>NW_023270436.1:0-3467 GCF_011800145.1 Mirounga leonina | reverse complement strand
AGCAGGAGCAGGAAAAGGAGCAGGAACAGGAGCTCAGGCAGGGGCAGGGGAAGGGGCAGCAGGTCTGGCAGGGGTAGGGTTACGGGCAGGAGCAGGGTCAGGGACAAGAACAGGAGCCCAGGAAGGGGCAGGGGAAGGGGCAGCGAGTCTGGCAGGGGCAGGGACAGGAGCAGGAGAAGGAGCAGGAACAGGAGCTCAGGCAGGGGCAGGGGAAGGGGCAGTGGCTCTGGCAGGGGCAGGGGAAGGGGTAGGAGGAGGGGCAGGAGCTGGGTTGGAGCAGTGGCAGGTGCAGGATCCAGGGCAGGAGCTGGGTCAGGTGCAGGATCCAGGGCAGGAGCTGGGTCAGGGGCAGGAACAGTAGCAGGAGCTGGGTCAGGGGCAGGTGCCAGTTCTTCCTGGTCCGGGTCAGGCTGTCCGTGGGTGGGTGCCGGGTCACCTGCCGGCTCCTGGTCTCCTCCTGAAGTCGCTGCAGGCACCACCCCTCCCTTCAGAGCTGCCGATGGAGTTGGAGCCGGCTCTAGCTCCTCAGGTGGTGGAGCAGCTGTGAGAGGAGAAAAGCTCACCCCGAGCCTGCTCTCCGTGGGCCTTTGCAGAGACAGAACCCAGCCCAGGGCCTCCCAGAGAAGCCACAGCCAGGAAGGAGCCCTCCCTGGGGTGTCTCCCCGACTGCAGTCCATCTGCTGGATGCTCTGCATCCAGTCTTTGCTCCAGGCCCCACACCAGCCTCTGGGGCCTCGTCCCTGTGGGGCGAGCACCGACCCATCCCCACACACCACAGACACCCAGCCCCAGCCTTCTCACCCTCGGTCTCGGTCTCCGTGGGCTCCTGCTCCTGGACCACTGTCCGGTGACCAACCACCTGGGACAGTGGTCTGGGTGGTGTTGTAGGTCTTGCCCGGCAATCCCCAGCACTTGTTTTTGGGGATGCCTGTGGGGTCAACCCCTCTGTCAGGGAGGAGGGGCTGTCCGCCAGCCGCCTCGGGAGGTCATCCGTGGCCTTCTGCAAAGACAGGGACGGGTAGCCGGCGGGAGGCATCACAGCCCTGCCCGGCCATCCTCACTGTCCTCCTGCCCAGTCCCCCTGCTGCTCCCAGATCAGACACAGACCTGTGAGTGCACAGCCCTGCACCCGGGATGCAGTGACCCATCCCTGCAGGGCTATCGGGATAAACCCTGGGTAGAAGGGGCAGCGCCCGCGCACCCCATCCCACACAGCCAGCCTTGACCTTGAACATGACCTGCCCACTGGGAATCTGACCCCTCATCAGCCTGCTCTTGCTCAGGGTGGCCCCACCCTGCATGACCCCTCTTTACACACACGCACACGCACAGACACACTCACACACAGACACGCACAGACACACACACACGGAGGGGGGCCTGGGGCTGCACAGGTCAGATCAGAGCGTGTGGGGCTGGGTGGCTGGCTCTGGGCCTCCTGGTGTCACCTTTCTGTCCTTCCGGCCAAATGGCCAGAGGCGGTGGGGAGCCCTGATTCGACATCCCCAGCGGGGGACAGCGTTTGCAGGGCGCTCTTTCTTCAGCCTGCAGCATCCAGATTTGGGGAAGCAGCACCCGAACATGCTTTTTGTTGGAGGGTCTCCAAAGAAATGAGCTGGGCAGGGGGCTGTCTCTGGAATGTGGGTGCCTGGTTACCGGGGTTCCAAATTCTGTTGGGTTCTGTTGTCAGGGAAGTGAGGTCACCACTGTCTGGGGTCCCCTTATCCAACTTCCTCCTCACACAAGAGCCCCCGAGGGCCCCCCTTCCCCAGCTGCTCCACGTTCACCCTCCCCCCATGCCCCATACAGTGACACCCACACAGTCCATCCACAGCCCCCGGGAGGCCTGGGTGCAGCCGGTGTCCCCGCTATGAGGACGCAGAGCTGGGTTCAGACCGGGCTCCTGTGCGTGCCCAGGGCTGTGACCCAGGACAGACCCCGTGCCTCTCAGGGCCTCCCCAGGCTCCCCATCTGCACATTGGGGTATTCTGGCTTCTACTTCTAGGGGTGCCATCAGGGGTAGGACCTCTACACATGTTCCGTACCTGCTATCACAGGAGGCTGGTGCACACTTGGGATTGCAAGGATGAGCCAGGGCCTGGACGGGACATGGAGCACAGCTCAGAGGGGCCTGGGTCTGCTCTGGGGTCCGGGCAAAGACACCCCCCTCCTGCCTATGTCCCAGCCCCCGTGGGAAGATTGTAATGAGCTGATTCTGATCTTGTCCTCTCACAACACGGACTTCCAGGGGCTCCCATTAGGGTTAGGCTCAGGTCCCAGGGCCTCATCTGTGCCCATGTGCTGGGCAGTCCCTAGAGTGGCTCCCAGCATCCCCGAATCCTGGTCACACATCCCTATGGAATCCCCTCCCCTCCAGGGTGGTTGGCCTCTCAGGAAGATAATGGGGCAAAATGCTGGGATGTCATTTCCAAGCTGATGGAGGAAAGTCTGTGACTTCTTCTGGTTCCCTCTGTCCTGTGTGCATTCTTTGTCTCCTTCTCTGTCTCTGTCTCTGTGTTTCTCACAGGAGCAGGATCTGCGGATTCCAGGGGTGATGTGAGAAACCTCAGAAGCCTCCCTTGTCCCTGTTTCCCTCTCCTGTCCTGGTGCTCCATTCCTTCCTAAGGCCTTGTCACCCGGACCAGAGCAGTGAATCTGGAACCTCTTCCAAATGGAGACCCGGAGGCTGCAACAAGGAGGGTCTTGGCCTTGGTCCCCAGACTAGTGGTCAGTGCTCTGCCACGTTCTGCGTACCCAGGTCCTCAGCCCCCCAAGCCCCCAGTCTGTCCCCTGCTCCGAAGGACCTCGAGGGAGTACAAAGCATTTTCCCAGGACTGGGAGCACAGTGGGTCAGGGGTGGAGATCCAAGGCCAATAGGCTCTTCCACAAGCCTGTGGGACCCTAGGGACACTGCATCTCTACAGCCCAAGTGACAGAAGAGTAAGCTGAGGCCTTTGTGCTGTAGCCCCTCTGGACTTGGGGGTGGGTATCTCTTCCTGCTTCCAAGTGCCCAGGGTGGTGATGGACACCGGAACCCAGACCCTGTCCTCTCCCAGTGCCCTGGCAACCCCCCTGGGCCCCTTGGGGACCCCTGACCCTCAGCCTGGCCTGTCTCCCCTCCCCATGCTATGGATCTGGGTCCTTGCCAGGAGTCCTGATGCCCTGCCCCATGGCCCAGCTGTCTCCAACCTCTTCATTCTTTCTCCCTTGTGACCCGCCTCGCTCCCAGGGTGTCCTCCCCTTCTGACCCCCAGCTGGGCAGCCAGAGTGGGGTGTGTGTGTTTGCGTGTGTGTGTGTGTGTGTGTGTGTGCAGGTGCGCATGCCTCTATGTGCCTGGGGATGACCAAGGTCATGTCCCCACATGGGACGGGGTGGGTAGCTATTCCCGAGGATCTGAGGGGCTCTCACCCCCAAAGCGAACCTCATGGGAGGCTGGCCTAGGACTGGAGAGCGGCCCTGCTCCTTG
>NW_023270435.1:0-16619 GCF_011800145.1 Mirounga leonina | reverse complement strand
CCCGGGCTGGGCACTGGGGGACACGGAGGGGCAGCGGGGAGGCTGGCCGGGTTTACATTCCCTCTCCACTCCTTTCTCACTCTCACCATCACCCATGGCTGTCACCAGCACACTACACAGGGACAAAATAATGAAGATAGCCATAGATAAATCTCCTGGATGGTCCTTAGGCTCCTGAATCATTATGCAGAATGGGAAATAGAAAGATAAAAGACAGACAGGACCTGGGTGCAGGACGTCTCTTTGAGTCTCTGGAGTTTCCTGGTCTCTGAGAGGTGCCACTGGGCAAGAGGCACATTGAAGATAAGCAGCCAAGGGCAGATGGTTGAGTGGGGGGGGTGGGGGTGGAGATGGAGGGGTCAGGGGTCAGGCCAAACTCGGGAGGTGGGGCTGAAGTAGGAATCTGGACTTTAAGTGGCCCACGTAATCCTCTGTCCTCTTGTTCCAAATCAAACACTCAGGGTCAGGGTTGGGGAACCAAGTTGGAGGAAGGGTAGGTTTTGGAAATAACACAGCTGGAGGGAGGCAAGAGGAAGAAGGAACTGGGACAGAAAGGGACTGTCCTTGGGTTCTTCCTCCACCCTCCAGATGGAACCTTTTCCCTGGCTACGAGGCTGCAAGTGAAACTCACCTGCCCACACCTCTCCAGTGGGATTCCCCCCCTTCCCTCCAGGCTCTGCTTCCCATCACTCTCTCCTACTCCTCACCAGCCATCAGCCAGAACCCTACCGGCAGGCTCCAGGCTGGAGAGTAAGGCTGAGAACACAAAGCACCTGGGAGGAGTTGGGAGGCTGAAGGGCTGAGCCAGATCTACAATGGGGAGGCTCTGAGCACCCTAGATCACTGGAGGGGAGTAGATGGGGTGGGGAGCCAGTCAGAAATTGGGGTGGTGGGGGGCAAGTGCAGAGTATAACAGAAATCCCTTGTCTCCCCTTTAAGCAGGACTGATGGGCCAGGTCAGAGGTCAGGGGGCTTGGAAAACTGGCTGTGGAATTAACTTAGCAGCGCACAGCCCTCAACTCCAGGAAACCCTCCACTGAAATGTTGCAGAAGCAGAGAGCGAAGCCACCTCCATTCTCTGCCAGGTGACATGTAGGAGGCCACCCTCATCTGGACAGCCAGGTCCTGAGGGGAATAAGGAGAGACTGAGGGTTCCACGGAGGGGACATGCTTCCCTCATGAGCCTGGGGGAGAATCCTTTCCAACGTGGACCTGCCCAGGAAGATTTGCCTGGGAAGACATTAGTTCGACCTTGCAGGCAGAATGCATACGTGGGACAGAGAAGAGGAAAGACATGATGGCCAAAGGAAACAGAAGGTGCAAAGGTAAAGAAACTCAAAACAGCCCAGCATGGGCAGGAAACAGCCAAAAGGTCGGTGTATTTGGTGTGAGGTGGGGACAAAATGGGGGGCAGTAGAGGTAAGATCAGGAAGTTTTGTGTGGTATGTGTTTCAAGCAAGGTCGTAATTGCAGGTAGATGGTGAGGCATCTCAGAACCTGGGAGAGTTAAACCAGGTAAATCGATAACAAAAAAGGCAGGTTATCCAGAAGCATTAATATATCCAGCTGTAGTTTTGTTTTTGTTTTTAAAGATAGTATCTTTAAGTAATCTCTACAAGTGGGGCTCAAACTCGCAACCCCAAGATCCAGAGGCGCTTGCTCCACCCAGTGAGCCAGCCAGGCGCCCTGCATTCAGCTGTATTTTGATATGGAAACTCAAAGGGTTTTCCTTTCCCTTGTTCGTTAAAGTGGTAGGGGTAGCAGCACCCAGTCCAAAGTGGTGTGAAAGGCAGGGCCCTCCATCCCATAATAACCACCCCCCTTGCTGATCTGGTTTCAGACTCTGCAGAAGCACTTTGTGGAAAAAAAGCATTTTAAATATATTTTTTAAAGATTTTATTTATTTATTTGACAGAGAGAGACACAGCGAGAGAGGGAACACGAGCAGGGGGAGTGGGAGAGGGAGAAGCAGGCTTCCCGCCGAGCAGGGAGCCCGATGCGGGGCTCGATCCCAGGACCCCGGGATCAAGACCTGAGCTGAAGGCAGACGCTTAACCGACTGAGCCACCCAGGTGCCCCAGCATTTTAAATATTTTTAATTTTAAAAGTATTCTGAAAACACCTTGATGAACAAACAAAATGTTTGGTAAAAAATCTGGAAAACAGAAAGGAATATACTGTGACAAATGTACTTCCCTTTCGTCCCTCAGGCCCCCTCCGCAGAAAAAAGCCCTTTAACCAGTACCCCATGGGTCATCCAGGGCTACTGTGGGGTGAGAGGAAAAGGAGGGAATAGGGCTTTGGCACAGGAGAAAGTGGGTGTGGGTCAACGCCCAGGGCAGGTCCCCCCTCCCATCACCACTCTAGCAAGGCTGGCCTCAGGGCCGCAGAAAGTGAACATACTAGCCGTGACGGCTGTCACCTGAAGACTAGCTGACCACCACCCCCCAAACCCCAGGCTACAGAGTCTTCCCTAACCCTGAAGATGAGCAGCCCCCAAATCATGCCTGTTATTCAATTTCCCACCAACCAGGTACCAGGGCACTGAGCTTGTTACCTGATATAGAAACATAAAGAAACATGACATTTAATACCTACCCCTGAGTGTTGGGGAGCAGAATCCACACCCAGGGCTCCCATCCACTGAGCAGTAACATGGAGAGAAGGGACTGGAGAATTTCTTGCAGTCAAGACAGGGACAATAGGATTACTACCACGAAGGCAGGAAGGGGTCATTGGAAATGGGCTGTGTGACATTTAGAATAAGAGGGACCAGAATCTTTTTTTTTTTTTTTAACCACTGGCATTACAAGATACTGTCAATCTTTTTTTTTTTTAAGATTTTATTTATTTATGGGGCACCTGGGTGTCTCAGTTGGTTAAGCGCCTGCCTTTGGCTCAGGTCATGATCCTGGAGTCCCGGGATTGAGTCCCGCATCGGGCTCCCTGCTCGGCGGGGAGTCTGCTTCTCCCTCTGACCCTCCCCCCTCTCATGTGCTCTCTCTCATTCTCTCTCTCAAATAAATAAATAAAATCTTTAAAAAAAAAAGATTTTATTTATTTATTTATTTATTTATTTAATAGAGAGAGAGAGCACACACAAGCAGGGGGTAGCGGGAGAGGGAGAGGCAGGCTCCCTGCTGAGCAGGGAGCCCGATGTGGGCTCCTGGGACCCTGGGACCATGACCTGAGCTGAAGGCAGACGCTTAACTGACTGAGCCACCCAGGCACCAGATACTGTCAATCTTAAAATTCTTTTGACAATATTCATGTAAAAAAATAGTATCTCATTATTATTTTGTGTTTACTATATTACTAGAGAGATTGAATATCTTTTCATATGTTCATTGGTTATTTGTATATCTTTTGCTAATTGCTTATTCATATTTTTTGTCCTACACACAAAGATAAAACATTTCTTTTTCTGCTGGACTTACAGGAGTTTTTCCTTCGGTGACCACAGTTCTTGGTCACGCTGCTTTGAAGAATGAAGAGGTAAACCAGACGAAGAGTGGTGGGCAGCAAAGCGAAGTTTCTTGAGCGATAGTAAGGTTTATTGAGTGACAGTACAAAGCTCCCGAAGAGGGAGGGGACCTGAGAGGGTTGCTTAAGATGGACCAGGATCTAATGTCGAGGCCTCGCCCTGGCCACAAGGCAGTGCGCCAGCCAGGGAACTCGAGTCTGGGCTCTTCGGGGAGTTACTGTCTCAGCTCCCAGCTAAGAACACACTGTTACGATGGCTCCTATTTCTCTAACCAGTGTTGCCAAGCAGAGGTCAACGTTTGCTCCAGTAAGGTGTCGCTAGGCTCTCATATGGGGAGGTGGGTCACCACTGGGGGAGAACCCTTTGCCTTGGCTGGTGGGGAAGCTGGTATATAAGAGAGGCCACCCCTGACCACCTTCTCTACGTGTCTTGCTATCACATTGTGCCCTCTGATATCGTTTCATTCAAATCGTCCCAACCGTCAGGCCCAAATACCTAAAAACTTGCCGGAAAAGTGTCCCTTTTTGGAGAATTACTCAGGAAACAGGAACACCCACCCTGCTCCTCTCATTAGGTCGTATTTCCCTTTGAATAAACGTGGCCCCGGCCTCTATGAATGGGATGAGTTGATCCCTGGGAGCCAGGGTCCACCCCCAGCCTGCAGGCTGAAGACTGGGCCCCAGAACGTGGTATCTGAGCAGAGTGGCCACCCCAGAGGCCTTGAGCAGCCGGCCAGGCCCACCTGGTCCTCACAGGTCACGCTCCTCTTGGATCTGCATTATAGGGGGATGGCTCTGGCTACAGCGTGGGTGTGGGTGGGTGCTTGGGTATGGGACAGACTAGAGGCAGAGGGCCAGGATGAGGCCAGCGACCTTGAGGACAGAGAAGAAGGCATGAGTCTGAGATGTTTAAGGGCAGAGGTGATGGGGCCAGGTGCCTGACTGGCTGCGGGTAGGTGATAATGAGCACGGTGTCTTGGGTGACACAAAGGTTTCCTGAGACCTGATGGGCTTTTTACCAGAAAGGACGTACCTGAAGAGCAGCAAGTTTAAGGGAGAACCAACAAGGTTGAGTTTGAGGTGCACACGGGAATTCCCAGTATAGATCCCTAGAAATAGGGCCATTGGCTCTATGGGTCTGGAGTGTAGGAGAGATGTTCTAAGCTAGAAATCCAGATTTGGGCCAACAACAAGTATTAGCAGTTAAAGTAAGGGAGGCGGAGATCACCTGGGGGGGACTTCTGGACAGAGAAGAGAGGAGACGCAAGACAGAGTCCTGGAAAATGCCAAGGTTTGGGGCTATGTGGGCTGGTGGGGGGCAGAGGTAAAGGAGCCATCGTGGAAGACTGTGAAGCAGAAAATACAGACAAGGAGGGGTCAGAATGCGGGGAAGTCAAGACAGGAGAGAATTTCAAGAAGGAGGTAGGCAGTGTTGTCAAATGTCACTGAGAGGACCAGAAGGTAGGTGCCCAGAAAGGCCCATTGATTAGAAGTCACTGGTAACCTTTGTCGGGGCAGCGTCTGTGGCTGTGGGCCAGCAGAGGGAGGGCAGTGGGTGGAGGAGTGACTGGTGGGGGGGGGACACTCCTTGGAGGAAGGAGTTTTTGTGAAGTCACAGGCAGAGAGAAGACCCCCGCCCAGGAGATGCAGGGTCCCCGGGGAAGGCTTGGCAAGATGAGAGTCGAGAAGAAGAGCCAGTCAAGAGGGAGAGAGGGAAAATACAAGCGGAAGAGTGGATAAATGAAGGAGAACCTTCTGGAAGGAGCCCGAAGGCTGGGGTCCCCCTTAACCAAGTAAAGAGGCTGTGGAATTAATGAGCCCATCCTCATCGCCAAATCCAGTCAAAGAAGCCGTCAGGGGGGGCGCCAGGTACTTTCTCTTTTATAGGGGTTTAATTTTTTTCAAACCCACTTTGCACCATATGAAGTCTACAAGGATGATCTAACCAATTATCACATAACCACACCGACTTCAGAAGAGCCTGGTTGTTGGGTGGGATTTTTTCTTCAGCAACTGACTTTCCCAAGTGATCCATGAATTGAACTATAATTACCCTTCCATTCAGGAGGTAATGGGCTGCTAGGAGAAAGATCAGTCAGGGGCCAGAGAGCCCACCTCATTTTCCCAGCAACCTCGGCAGAAGGTGGGAGGAGAGAGGCATCCAGATGTGGGGTTCTGATCGGGGTGCTCTGAAATAGGGCCTCATGGGGCCAGACTCTCCACAGGAGTCTGCCGGGGGGCCCTGCCACAGTTCAGGCCACCACCATTTCTTACTTCTGACTCACTGCCCATGGCCAGGTCTTCTGTCAACTCCATTCTTTGTAGCTGGGCCAAAGGGAATGTCCTGAAAGGCAAATCTGACTCTTGTCACTCCTTGCCCCAAATCCTTTCATGACTCTGCATTTTTCTTTAGGGTAACTGTGGCTTACAAGAACATGCCTCATCTGTCCCCTGCTTGTCCCTCCAGGCTCTCCTTAGAGCCCACATGCCTGTCAATGAACTTAGGTACTTGGATGGTGCTGCTTTGTCACCTCCTGGCCTTTGATCATGCTGTTTCCCCAGCCTGGAAGATTCTCTCCCCTGTCCTCCTTGTCCCCAGTTTAGACATCATGTCCCCCAGGAGCCTTCCACAGCCCCTAAGTTTGAGTCAGGAGCCCCTGTTCTTGTCCTCCTCTCTCCTCCCTGCAGTCCTGACTGCAACTCTCCTTTACTAGCCTCGCTCCTCCGAGGACCAAAAATTGTGCGTCTTATTCACTAACGTATCCTAGTGCCTCGCACGTGCCTGGCCCTTAGAAGGCACGCTATAAATCTTTGTTGGATGTATGAAGGAATCCTCTTGCTGGAGCCCTTCCCAGGGGCTGCAGGAGGAGAACAGAGGCAGAACACATGTTGTGCTCCTTCCAGAACATTCTGGTGTCTACGTTCCTAGAGAAGTCCTAGCTATGCCCTCTGGGCTAAGCCTCAGGCTCTCCTTGTCCAGCTCCTCTTAGGGCAAGGGGCCCATGTCCTAAAGATTTTAGCTTTGGGGGCACTGGTTCCTTCAGAACTTAACATGCTTGGGAAGTATTCACTCCTATCACTGGATCACAAATGTGAGGCCAACACTCTAAGCTGGCCTCAGTGGTCTAAGGAAGAGACTAGGTTGGGGTAGGGGGCTGCGGATCCACACTGCAGCCCTCCTGACCCCAGCTGGGCAGGTGTTCTAATGATCCACATGTCCCTCCTGCCTCCTCTCATTGGAGGCTGGAACACGTGGTCACCCCTGTGAGGAAATGCAGAGACCCAACCACGCACAAAAGCTGGTGAGCATTCACACCCACTCACACATATGACTACGTATAAACACTCATGTTCTTTGGTGTGGATGTGGGTTTCAAGGTCATGAGCTTCACGTGAGTGTGATGGGCTGGGGGGAGGGGCGGACACCAGCATTCCCTCCATCCCTATCCCCCAGCACTGACTGCCCTGCGGCTGGTCATAAGAAGGAGCCATACGAGTGGAAAATCGATCTGCATGTGATAGAGAAAAGTACTCAGGGCAGGGAGAGAGGAAGTACGAGGTCCATATCGGAGTCACAGTTGGCCCTGGCATCCATGGCTTTTCTCCTCTGTCCCAGGCTTCAGTGGCTCCTCGCCCTTAGTCTCCGTGTTCTGTCACTCCGGCCTCCGGCTCAGGCAGTGCCATAAATGAACCCAGCCCGGGCTCTCAGCAGGCAGAAGTCACCTCTCTCCATTGCTTCCCATTGTCCCCTCCTTTAAGAGACACAGAGAGGAAACAAGAGGGACAGAGGCGGAGACAGGGAGAGAGAGAGAGCACGACTGAGGCTTAAGATTGTCCTCAGGGATGGACAGGCAAGGGAGTGCAGAGGAGTTACCTACCAGAGGCCACAGCCATTTCTCTGGGTCTCAGAGACTGACCAAATTGAGTCCCTGGGTCCATACCTCATTCACTTTACTTTACCCCTACCCTCACCCCTTCTTAAAAGACTTGTCAGTAGCAAACCAACCAACCAACCAACAAGTCAGGTCCTGTTTGGGCCCATTTTTTATTTATTTTGAATAGGTAATACAGTCACATGGCTCAAATTTCAAAATATACAAAAGGGTATGGAGTGCTAAGTCTCCTCCTTCCTCTTTCCCCATCCCTCCCCAAAAGCAACCAGTAGCGCTGGTTTCTTCTGGATATGCATATATAGTAAATATGTATAGTTTCCTCCTTTCTACCACACAAAGGCAAAGTGCACCACACACACTTCCGTGCCTTGCCGTTTTCACTGGAAGATCGTTCCCTATTAGTACACAGAGAGCGTTCTTGTTAGTGCTGCACAGCCCCGCATTGGAGGGCTGCGTAGGACTTCACTTAACCAATCCTTGAGGAAAGGATGTTTCTGTAGTTTCCAATCTCTCACTATGGGCGCACTCGCCCCTCACCCAGAGCCCCTGAGGGGACAGCATGGTGGGAGCCAGCCCCCCAGCTCATTTGCGTGGCCACAAGTGGTGGCCACTGGAGTTCCAAGGTCTCAGAGCTTCCCACCGTTGGCGCCCACCTGCCGTCCGTGTCAGCTGCTGCGGAGTCTGTGAGCTCCCTGGTCACACACACGTCTGGCCCAGATGACCGCCCCTCATCACCCCGGTACCCACAGATCCACCTCAGATGCTAAATTGAGAGGCTGCCGTGAGACCATCCTTTGCCAGAAAGTGCAAAGCAGGCGAATACCAAGGGGCCGAGGGGACTTCCGGGAATTACAGCCTGCCCCAGGACAGGGGTGGGGACAACGCCTACTCCAGTCTGTGACAGACACAGGGGGACAGACAGGGATTGTCCTCTCAAACCAGATGTCCCTTGCATTTTGAGACTTCCACGGGCAGAGAGCCGGGAGAGGAGACCTAAGTTAGAAATGAAGATGAGGGGAGCATCGGGACAGAGGCACATCCTCTCAGGGCTGGGAGGGAAATCCGAGGCTGTAAGAACAGGTGGGAACAGGAAGAGGAGGCAATAGGCAAAGGAAGGAAGAGGGAGAGGAGGACTTGGATAAGAGGAATGTGGGCTAAGGACCCCCTTCTAGCTCATCCGTGGAGGTAGGGGCCTATCCCCAGTGCAGCAACACCATCCCCACTTCCAAGGAAGGGACTGAGGAGGCTCAGGAGATGGGTTAAAAAAAAAAACAGGGGAAAGCCGGAAAGCAAAAAAACAAAACCACAAAAAAACAGGAGTCTTCTGGGAAAAGCTTGGCCATCAGTCCGGGCTTCAGCTGGCCATTCTTCTCTCTGGGACAGGAACCCAGCAGGTCTGGGGTCAACAAAGCTGAGTCATGTCTCTGCCCGGGTGCCAGGCATCACAGGCTCAGGATGCTCCCAGCAGGGAGGGGGTGTCAGGGAGGGCGATAGAGAGGGGGCCTGGGGAGAAGGGGACGCGGGGAGCTTTGGGGTGGAAAGAAGGAGAAGAAGAGGGCACCAGGCCACCTGGCCCAGCACCTACCACTCCCCTCCCCACGCACCCTGGCCCTGGGGTCCCTGGCCACATTCCCCGTCCCAGGGACCCCCTAGTTGTGAGAGAAGCCCCCATGGGAGAAGGCAGGGAGGTCTGGGGCACAGGCAGCAGTGTGGGGAAGGCAAGCCAGGGGGTTGACCTCGCAGGCCCTGGCATCCTGTTCCTCCCGGAAATAGACAGAATCCGCAGACTCGAAGGAGGGGTCCTGGTCAAAGAAGTTGTACGGTCGGAGGAAGAAGCCCACACCATTCCCCACAGTCACTGTGTTGGGAACGTCTTCTGCGTGTGGGATGTGCAGGAAACCAGCTGTCACCCAGGCCACCAAGTCCTGGCAGGGGAGAAGAAAGAGGATCCTGAGGCCTGGCTTTGTGAAGGACAGGCCTGCCTCCTACAGCAGCCTTGGATGTGAGGATTCACCTTGCCAGCCCATTTTCCCTCAAAAGGATCTTAAGTCAGGAAGCAGTTTTTCCTACCGGCCCAGGAGTCAAAGCCCAGTCAATTTCATATTGGGAGCAAGCCCCACTTCCCTGTCCCAGCCTGGGCCCTCCATCTCTGACATTTCCCATCACAGCGCCATCACACCCACCCCCAGAGGTATGACACCCAGGGGCGATTTCAGCTCGCCTCTCCCTCACTCTCCAAGAGTTCCCTACCAATGACTGAGAGGAGGATGGAGCGGGGAGATCAGGGTTTAGGAGGCAGAAAAGGCTGACATTCAGAAATGAATCCTTCAGAGGTCAAGTCCGAAATGAAAGAAGCGCTAGACACAAGAGAGCTGGTCTTCCAGCCCTGCTTGAACCCTGGGGCCCGAAAAGGACAAAGTCCATGAAGCTAAGACTCAGAGAGCTGCAGGGTCTCCACGATGGGCTGGGGCCTCAGCCAGTGTCTGCAAATGAGCTCCCAGCTAGGGAAGATTCCCTCAGGAAGTAATGATTCGGGAAAGCACAGAAGGCAGGAGTCAGCTCCACCCCTCGGGAGGCCAGATGGTTTCAGGGAACTTAAGAGAAGGTGGGGTTCGCGCGCCTGGGTGGCTCAGTTGGTTAAGCGACTGCCTTCGGCTCAGGTCATGATCCTGGAGTCCCGAGATCGAGTCCCGCATCGGGCTCCCTGCTCAGCGGGGAGTGTGCTTCTCCCTCTGACCCTCCTCCCTCTCGTGCTCTCTGTCTCTCATTCTCTCTCTCAAATAAATAAATAAAATCTTTAAAAAAAAAAAAAAGAGAAGGTGGGGTTCGTCTCTGTGCCCTGGTCTCCCTCCCGTGACCCTCCCACAGTCAGCTGACCTCTCCAGCAATGGTCTCGTTGTTGATGAAGTCAGCGAAGTCCACGGTGGGGGCCCAAGGGTCGTTCTGATTGTAGATGCTGGTGCTGCTTTGCTCCGCCTCCTTCCGCTGGGTCACCGCCAGATGGTACCTAGGGAGGCACTGGTCAGGCCTCCATGGCCACTAACCCTGTCCTGCTGCCTGACTGTGATGATGGAAGGGGGCTGAGGTCATGGACCTCGGGCTTCCCATGTCATTCACACAATGACTTTGGTGCCACCCGGGTGGGTCGGCCAACCTCCTTCCACATCCTTCTGTTCGTCCCCCTGCCATTTCACAGGATGGCCTCTCCCCCCATCCAAAGTGGGGACGCGTTCTCTGGCCTGGGCCTTAGCCCTGCACAGACAGCATAGACCCAGGGCTTGCGTTTCCATAACCGGGAAATCCTAATGGAGCTCTCACGTCTGCTCCAATCCAGTTCGAACTGAGTTCCCAGTTGTCCCTCCCAACGCACCCTTCCCTCCCCCTCCTCCCCCAGCTTCTCTCTGACACCCCGCCACTCACCTCCCCCAGCTGAAGGCTCTCTCCAAGGAGCTGTTCTGCGGCAGCGGCTCCCCAGCAAAGCTGAGCAGCTGGATGCGGTAGCCCCGCGGGTGACCCCACTTGTTGCTGTGATTGCTGGCCAGGTACACGTAGCGGGGGGGGGGCGCCTCCCAGGGGGAAGGCGGCCTGCTCCTCAGTCTCCAGCAGCTTCCGGGTCACCTGCAGCCTCTGCATCTGGTGCTCGGGGCTCCAGGGCACCGGCGTGGGGACATAGGTCATGTCCTCAGCCCAGACCCAGTTCTCCGGTCCTGCGGGGGGGGGGGGGGGGGGGGCGGGGGGGCGGAGGGTGGGAGGGAGGGCTGGTCATGCAGCTGCCCTGTCCCCTCTGGACTCTGTCCCCTCCCCGCCACTCACCGCTTCAGAGTGGGGCCAAGGAGAAACCCAGAACGGAGTGTGTCCCTGCTTCCCTTTCCCCCGCCCAAGATATCCCTGATCCAGAGATTTGGAGAAGGTCTTTCTGCCTGATGTCATCTCTGGTAATAATGCTGGATGCCTTGTGACTGGGCCTCCACTGATGTCCTCCTTCTGAGGGCCTGCAAGGGAGGATGGTTGAACTGAAGTTGGAGCAGCTTAGCAGGCGAAGTGCAGAGTCGGATTCCTTCTGACCCTATGCCTCATGTCTGAAGCCCTATAGCATCACCAGAACTGCCTTATCATGAGCATAGGAACAGTGGTCGCTCACCTGCACTACTCCTCAAGGAGCTCTGCACCGCCGAGCACTGATGCTTTACTTGTACTGCGGCCTTATGAAGGAGGAACTACACTTGTGCCCATTGTACAGATGGGACAACTGAGGTTTAGAGGATTTAAGTAATGTGCTCTGGCTTGTCACCAAGGGCATGTGGTTACCATCATGGTGGTGCTGGCGACCCCGATCTTACTCTGGCTCTGCACCTGCCCACACAGCGGCACACGCAGAAGAACCACACAGAGGGGGCGCATCCCACGCAGACAGCTGCGGTGCAGGCCAGAGGGAAGGAAAGTCGGAGCCAGGGCCCGATGCTGCTGGAGCTTGGTGGTGCTTCCTATCATTTGGGGCTTGGCAAGGAATTAAGAACAGGGCCAAAGGCACAGTCTGTTCCTTGAACTCTGGTAATTTTGAATGACTTTTATCAGAATCTCACTAGGTACCCTACTAGGAGTCAACTTAAGTGATCTGAGACCAACGAGCAGTAAACGAACACAAGCCAAAGCTCCCTCTGTACCTTCCAAGGACCAGCAGAGAGCAGAGACTGATGAAGTAGGCTCTCGCTTTCCTTTTGTGGATTCACCGACCCTCCGTCCACACCCCAGGGTTTCTACCCGTAGGTAACAACTAAAGACCAACAGTTCTTTCTGGAACATCCACACAATGGGCTCATATGGACAACAACCACAGCAACAATGGCTAATACTTCTCACTACTTGTCAGGCACGGTTCAAAGAGCTTGAAGAGACATCCTCGCTTAGGTACAGAGATAAAGAGAGATGTGTGTGTCAGGTGGAATACATATGCATCTTTTCTAGCTAAGTCCAATGAGCGAGCCTAAAAGCAATGATGTCCCAGTGCTAATGAGCACTCCTGGTACCCTGGGCTTGGTTTCTAAAGAGTATCCTCCAGTAAAAAGGAACCAGAGCTCCTTGGAGAGGGGGTTGGATTCCAGGGCTAGAGCAGGGAAAATACAAGATCAAATTGGAATATCCTGGGGCGCCTGGATGGCTCAGGCAGTTAGGCGTCTGCCTTCGGCTCAGGTCATGATCTCAGGGTCCTGGGATTGAGCCCTGCGTCAGGCTCCCTGTTCAGCAGGGATTCTGCTTCTCCCTCTCCTTCTGCCTCTCCCCCTGCTTGTGCTCTGTCTCTCTCAAATGAATAAAAAAAAAAAAATTGGAACATCCTGTGGTGCCAAAAAGAAAGAAGCACTCCAAAAAGGATGGAGGCATATTGAAAGGACACAAGAACCAGCCAGAAGCATCTCCCAAGGGCCAATACTGGAACAGTGCAAGGAACAGAATAAATAACACTGCTGGGTTGTAAGCCTTAGGGTAAAATAAATATCCATGAATCAATGCAGTTATGAATAATTGCATGTATAAATCAATGTAAAAGGAGGATAACTTTTCCTTTGGAGAATTCTAATTAATCAATGTATAAAGAATAAAGAAAAAAATTTGAAATGACCAGTAGGGAAATATTTCAGTAATAATTCTTGCAAAAAAAAAAAAAAAGTCTACCAACAGATGCTAAAAATCAGTGGGCAAGAATTTAAGAAGAAATAGGATATTTGCATAGCATCACAGTAATTGCCCCAAGATATTTATTAACTGCAAATGGAAAAATACTAACTTTTTAAAAAAGATTTTATTTATTTATTTATTTATTTATTTATTTATTTGACACAGAGAGAGAGAGCACAGCAGGAGGACTGACAGAGGGAGAGGGAGAAGCAGGCTTCCTGCTGAGCAGAGAGCCCGGAGTGGGGCTTGATCCCAGGACCCTGGGCTCATGACCCAAGCTGAAAGCAGACACTTAACTGACTGAGCCACCCAGGTGCCCCAGAAAAGTAGTAACTTGTACAATGGAGAAAGCCAGAAGACACCATCTTAACCAAGTTCTTGAGGTCAACATCTCTGGTAATAAGACATCTGAACCTCATGTACTCCTTGATATGATGCACTGAGAAGGGCATAATGTCATTTCTCTGGTTTTCTTGCAAAAAAAAGAAGTACAATCTCAATCTAATCATGAGAAAATAACAGAGAAATCCGATTTGAGAGACGCTGTATAAAATAATGACCAAAATCTTCCTTAGTGTCAAGGTCATGAAAGACAAGAAAAGCCTAAGGAGCTGTCATAGATTGGAGGAAACTAAGGAGAAAATTTACCTAAATGCAGTGTGGGATCCTGGATTAGATCCTGGAACAGAAAAAGAAAGTTAATGAAAGAACTAATGAAACTCTAATAAGGTCTGTAGTTTAGTTAATAGTACTGTAATAATGTTAATCTCCTGGTTTTGATTGCCATACTGTGGTTGCGTAAGATGTTAACATTAGGGGGAACTGGGTGAAGGGTATATGGGAACTGGACAATGTTTGCAACTTTTCGTAAGTCTAAAATTATTTCAAAAGAGAAAGTGTTTTGGGCCACCAGCCTGGCTCAGTCGGAAAAGCATGCAACTCTCAATCTCTGGGTTGTGAGTTCAAGTCCCATGCTGGGTGTAGAGATTATTGAAAGAAAAAAAGAAGGAAGTTTTGTTTGTTTGTTTTTTTAAAGAGAAAGCATTTTAAAGTACTCATCATTAATCCTCAAATAGTCTTACTAAGAATGCACTGTTACACCATTTTTACACTTGGGTAAAGTGAGGCACAGAGCAGTTAAGCATAAAAGTATTTCTATCATACACATTTTTCAAGGCACTCCACATGTTCACCGCTCCTCCATTAGAATGTAAGCCTCTTGAGAGTAGGGATGTTGTTTCTTTTGTTAAATTGCATTAGCACAGTGATTGGTGTAAATATGCATTCATGGGCCGCCTGGGTGGCCGGTCAGCTAGGTGTCCGATTCTTGATTTCAGTTCAGGTCATGATCTCAGAGTCATGAGATGGAGCTCCACATTGGGCCCCATTCCTGGTGTAGAACCGGCATAAGATTCTCTCTCTTCCCTCTGCCCCTCCCCCTGCTCCCTCTCTCTAAAAAAGAAAAACTGCATTCAGTAACTGTTGCTTGCATGAGTGATATATAGTTATGTGAAAAAACAGAGATGGCAAAATATATGTATGTTATGATCCAAATTTGGTAATAAAAATTTGAAATACTTATATCAGTATGTCATATTTACAGATGGTATACAATATAACAAATGTTATGATTTATTAAATATTGCAGATGCCATATTTAAAAATATGGAAGAATTTTGGGGCGTCTGGGTGGCTCAGTCGGTTGGGCGACTGCCTTCGGTTCAGGTCATGATCCTGGAGTCCCAGGATGGAGTCCTGCATTGGGCTCCCTGCTTGGCAGGGAGTCTGCTTCTCCCTCTGACCCTCCCCCCTCTCAGGTGCTCTCTCATTCTCTCTCTCTGAAATAAATAAATAAAATCTTAAAAAAAAAATTTTTTTTTAAATATGGAAGAATTTTATTTTTAAGTACGGAAGAATAACCGATCTGCTAAGGATGAAAATCTCTGTGGAATCCGACTTTCACCTTTACTTCATATGCTTTTATATTTTTAATGTTTCAGTGATAATTCTTAAAGCTAGGCATGGAGACCTCAGCCCCCTCTGTTGGAATCCTTGCTTCCCCAGGGATGTCTTACCTCCTACATCCAGATCCACCTTGAAGTGGGCGTTGTGGGTATGGACGGTGCCCAGCGTTTGCTCCCCAACCTGGTTCCCGTACCTTCGGGCAGCACCAAAGAGGAATGCTGAGCTGATGTAGCCGGTGATGTGGAGTCGGACTTCTATGGCCCCACTGGAATGGAAGACCATATCCCACAGGTAGTCATAATTGAGCAAGGTCGACACAGATCTGACCACCAGCACTGTCTCTGCAAGGCCCCCAAAATAATGGGAGTAGAAATTTGAGTGGTGTCGCCTCAGGGGGAGGCCCTGGTTCTGTTCAAACACGCAAATGGCATCACGTATTGTCTTGGGGGTGTGGGATTCCAGAAGGAAGTGCCAGTCCACGTAGGTGGCCAGGTAGGGGCAGTCCACCCCCCGGGTCAGGGGAGTGGAGTACTTGCCCAGGCCAAAGCTGCCATCGATATAGCGGGTCAGCATCGCTGCAGGGGAATTTCCACCATAGACGGCCAAGGCCTCCTGGAGGCTGATCTCATAAGCTAGTCGTTCTCCCCGGAAGCGGATGTCAAAGATCCTGGGGCCACTGAAAGCTCCAAGGCCAAAGGAGAAAGTCCACAACGAGGAGGTCACCCGGCTCCCCTGCACACTGAAGCGGGGGCCCTGGGGATGGACTTGCAGAGGAGGAGCCGGACCGGGAGGCCCCTGGGACTTGAGGGACCAGGACCCACCTGTGCCATTGTCTGGGATCAGCACCACGTTCACCAGGCCGGCCTCAAACTGGTCCTCCAGCTGGGCCAAACTCTCATAGTAGCGGCCTTGAAAGAACACCTTCTGGATGGCCCAGCGGGCAGGGTCCAGAGCCTTGTGGTCTACCAGCAGCTCCAACCCCACGGGGTGCAGGAAGAACCCAGCCCCTGAGATGTTGTAGTAGAGGCCAAACCAGGCGGCCCGGTCCCCTGACTGCAAGCCTCGGGGGGCCGTGGTCACCGTCACCAGGTTCTGTCCTTGGCGCTTGTAGAAGCAGCAGTGGTGCAGGAGCCCGGCAGCCTGGGGCAGCTCTCTGCCGAAGATCAGCTGGTGTATGTCCAGGTACTCTCGCCTCAGCACGGGGCGGCGGTGGTAGGGCAGGGGGCCCCCGTGACGCTCCACCGTCACATCCCGCAGGTAGGAGGGCCGGGGCAGTGGCCCCACCACCAGCTCACTCACGTTGGGCTGGGGTTGTCCGCCAAAGAAGACGATGGCCAGTGCCTCCCGGGCAGGTGGGGGGGCTCCCCCTGTCCAGGTGGGCCAGGGCTGCGGCCTTGGGGGGCAGGTGCAGCTCCACCGAGAAGATGCAGTTATCCGAGGGGCGGGCCTGGGCTGCATCCACCAGGCCTGGCCCTAGCTGCCGGGTCAGGAAGCTCATCACAGCCGTCAGCTCCTCTCGGCTCAGGTCTGCAAACAGCTGGCTCTGGCCGGGGTGTGTCCCGGGCTGGGCACTGGGGGACACGGAGGGGCAGCGGGGAGGCTGGC
>NW_023270434.1:0-30462 GCF_011800145.1 Mirounga leonina | reverse complement strand
ATCAATCATGTCCTTGAGGCTGTGTCCTGCCTCCTTGTCCACCCCCCTCCAACCTGTCATCTATTCCAAGGACTTGTCCATCACACATCTGTGCCTCTGACCTCTTGTCAATCCCTTAACACGGCAGGCTCTCTTACTGCGCTTACCAAGTTGTCTTTGCAGCAAGACATTAGTACCTAAGCTCTCTGAGTCTGCTTCCTCAGCATGAGATGACATGTCTGTGAAGCACTCGTTCTTATCAGAGATAAACAACCACTCGTTTTTATCAGAAATAAATCATTTGACTACTTGTCTTTTCTCTCCCACTAGCGTTTAAAGTCTTGTAGACATCTGGGTCCTGGAATATCACCCACTGTGCTCAGCACAGCGTTGTCCACTCAGAATCATCACTCAGAATTATCCACTAGGAGAGGGGAGAAGGTAGCAAGATACAGAGGCTTCCATCCCCAGTTATTCAAGGGGCGCTTGGGGACAGTCTCTTCAAGGACTGAGTCTATTAGGAGACATAGTATTGACATTGTTCTTTGGCAAATGCCAGTTCTTTCAGACACAAGTAAATTATGTCTAATGTGCCACATTATCTGTGGAAAGTGATTACAGTCTTAAAAGACCACTGTCATGGCCATCTGTTTCTGGTCATATCACAATATTTGAAGAGTTTACATAATCAGGAAGGATGGAGGGTTCAGCAGGTATTGTTAGAATCCTTATAAATCAAAAACTCTTCAATTTCTTGACTCAGGGATACGAGGTCTGGGTCAGAGCATGCACCTAGAAAGATAGCACACCAGAGACAAGGGATTAGTCAGAGGTAGGGTCCTAGGGTCCCTTGATCTTAGGAAAAAGAAATATTTAGCCAAAAGCTACTAAGAAGTGTATCTGAAAAGCCTGGGTGTTAGCATCTCAAATGTGTGTGAGAGTCCCAGGAGAGTGGGAAACAATTCTCAAAAGAAAGGATACCAAGGCAGGATTCAGGGCTGACACAGCTAATGTTAAGTACCGAAGCTTTATTTATATGCATCCTATTATCCTGTCACTTAAAAACAAATTCCTGCTTTCTTCCATTTTGTGTGATTGGATTTGGGTTCTGAAAGTGTTCAGTATAGGGTCCTAATCTCTTGTTGGACATTTTCCTGACACTAGAGCACAAAGAAAGGGATACTGGCTATAAAATACCTCTGAGTGGAATGGGAGCAGCAGGGGCAACAAGTCATCTTGGTCCTTTACCTCCCATCGATCTCTTTCTACAGCTTCAGCAAATGTGTCTTGAAATAGCTGAACCCCACCCTCATCTTGGTTTTCTCCTTACGGTAGGCTTACTTCTATAGCTGGGGTAGTGAAACCATACCTGATACATGAACAGTGTGGGGGTCAAGGGCAGGTTGCCCCCAAATGTGCTACGTTGGCATATTGGTTATTTTAAATAAAAATTACTTTAAAAACGGCTGGTACAAGGACTCTCAGACCCTCCTCTGTCCCCCTAAAAGCAGGAAACCAATCTCCTGTATGAAAACTGCCCTCCCTGTACTAGGAAGTAAAAAGAAACCCTTATCACCAGAGATAGGGACTTTAAAGCTGAGAAAGCTGTAAAAACAAACCTTGTTATTTTTTCTAATCTACTACCTCAGCCTAAATTCTGCTTAGAATTTCCTAATTCAAGCTTCCAAACACCTTTTTTCTTTATCCAATCAATTCCTCACAAATTTATTTTCTCATTGTCCAAACACTGCCTGCCTTGATCATTTCTTTAGGTCTCATTGTTGGGCCTCCCTGAGATTAATAAAACTTTGGGTATTTTATTCCTGTTAATTTGTTTCATGTAAATTTAATTCTTAGTCCAGATGGAAGACTGAATGGTAGAGAAAAAATTGTCCTTTCCCAGTAACAGAAAGAGGAAGATTCTGTTTTATCTACTTAGAGCCTTTATATGTATGTATATACATCACCCTCTAACTTATTTGTTGACTTATTTCATGGAAATAGGTCATGATGCTTTACCCAGGCATGTACCAGGCTGCAAATCCTTGGGAGGAAATACACAAACAAAATTTGCTCCATTTAATGCCTTGTTGCCTCGATTTAGGACATACTCAAAGGGCAATTATTATCCTGGGTATGTCTCCTCTCTTCTGGAGCATTTCATCAAACAGCAATAAGAAAGGATGTATAAAGGAGGGGTTCCATCCAAACCATGCCAGCTGAATAAGGAACCACCCACCCATCTTTAAAGAGCCAACCTCTGACCTTCCAGATCTCTGGCATTATAGAATTCTAAATCATAGTGTTTCACTCAATCAATAGCTATAAATGTGCCAGGCACTTCCAAGGGGTCCAGAGATTTTGTGTTAAACCCCTCACACAAGGCTCCTCATTCCTTGGAACTTACTCTCTCAAATCCGGACAGATGAGAAGCAACTACACTCAAAAAAAACCCAATGGTAATAAGGACGGTTACCATATAATTTAGCAGTCAGACAGTGACACTTCTGAGAGTGAGCTTACTAATTATGGCAAGAGAGTAGCCATGAGCTAGGTTTGCCACAGGCACACCAGGCAGCGTGGTGACCCGGTGATGTGCTGTGAAGACAGTGAACAGGGTGGTGGTAATGGATGGATGGCGCCACTTTGGCAGGGATGTCCAGAAAGGTCTTTAGGGGCAATGACACTTGACCTGAAGTCTGAATGACAAGACTGAGCCAGCCCTGTGAAGATCTGGGCCAGGGCTTTCCAGGCAGGAGGAGCGGCAAGTGCAAACGCTGTAAGCTGGGGAGGGACTGGTGGGAGGAATAAGGAGGAGGCTGGTGTGGCCAGAGTGTGGAGAGCAAAGAGGAACTGAAAACAGAGCAGGAGTGCTGGGGCTGAGCCTGTGGCCCGAGTAGACCGAGTGCTTCAGGAAGCCATTCGGCAAGTGTGGAACTGCGGGGCAAAGGGTCAAGGTCTTTGTTTTGCTCATGAGAAATCCAAGGATCAGTGAGTGAGTGTAACTTTCTCAAGGTTGCATTAAGGAAGTGGAAGTGTTGACTCTTGGCCCCCGTGTCCATTCTAAGTACTATTTCCAACACAGCAAAGAATCTACACGAAAGACCAAGTGTTATGAACAAAGGCAATTATAATGCCACATCAATCAAACTTTAACTGCTTCTGCCTCCTTGTCCTGAGATTGCTGATTGACTTATCATTACACTTCTAGCCCCAGTTTCCCATCACAGGCAGTACTTATTCATGACTGTGGTAGGCCCTTTTCTCACCCACCACTCCTGGGATCTTTTGGTCCCTCAGCCAAGGATACTGAGTTGCAGAAATATTTTTCAATCTAGAGTTCATTTTAACCCTAACTGGGATGTCAAGACTAGATCTTTCTCTCTTTTTAAAAGATTTTATTTATTTGAGAGAGAGAAAGAGCACAAGCAGGGGGAGTGGTGGACGGAGAAGGAGAAGCAGGCTCCCCACTAAGCAGGGAGCCCAATGTGGAGCTCAGTCCCAGGACCCCAGGGCCATGACTTGAACCGAAGGCAGATGCTTAACCGACTGAGCTACCCAGGCTCCCCAAGACTAGATATCTTTAACACTCACAGCTAATCAGAAATACATTAACAGGCAAGGGAACCCCACACTTGCCCCACATTAAAGAGCTAATTGGGCTTTTGCTTTTTCTCAAGGAATTAGGCCAAGTTCAGGGATAGTTGTGGTACTGATGGAGTTCCTATATGGTCCCTAAGTCATTACACATGATGTTTTGTATTTTTATTTCTAGCCCTGGCACATACAACCTGGAGGTGAAACCACCCCCCAAAATCACCTGGCCAATGAAATTTGGATCTCCAGACTGGGCTCAGGTTCCATGTCTACAGAAAAGAACCCTAAAAGCTGAGGTAAAAAGACTGGACTTCTGTACAGCCTCTCTCTTGTATGTTCATATGTATCAAGGGTTCTTTTCCAGGAGTGTCTGAATGAGCTTCAGGAAGTCCTTGTTCCCCTGACAGCATATGTATGTGCAGTTTTGTGCAGATATGCATATGAGAATCTTTTTGGAGAGTTGCACAGTTTTGTTAGATTTTTAAAGGTGGGTATGACTGACAAAAGTCACATTTTCTTACTTAATCCTCAAATAATCTTCTGGTGCAGGAACAGGACAATTATACCTCGGTGATAGAGGAGGAAAATCAGGCTCTGATGGATTAAGTGACTTGTGCAAGTTGACAACTTGAATCTAGATCTTGTGACTCCTAAACCAGTACTCTTTCCATACACCACTAGAGTATTAGATCAGCAGGGGGCTGTAGAGCATTCTGGTGAGAAAATGGATTCAGGAGACAGACTGCCTGGGTTCAAATACTAGCTACCATATTGCTGGCTGTGTGATCTCAGGCGATTTTTCTAAGCCTCAATTTTCATTCTTTAAAATGGATATAATAGAATTAAGCTGATAAGGCTTTAAAGATCAAGCAAATATAGAAAAGCATTTAACATAGTACGTGTAACATAATAAATGCTCCACCCATGTGAGCTATCATAATTCCAGAGGTGCTGTTATTTAAGAGGAACCTTGGATTAATTCCACAACTATTTATTAAATGCCTACTGTATCAACATCATCATGCTAGACCTATGAGTAACAGTCAGGAATCAAACACATAATCTTTGTTGTTGAGAAGTTTACCAGTTACACTTGGAGATTTACCAAGTCCTAGCATGACAGCACAGTAAGATGACAGAGACTAGCTCTATGTTGACAGAATCCTAAGACTAGGCTCGTATGGGGTGGGCTTCAGGTGGGCCACAACAGCGGTGATGTGCACTTCTATTTTGCACAGCCAGGAGGACAGGAGGTAGAGGGTTCTCATTAGAATATTGACCTAAATAGTATTCCTTCATTGCAGTTGTCCACCGACAAGGACTTCAGAAAGCACCGGAACCGTGTGGCCTACCAGCCTGTTTTACAGTTGAGGAGCTGTGACTACCTTCATATGCTCCTCCTGACCATGGATCCAGGATTGAGGACAGAGCTGCTCTTCCCCCACCCCCACACTGCCCTGCTCTCTTGTCTGCCAGTATGGGGCCCAGGGAGGAAAGGGGCTCATAACTACTATGTGAGAACAGAAAGACTACATCAGACTATTCTGTGTCCACATGCTGGTTTGTCATATACATACATAGATGGGTCTGGGGTTCCTGCCCAGTGTTCAGTGGGGTGGCTCCATTTTACTGAAATAGTCATGGGTCTCTGTCCTCATGCTCTAACCAGGTTCCAGTTTTATGTATTCTACCACTAGCCCTGGAAACAGGGGCTCTTGGCCTCTCCATATCAAGGATTTCAATGAGATTTGGGCTTGTTTGGGCTCGTATTTGGGCTTGCTGCATATGGAGGATATTTGAAGGCAGAGCAAAACATGTTTTAAGGGTTCTTCTGGGGCACCTGGGTGGCTCAGTCGGTTAAGTGTCTGCCTTCAGCTCAGGTCATGGTTCTGGGGTGCTGGGATCAAGTCCTGCATCAGATTCTCTGCTCAGCACGCAGTCTGCTTCTCTCTCTCCCTCCTCCTCTGCCCCTGCTCATACAGTCTCTCTCATGCTGTCTGTCTCATGCTCTCTCTCTCACGTGCTCTCTCTCTCTCTGAAATAAATAAATAAAATCTTCAAAAAAAAAAAAAAGAACTCTAAGCTTCTGAGTTCCTGGTGTGGAGTGGGAAGGAAGGTCCTGATTTCTTTGCCTTTCCCAGATTAATATAAAATTCACAGAGCCCCAAATTCCCAATTTCCCACTATATAATCTGTTTCATTTGTCAATCATCATAGAAATTGAGTTCCTACCATGTGTCAGGAAGAGTGGCAAGGGCTGGAGATATAGCCAGAATCAAAATAAGCTCCTTCACTGGCTTCTTAGACTGGCCTGAAGTATGCTGAGGCCTCCCCAGAAGGCTAATGGACTGGGTCTGCTCTCCAATCTGAATGATCCCCAGAAGACTTCCAAAGGTATAAAGGTCAGAACACACAGAAGCCACCTTCAAAGTACTTATCTAGACACTCTGGCCTGAGAGGTAGGCCCTTTCCTTCCAACACTAACTGAAATAACTCAAGTATAATTCCTTCAGGATGGGCACGAAGTGTGGTCTATCTTATCTTTTAATTGGGAGGTCTTTCGTCCCGCTTAGTCATTAGCAGAAAGGTGAGAAGTCTGTATATGTCTGAATACCAAAGACTGAGAAGCTGTCAGTGACTACAGAAAAGCGTTAGTATTAGTATTACAATACTCTCTGGATTGTTGGCACAGAATTTGAGTGAACACAATCAATTTAGGCTGGAAGGAAAATAAAATCATTTGCCATTCCTGGGCTAGACTATTGAAATCCTTCTCTAACTATTCACATGGATGTAATAGAATTCAGGATTTGCTTTGGGGCTGTGGGAAAGATGATGCCCGTACACTTCAAAATCCAAAAAAGAAATTCAGATTGATTTTTGTTTTTTATTTTATTTCTTTTAGTGAAAAGTGTTCCACAGCCATTTTTCCCAGGCTGCTTGTGTTCAGAGCTGTGAGGGGCCAGGATATTAGATCTCAAGAGAAGGGTAGCAAGATGACTCAGAGAACGACAGAATTTTCCTCAGTGTATTTTAAGCCTCCATTAGCCATGCCAGTTATGTCATAGTAAGCCAAGAAGCTAGCCTTCCATGTGTAAGGACAAGAAACTGGGACACAGACTGAGGATTAGAAGTGCTGAGTCAGAAGGTCCACCCATAGGGAACACTATGATGAACTTCTCTGCAGGGAACCCATAGTTTGTCCAGTACTTTTGACATATTCCTGAATAAGGCAACACAGGCATTATTTCCTTGCCAGTCGTCCCATTTAATTAACAAAATCTCCCAAAGAGAAAGCCTCTTTCCCAGAAAAAGAACAACAGAAGCTCTCCCCAAACCCTTCCCTATACCCCTCTGCATATGATTTGAGGCTTTTCTTGTTACACGGTTGAAATAATGCATGCCTTGATCCTTGGATCCTACATACAGGGAACTGTTTTTGTCCTGAACATCTGTCCCAGCTACCATGGAAGTCATAGGTCTTCACACCAATTAAATCAAGGAGCCTGGAACAAGATGTTTTGAGCCATCAGGAGCTGGCAGCATTTTCTTATAGACTATTTAGGAGCAGGAAATGGTAGCAGTGGGAAGCTGATGATGTCAACAGATACCCAAATGGCCCCTCCAATGTGGCTTCCTGACAGGCTCCAGGGAACAGGTTATGTGACCCCCATAGGGCTAGACAGGATGTCTCCTCTACCTGCTTGAAAGAAACTCAAAACAGAAGGTTAGGAAATGTGGGGTGTTAGAACATGTGTCTCAGAAACATGTCTCTAGGGCCATGGGAATCACAGGTGAGTAGCTCTCCTATTGCTTTGTCAATCATAGCTTTCTTGATTTTACAGCTTTTTCCAAAAGTAATTGCTAATGAGGACTGCTAGTATAAGGGTTTGCCATGGTCTTGAGTCTTGTTCCTCTTCTCCCCAAAGTCCACCATGTTGACAATTTAAAGGGGCCACTGCCATATTTCAGAGTCACTAAGTTCCCAAACCTCTTTGGCAACTAAAGGCACCAACTTTCTTAACATCATGTTGTTGACCAAGAAAGAATTCACTGACAATTTAAGCAAAGAGGCATTTATCTGGGCAATTAGAATTGTAATTCGGAGACACAGGTTCAAGTAGAAACCTGACTCGGGTTCTGAGGAAGAAAAAGAGGACGCAGAGCTGTAAAGGTGAAAGGCCATGAGAGCAGCTCTCATTCAGGTCCTCCAATCCAAAACAGGGATTGGTTGGGTTAGTGTGCAAATGAGGGATTGAAACTTCTTCAACTGCATTGGCTCCTGTCCAAGGGAAGAATGTGACCCATTCAGGTGTCATGGTGAGGAGGAAGTTGAGTCCAGGCTGAGGGCTTCTAGCTGGCAAGAAGTTCATGGCTCTTCCAATGAGGACTTGCATAAATTCCTCCTCCCTTATGGCCTCCCGACCCTATTTTCAAAGAGACTTTCTTAGCTAGGCTGGCTTGCTTCATCTTGATATCTCCTCTTACAATGTTTACATGATGACTTGGAGTACTATCCACCAAAAAGCTTAGGAATCTCTGCTCCAGGATTTGGGGGCCTGAGAGACCCAGTGCACTCACTTCCCCATCTCTGCAATTTCATATCCTGCATCAAAGTTCCCCTTACCAGCAGATACAGTTGCTGTGATAAGCAGTCTAGATAGCCTGTTGCTTTAGCCTCATCTTCAAAAGCCTCTAGGATTTCCAGGGAGAGAAGAGAAGGAGATTTTGGTAGCTACCTTCATTGTCTATTTTCTATACTAAGTGCCTCTTGGGCTACTTCCCAGTTCACAGCAATTCTCCATTTCTGGAAATAGCCCCTAAAATACAGGGATAGGTTCTGGTGAGGTATAACTTGAAACAAAGAGAAACACACTCTAAGATCCTTGAATCTGAGTTACATTTAATGACAATTCTGGAGAGAAGGCCCAGGAATTCCTGGCAGAGGTCCAGGAACTGTCATACCTGCTGTGACTTCACCTTCCCTTTTAAAGTTCTCATCTCCCAGTTTTGTATGGCCTGCTAAGCTCTTTCCTGCCTCAAGGCCTTTGTTGATGCTGTTGCTGGGTTGCCATTTCCTGAGAAAATTCTTCTTCCTGTCCTTTGTATGCCTGATTCCATTTAATTCTTCACAGCTCAAAGGTAATGTGATGTCCTCTGAGAAGACTCCCCTGACCACCCTAATTCTTTTTCTTTTTTTCCTTTTCCATTTATTTTCTTTTCTTTCTTTTGTTCTGTATCTTTCACTACATTGTAAGTCCCACAAGAGCTGGGATCATGTTTGTCTTGTTCACTGCTCTATCTCCAAAGTGATGCACAGTGCATAGAATACAGAAGGTGTTTGATAAATACTTACTGATGAAAGATATAATAAATTGTTCCACTCTCTCAATTCAATAGTTTCTTCTTTGGGTTCTTATAGATACTTATATCCTTCCAATAAATTCTTTTTTGGCTTAAGCTAGCCAGAGAGTTTTTCTGTTGCTTGTGATCCCAAATACCTTAACCAGTGTACTGACGGCAGCACCCTTTGCTATCTCCAGGAAATGCAACTCTTATAGAAAATCCACGAAGGCACCAGCTCCTCTACAAGAAGACACCGGAGGAGTGCTCCATTCTCACCTTAATATAGTAAATTGCATTGAATATTCAGTCAATGCCATCAAATTCATGGTGACAAAGGAAGTGAGTGACAGAACAGATGAACATTTTGTGGTTGAAGGCTGTGGATGGTGGTGAATCTAGGCAGAGAGTTGGTCTGTATTAACATCAGCAGACCCCAGGAATCCTCCCACACCATCTCTGATATCAGCTTTTATTATGCACTTCGTAATAACTCCTGTTGGATTTTTACAGTTAAGATGAACTAAAAAATATTAATTTACTCAATGGATGAGTGTTTTTAACTTAAACTTTTTTTTTCTTCAGTGTACCTATTGAATAGTATTTTTCTATTTGTAAGATCAAAGATACATGTGCATTTTCTTTATTAGGGGCAGACTATATGTCTTTGATTCTAAGATGTTCATTGTTTTATATTTACTGTTTCCAAAATTAAGATGTAATTTACAATCTGTGAATACATTTAACAAAGCCCTTCTGATCCCCAGAGAATTACTATTAAATATAGTCTGAGTCCTCTACTTGAAGGTGCTTTAATATCTTAGGATATTTAGTTCCTCTGCCATAGTTAGCAATGTTATAGCCTATTAACACTTGGTTAAACATTAGGTTTTTTCCTGATTATACTAAGCCTGTGATGAACTCTTTGAAACTAGATCACAATCTCCCTAATTTATCTATTTTTTCTAGTTCAAGTATTTAATAGGTAGGAAGTTGTTTTTTGGTTTTTGGTTTTTGGGTTTTTTTTAATGAAAGTATATTAGCCAAATTGGGTAACTTAAGAGTAGGGGGAGATGTTGAAGTTTGTGGAGATTAACCTACCAACATTTTTTATTTGAGTGATTTGTGGGCAAGATAAGGAAAAGCTATATTGGTGGAGTGGATACTTTAGGCAGAAGAAATATGGATCAAATACTATAGATGAGAATTAGCTTGCTAGCTGATAGGTAACCGCCAGAAAGTTTACTTAGCTGTTAGAGTGAGAAGAAAAGTAGTCACTGCAATTCATTCTAACACTGCACTTCCAGAATGGCTATCTCTGGAGAACCCGGAAAGAGAAAAAGAGACAGGGGCAAGTTACTTTTTATATCAAATAATTTTTTGCTGAGGGTTCTAGAGGGGAGGGATGTGGGGGGATGGTTAGCCTGGTGATGGGTATTAAAGAGGGCACGTACTGAATGGAGCACTGGGTGTTATATGCAAACAATGAATCATGGAACACTACATCAAAAACTAATGATGTAATGTATGGTGATTAGCATAACATAATTTAAAAAATAATTTTTTTGCTATCTAATTTTAAGAATAATTGTGGGAATGCACCATTTTCATAATTAAATAGTGACTTACCACTGACTTGGGCAACTCTGTACATACAAGTCAGGTTTAATCTGAGAATCCCCTTTGTCCAACTCCAAGCCTAAATGCCTGTGAGACCCCCAATCCTTTCTGATGGCTTCCCAGAAGACAAGCCCAGGGCTCTGCATTCTCATCAGCTGGGGTACTTCTCCATCACCAAGCCCCTTCTCTCCCACTCATTGTTTCCTACACTCCTTTGAGTGTTTGACAGCCCAGTCTCCATTTACCATTGTTATTTCTACACATCTGCTGCCACCTGTCCTTCCCACCAGCAGACGTCGGTTTCTCCCAGACACCAGCCTCTTTCCCCTCTGCAATACCCATTTCCAGCTCTCCTCTGGCACCACTGTTTCCTACCCCAGCCCTATGGACTCTTTCTCTTGCCTTCACCCTCATCCCCTAGCCATGGAAAGACTCTTACTTCCAAATGCCAAAGTTCCAGCTGCCAATGGCCAGCAAGTCAACTGGATCTCTGTAGCTGCAGAAAGAAACAAAGGGGCACATTCAAGTGAGATCTCTGTGAGGCTACAGGATACAGACATGTGGAAAGTGACTATTCTCCCCTCATTCTCGACTGGTAATGGGCAGCTCCCAAGTATGACCGTAAAGTCCCACATGGCAAGTGTTCCTCCCCATCTGCCCACATTAGTGTTTACACCATAATTTACCATGTGTGTTAGACATCTATGTCTCCTTCTCAGGAATAAACTATCTGCAAAAGGGCTTTGCCTGCCAGAATCTTATGTTATTTGAGAATGAATTACGGACTGCACTTGGGCTCTCCATTATCCCTCTGTCTCCCCTTCACTGTGGATTCAATTCCCCTGACCATTCTTTCAGGGCTCAGAACTGAGGACACAGGACATCAACATCATTACATTCATAGGGAGTAGTCTCGTCATTTATGCCGGTGAGGGCATATATCAGGTGTGTGCACAGATGTGAATCTGCATCCGTGGGGAAGAACTTGGCTGGTTCTGGTCGAGACTGGGGCCAGTTGATAAAGTAGCACACTGGCTTATAGGCTGGGCCTGCAAGGAGAAACCAGCCATCACTGTAGTCTCCACTGCCGGTCTCACATGCTGATGACCTCTACAAGGGGAAGGGCTACCTTGGAGTTAGCTTGGCATGATCCCGGTAGATACTGCTATGCTCCTCTCCCATGCCTATGGGAGAACTTTAAAAAGTCATGACACTTTTTTCAACAGAATCTGAGCAAGGCCTAAGCACCTTTTATGACTCAGAAAGCTTTAAAAATCATTTAGAGCCAACACATAAAATAAAATCAATTTGCCATCACAGAAACAAGTAGCCAGGATAATTATGCTCCTTGTATGAATAACTTCACAGACTGTTCAAGTTCATTATCAATAAAACAGCTACCTTTTGTAGATGGCATATAAAGGGATTGGTGCTTTGTTTAGAGGCTTTACACACATTGTTTTGCTTAAATTTTAATTCCTGCAATGGTCCTATGAGGGAAATATTATCCTCATTTTTAGATGATGCTCAGAAAAACTTCTCAAAATTGAAAGATTAAGATTAATACCAATTCAGTCATCTATTCTTTCCCCAAATATTTACTGGGAATGTACTGTTTCCAGGCAGTCTTATTCCAAAGCTCATGTTCTCCTCACTCTCCTCTCCTGAGTGGCCCCATCTGGTCTGGGCCTTAGTCTTATCTCACACTTATAGCCAAACACTTAGGTATCAATCATGAAGAAGGTGAGGTTTGAGGGGAGAAAAGACAACACAAAGACAAGTATGGACTGCTAGGAATAGAGACTGTACCAGTGTTGGCATCAGAACATATGGATAAGTCTTGGTGCTGAGTACTGAAGGCCAAGTCACTTCCCCTCTCTGTGCCTTAGTTTTTTTATCTATCAGTGAGGCATTTTGGATTTGATGAGCTCTGTTTTCTCCCAGCTCTGACATTCTGGAATCCAGCAAAATGGCTGGTGGCTTGTGGTTCTAGTCCTGACTTCATCGTGGAAGGAGAAGGGAGTGCAGAGTTGGAAGAAAGGAGAGGAAGAGGAGTAACTTTCAGGAAGATTAGACTGGAGAGAGAAGGTGGTGTTATTCCTGACACAGGAGCTCCTACAGCAGAACAGCCATACCTAAAAAACAAACAAACAAACAAACAAAAAAAACAAAAAAAACAAAACAGGAAGTTATACAGGCTTCCCAGTTGGGGCTTGCTGCCACCCAGGAGACTTCCGGGGTGTCAAGCGCTCAAGGGCCTTTGGATTTATTGGTGGCCTCTCCCAGGGCTCGATTTTATCATTCCCTAGTCTAGACTTCCAGTTCCTCTGCTCAGGGCCCAGGGCATGGGGTGGGGGAGACCCTGTGTAGCAGCGTCCTGGAAACAGATGTCTGCCCTCCACCCCATTTCTAGGGAACTCCCCCTCTCCACCTGTGAGAAGGAAGAAGGGTGAAAAGACCGGAAGACTCAGAGCTCCAGAGCAGCATCCTCCCCATCATGCCTCCACACCAGCTCCCTTGGTCATGGTCAGCCTCCTTGATCAGCCCTATAGAAGAGAAGACCCCTTTATCACTGTGGGAGTGGCATAGCTACCATCTCAGGACCACACGTCCCCAAGGCCTTCACGTTCATATCTCCACCCATCCCACATTCATGAGAACGGGCACTGACCCCCCAGTGGAGAGAGTAAGCCAGCAGAACCCCCTAACCAGCAGGCCTCACTACTCTTGACACAACTGCTTACAATTGGAGGTATTAACTCAGCACTGAGGTCAAGTCCCCTTAGGGGTGTGGAAGCCCAAGGAGAAAGTGAAGGGCACCGTGCTGGGAATCATGGTCCCAAGCCCAGGGCCCAGGGCCAGGAAAATACACGAGGGGCTGCGATGAGATACTGAAGCATTCAATTGAGGAATGTAATTTTCCTTCTTCAGGACTGGGCCCTACACTCAAGGCCAGTAGCAAAGGTCCTGGAAAGGATCCAGTTCAGGGAAAGGGCACAATTAGCCCTGCTCATCTTCTTCCCTGTACCTTTGTGCTTCTATTGCCACAGCTCTGGAGGGGAAAGACAGGGCAGCCATAGGAGGCTGCGGCTGCCAATTCTCTTCCCTTATTTCAGCCCAGGGCAAGGACAAGGAGAGGGCAGTTGCTACCAGAGAAACGTAGACCTTGTACCTATGCCCACTTCTCCTCATTCTGGGAGGGGTAGTGGCAGTAGGGTGTAAGGAACATTGTGACCTACTTTTGGTAGAGCCTGACTCCCTAGGAAAAACAGATCAGGGGAGGGCAAAGTGTGCAGGAGGGGAGGGCGGTCAGTGTCACCCAGGTGTCAGGCAGGGCTTGTTTCTGCTCACCTTGATGCAGGTGTCAGGGCTTGTTTTTTCTCACCTTGATGCCCCTGAGGCCATAGATTTGCCACTGCCAGCAGCTGTGCTCTCTCAGCCAGCAGATAAGAGTGGGCACAGGTGCAGGGGCCACTGACAGCTTGGCCTGAAAGCAGATCCTCAGGCTGAGCCAAGAATTTGGCTGAATGCATCTCACCGCCTTCTCTGGAAGGAGCTGATTCAGATGCCCAGGGTGAAATTGATCTTTGGGTCCCTAGAACTTGACACAGACTAGGCCCCTGATGAAAGTTGGTTGGTTTTATCCTAAAACTTCGCTATTAAAACAGTAAGAAATATTTATTATTTCAGGGCGCCTGGGTGGCTCAGTTGGTTGGGCAACTGCCTTCGGCTCAGGTCATGATCCTGGAGTCCCAGGATCGAGTCCCGCATCGGTCTCCCTGCTTGGCAGGGAGTCTGCTTCTCCCTCTGACCCTCCTCCCTCTCATGCTCTCTCTCTCTCTCATTCTCTTTCTCTCAAATAAATAAATAAAATCTTTTAAAAAAAAAAGAAATATTTATTATTTCATATAGTTTCTGCAATTCAGGAGCAGCTTGGCTGAGTGTTTCTGGATTGGATCCTGTCATAAGAACTGCAGGTTGCAGTCAAGATATTGGCTGGGACAGTCCTTGAAGGCTTGACCAAGTCCAGAGGGTCCATTTTGAAGCTGACTCATTTACATGGCTGGCAAGCTGGTGCTGGCTGTTAGCAGGAGGTCTCAGTATCTCTCTGTGGACCTCTCTGTAGGGCTCCTAGAGTGGTAGCTCTTTCTCTCAGAGTAAGTGATCCAAGGAAGAGCATGATGGAAGTCCCACTCCAACATAGCCACAATATTCTAGTAGTTACATAGGCTGGTCTTAGTGTAGGAGGGAACTGGCGGGCAAGAATCACTGAAGGCCATTTTGGAAGCTGGCATCCACACTGACCTGCAGTTTTTTGAACGCCCATTGTGTGAAGGTATTTTGCTAAATACTGGGATTCAAAAACTGAGACACCATCCCTGCCTCCAGGAACTCAGAGACTAGTGGGGGAGATCTAGATATTGCAGGGTGCCAGGGGAGCACTCAGCAGGGGCAACAGCCCAAACTGGGTTGCTCGTCAACAGCCTCCCAAGTGTCTGACCCTCCTATCTAGCTTTTTTTAGTAGAGTTTTCATATTTTGTCAACTTATCCAGTGCTTCCCAGGGACATGTGCCTGGTACATGGAGAGTGCTCAATAAATCCTGAGTCTTACTATCCTCCTTTCTCTAGACCTGATTCCTGCCTCAGACTCATCTTGTTGGTAGAAGTCCTGATTGTTCTCACTTCCTCAGTTTGCTGACCTGACTCTACCCAGATGCTTTACTATCAACTGTGCACATACTTACAACTCAGGATAGGATTCGCCTGCCTACAGCCTGTAACTATAGAGCCTCTATCAACTGAATTACTCCTCAAGCGATGGACTGATCTGCATCTTTTACATTTAATGGTGTTTACCTCCTCATTCTCCTTTGAAAGGTAAAGTGATACACTGGCATATAGAAGGGCAGATAACCCAGACCCAGCCCAAGATCTTTCTGGAAAATTAAGAGAGTTTTACCAACTATATAAAAATTAATCCTCAGGATCCCCCAAATTCTCATACCTTACAACTTGTCTAGCATCTAGGACATGTTTTATTCCCTTGAGAGAAAACCTGTATTTTTTTTTTCCATTTTAGAGTATCCTGAAAATTGGCCTGGAAATCTTTCTGATCCCCTGGGGGAGAAATATCAACTTACCATCCACTTCCTACTTCCACCACTGCCTGAAGACCCCAAAATTCTGACCTGTACAAGTACTGAATCATGAATACCCACTGACATATGGGAAAAGGAAAAACAGTGCATCATTTAAGGGAAACCATTAGCTTGAAGGAAAAAAAAAATTCCAATAAATACAAAAGTGTTTCTGAATTTCCTATTAAAAATCCTTCTTATAACATTTTTGCTATCTCATGGAACATGTCTTTATTACTTTTCTTTTCTTAAGAAATATTTTTTTGGTCACTTTCACTGATGTATTTTTCTTAATGAAACTTATAATCAATTTATCAAATAAACACACATACACTCTTTGGGATTTTAAATTAAAACATTTAGAGATTGACATGTGAAAATTGACAACACTATAATATTGAGTTTTCCCATCTAGGGACATGATTTATTTCTGAGGGATTATGAGAGCCACAAAGAAGAAATTTATATATTTTATTTCCTCAGATCCTCAGGGCCCAGCAGATTGCCTGGGGTGTAATAGATAGTCAATAAATATTTGCTGATTCTTTATCAGGTTTGAGTGAAATGTGAATGAATTGGGAGGCTTTTCCTATGCTCTAAAATTATTTAATTGTTTCTTAAATGTTGATGGGGTATCTGGCTCTGGTGGTTTTTGGCAAAACTTTTTTTTTATTATGTTCAATTAGCCAACATATTACATCATTAGTTTTTGATGTAGTGTTCAACGATTCATTAATTGCATATAACACTCAGGGCTCATCACAACACATGCCCTCCTTAATACCCATCACCCAGCTATCCCATCCCCCAACCCCCCTCCCTTCTGCAACCCTCAGTTTGTTTCCCAGAGTCCAGAGTCTGTCATGGTTTGTCTCCTTCTCAGATTTCTTCCCATTCAGTTTTCCCTCCCTTCCCCTATGGTCCTCTGTGCTATTCCTTATGTTCCACATATGAGTGAAACCATATGATAATTGTCTTTCTCTGCTTGACTTATTTCACTTAGCATAATCCCCTCCAGTTCCAACCATGTCAATGCAAATGGCAGGTATTCATCCTTTCTGATGGCTGAGTAATATTCCATTGTATATATGAACCACATCTTCTTTATCCATTCATCTGTTGAAGGACAGCTCAGCTCCTTCCACAGTTTAGCTATTGTGGCCATTGCTGCTATGAACATTGAGGTGCATGTGCCCCTTCTTTTCACTACATCTGTATCTTTGGGGTAAATACCTAATAGTGCTATTGCTGGGTCGTAGGGTAGCTCTATTTTTAACATCTTGAGGAACCACCATACTCTTTTCCAAAGTGGCTGTACCAACTTGAGTTCCCACCAGCAGTATAAGAGGGTTTCCCTTTATCCACATCCTCACCAACATTTGTTGTTTCCTGTTTTATTAATTTTTGCCATTCTAACTGGTGTAAGGGTTATCTCATTGTGGTTTTGACTTGTATTTCCCTGATGGCTAGTGATGTTGAACATTTTTTCATGTGTCTGTTAGCCATTTGTATGTCTTCTTTGGACATGTATGTCTACCTGTTCATGTATTCTGCCTTTTTCTTGACTGAATTATTTTTTTGGAGGGTGTTGAGTTTGAGAAGTTCTTTGCAGATCTTCGATACCAGCTCTTTTCTGTAATGTCATTTGCAAATATCTTCTCCCATTCTGTGGGCTGCCTCTTAGTTTTGTTGACTGTTTCCTTTGCTGTACAGAAGTTTTTATCTTGATGTAGTCCCAAAAGTTCCTTTAATACTTTCTAGCATCCCACAGAGAACCTCACTTTTACATTCTGGACCCTAAGCTCATGGAAAAGGGAGAGAAAGCAACAGCCTGAAAAACCAGAAGTCTGGTGGGTTTGGGGGCGGGGGGGACATGCCAGACAAGAGAGAAATGGCATGGAAAAATCCAAACTGAGGCTTGGCTTGTTGAAGATGGGGGCTGGATCCCTGCTCCCTGCTCCTTGCTGGAGAGACGAAAGGTCTGGGGTCTGTGTGACCTACCAGCTCAAAGCAGCACCACCTCATCTTGGCTGCAGTCCAGCACAAAGGCCTGGGGTCTGGGATTTCTACATAGGGTCTGAGCCTAGAAGGACCTCATTATCTCTGTGAAAGTGGAACAGCAGCAGAAGGCAGAGTACCAGAAATCCAGCCTAAAGCCTGCTTCCAGGTCTACATTTATCCATTCCTGAGCCCCACCCCTCACCAACTGCCCAGCCTATTTTCCTGTCAGAGCCTCTACCTGGTGTGGCCAAGTTCAGAGAACTCATTACACATCAAATCTTCTCAACAAGGTAATATTCTTCTGCACATGTGTTTGATGGTGAATGGCACATGGAAGCAGGCCTTAATGAAAACCTCTACCATGTTGGTGCAAAGAGGAGATTTTGAGATTTCTGGTGACATTTGCATAGTAAGAGCTGGGTCAAAATGGAACTAAGAAAGGGGGAAGCCAAGAGTTCACTACCATTGGTTGGCTCTAAGTTCTGGATTTAGTTGTCAGATACAAAGGGGTCTTCCATTTCTGTTTAGCTCTTCTGGCCACAATGGTGAGCCTAGGAAAATGGCCAGAGTTCTAGAGCAGAAGCTCTACCAGGAACAAAGGATATGCCTCTATCTGAAGTTGAGTCTCTATGGAAACTAGACCCTGGGTGACCCCAGGTAAGGACTAGGGAACAGCAGAGGAGCCCTGCCAGCAGAGCCCTCTCCCTCAAATATCTCATCATAGGTCTCTCCTCCACTGAAACCCATATGGGTCCGTTTGACAGCAGAATCAAGTCCAGAGATTTAACAAGGCCCTGCCCCTCTGACCACAACCCACCTTGGCTGCCTCATTTCCTACTATCCTCTCCAGTACCTTGCGTCCAGCCAGTCGGGATTTCCTGATGCTCTACAATTACACAAACTGTCTCCTGCCTCTGTGCTGTCCTTATGCCAGTTTCTGCATGAGATCCCTTTTCTAACTTTTTCTACCCAGTGAGTTCCTACACATACTTGAAGGCGAAATCTAACATGGTTTCCTTTGTGATACTTCATCTTTCCTGCCACTCTCAGGCACCATTCGCTGTAACAGTCTTTATGTCACTTGTATTATGAATGTGGTTGTATAGCAGGCATTGCTAAGCACTTGTTATCACAAAACATGTCAGATCTGGGGACTTAAAGAGAAAAATGAACGGTCTCTTTTCTCTTGATCATAACTGAGTTGTGGAGGCGGACGTGCAATGGGTACAATACAGTGCAATGTGTAGTGAACTGTCAGAGGTACAAAGTGCTATGGGGGGAGGGAAGGAGGAGCAATAACCTCTCATGGGGGGGTAGGCGGAGGACACACAGGAAGATGTCAGGGATCAGGGAAGATTTTACTTACACAAAGAGATTTCAATAAATACCTTATGAATAAATTAATGATATTTCATCAGTGGTGATGGCATAAGCAGTAAATGGAAAGAAAACTCTAGAATGTGTTTTACAAGTATAACCCAAATATAGACTGGGGTCCATGTGGCCACTTTCTTCATGAATTCACATTTCAAAAGTGCATTACAGCAGCTAAAAACAATTAAAGAGGAATTCCAATTTTTGTATCTCTTACAGAACATTAAAAAGTCTCTAATTTGTAAGCAAAGGCAACATTTCTCAAAATCTTCATCCTATGTTCCCTTTCAACAATCCTATGTTACTGTGGAGCATCTCCCCCAAGAAATTTCCAATTCCAAGTCTTTATTTTTCACCTCTCCCATCCATAGTTTCTATCCCTTCTCTCTTCCCTATTACCTTCCAGCTTTTTAAAAATCTCATTTACTCCTCATTCCTTTTACCTTTTTTGACCCACTAGCATCTCTCTTCCTCTCTTCATCTCTCTCTCTTTTTCTGTCCCAGTCCCTCAGTCTCTGTCACATAAGATACAAGAATCAGACAGACAAGATCTTTATTAGCGTGGTGGGGACAGAGTGGCATATTGGAAGGTAGGGAACACTCCCATATGAGTAAATTTTGTCCCTGTCCTACCATGATAGACAAGGTGGAACAGAGACCATAAGCTGTGGACAGCTTCTGTTGGGTGCTACTTTCTAGAATCCAGGAGCAGACAGAATTGCTAGCTCTGGCTTTACAAATACCATATGTTGTTCCAGTGTCTGTGGTTTGTCCCTGCTGATGAATTTCAGATTACTCATGATAACTTGTATTTGTTGTATTTCAGTGCTGAGAACTTTCTAGCAATTATATCTCCATCTCAAGATCTTTGCTCTATATAGTGGAGGCCATCCACCAGAGCATGAATAGAGGTGATACTGAGGCAGGAACAGTGGCTGATGGAGCAGGGATGAGGATGCAGGTGAATTGGGGCTGAACTGAGCTCCCTTCCCTTTGACAAAAGAAGGCTGTATCTCCCATAAGAGAAGCACAACAGAAAGAAAAAGGAATTGTCAGAATGCAGACATTACCCAATTCCATAAGATCAGCTCCATCGTGTGTTGGTGAAGGAGAATGATGCAATGATGTAGAAAAATGTACACCTCCATCTACCACTACCACCCACAAACATCTAGATTGAGAATTCTTTGCATCTTTCTTTCCAGGTAAATCCTTCTAATTACATTTCTTGAAAGAACTTTGGGTCCCAGAGCAATACCAGTTTTTACCTCCCTAAAGGCAGCATTACTGCATTAGAAGAACCCACTGCAGATGATTGTTCATAACCTACTGTGGAATGCAAGTTCAGCTACTGGGCTTACTTCAGACCGGAAACATGCTCAAGAGCAATATGCTGTACTTGATAGAAAATTCCTAGTGAGCCAATGCCATGTCTCATTTGTAATTGTATGCCTCCATGGCTTGCACATAGCGGACTTTATCATATAGCAACACAATAAAAATATTTAATACATTGATCTGGATCTGATTTTAACACTAACTGTATGCTAACCTGTCCACACCCCACTTTCTTCCACTGTAAAATGAGATTGGGGTTTTAAACTCAAAAGCTTTCAGGTTAGGCAGGTAAAGTACATATGTGAACAACCTGAGAGCACCCATAGTGAGTAGGGAAGAAAGGGGTCTGTGAAAATACCAGAAAAAATTAATTAAAACTGTGCTGCTTTCCTCAAGAAGAAACACCATTTTGTAATCTGAGTTGGCCTCAGAGCACCCGTTTGATATGTTCTCCAATGTTTCTTTTTCTTCTCTAACATTCAAGAATGGAGAGAAGAATGTGTTGGAAGGGAGAGTGCTGGGAGGGCTGGTCACCTCCACTAGAGTACTTTATGTAGGTACTACTGTGTCCTTAAAATCTATGTGTGGGTCCTCACTCAGAGACCTCTGCTCTGTGTTCTTGCCCATTGGGCAATTCACAGATTCCCCCAAAGAACTGTTGCTAACTTTCTTTTTTTTATTAAGATTTTATTTATTTATTTGAGAGAGAGAATGAGATGAGAGAGAGATCATGAGGGTCAGAGGGAGAAGCAGACTCCCTGCTGAGCAGGGAGCCTGATGCGGGACTTGATCCTGGGATTCCAGGATCATGACCTGAGCCGAAGGCAGTTGCTCAACCAACTGAGCCACCCAGGCGCCCCTGTTGCTAACTTTCAATCTAGAATAAACTACTACAAGCAGAACACAAAGAAGACATTTAGAGGGAACAGCAAGGACGTTTGGAGATTCTTGATTTATTAGTTGCAGGAAGTAAGATTCTAGTGCACAGAGGGACCAGACTAGTCTAAAATGCTGCTGTCAGCCCAGAGAAACAGTAGGGCAATCCCAGAGTTCTGCTAGGAGGGTGGAGACAGCTGCCTCTTGCTAGTCTACTTAGAGAGGGCAAAACCCATCCTGCTGTTCCCAATGTCATAGACAGTGTAATATTCCTTGAGGAAAACATCTCCTAGAATCCACAGGGGCTGCCCAGTGGGGGAGGGCAAGTAAGTGGCCTCAATCCCAAGCGTGCAGTAGCCATTATTCTGCAGACAAAGAACATCAGGATATAACCAGGTGCATGGAGAGGCCTTTCCCTACCGGAACTTCCCACCCTATATTCCTTGACACTTCTGGGGTCTCTGGCTTCCTGTTCACCCTCAACCCTGCCACTAGTGACTCCCCATAGGTGCTCAGATGTGAGCTGGGACACAGAACAGCTGTTTGTGCCCATCCAATCCCATTTTCCTGGAGCCTGGAGTGCATACTTACATTGAAGACATAGGCAGAGGGAGGCAGAGATAATGGGGTCCCGCTGATGACAAAGGTCATGGTGGGCATGCTCTGTAGGGAGCTGCAGTTGACCACATACTGAGAGAGAAGAGAAGCAGAGCTGTAGAATGTCAGGGGACTGGGGGCCCAGACAAAGGGCCCGAGTCCCCCATTCCCCGTGAGACTCTCTTCCTGACCTTCCAGCAGAGGTTGGTTGAGAGCATGGAAGGCAAAGCCTGATTCCCAGGTACAACACCGACCAGATGCTTTTGCTTTCCTGGGCCTCCTTGGACACATCTCAGCTCTGAGATTTTGATTGTGTTGATATGGCCACAAGGAGTTAGGCTCATTCCAGAACACAGATTTCTACTGCCAGAAAGTACCATTTACAGAGAAGAAGCATGGGCACATCCTGTGTGAAGCATGTTCTCACATAAGTGTGTACCTATCCACATACTCATCACAAACACACACACACATCCTGAGGGACCAAGATTTAGTCTGACTAAACTAGACTCTTGCATACAGGAGGAGCAAACTACAGAAGTGGGTATAGGGGAACAGGGGTGGGCACAGGAGGCTGCTCAGAGTAAAAGCCAAAGGAGTATTCCTAGGGAAGAAAGAAACCCAAATGCAATGGAGAAATGCAATATGCCTGGCTCTGTTCATAGAGTCAAATGACAGTGCCACACCAAGGTGAGATGTGTTCCAAGGGCCTGCAATGGAACAGCCACCCCTCCCGACAATCATTCAGCCCATACTCACAGTTGGAGTTGGTGTTATTCCCTCCCCTTATGCCTCCTTGCATTGAGGGTTCATGCCTGAAAGGCCATGATGTGTCCCCACGTGTTCTGTTCCACCAGGAGCTCAGTTCTCCCCCAATCCCTCCTCTTGTCTCTCATGAACTCATTGCACTCAGGCTCCTATGCTGAGGCTGCCTGGATGTGCAGAGGAGCCCTGGCTTCTGGTTACTCACATCACCATTCTGATCTTGTTGGGCTCCTGTTGCCTTCACAAAGAAGTCCAAGTACTGCTGGGGAACAGTCAGTGGGAAGGTTCCCGTATCCACGATCCCCTGGCAGCCCTGGGAGCACAAGCCAGTGGCCTGGTTATCAATAAGAAACCTGAGGGGCACACCAATACAAAGAGAGTCAGGCATTTCTAGGGGTAGCTGGGTGGTGCAGTCAGTTGAGCGTCTGACTCTTGGTTTTAGTTTGAGTCATGATCCCAGGGTTGTGAGATGGAGCCCTGCATTGGGCTCTATGCTTAGCTCGGAGTCTGCTCGGGACTGTCTCTCCCTCTGACCCTCCCCCCCGCTCTCTCTCTCGCCCTCTCTCTTTCAAATAAATAAATAAATAAATCTTTAAAAAAGAGAGAGAGAGTCAGACATTTCTGCCATAAATAAGTGCCGCATCCTCCCTAATCTCCTAACCCTGCGGCTCTGAAAAGATGAGTCTTCCAAAAAGCCAGGCCATACCTTGACACTGCAATCCATGTAATAAATCTGTGTCTTTGGGACCACTGGAATAATATCCTCAGTCTTGCTCTGGTAACTACTCCAGCTCTGACTGAGCTCTGTGGGGAGTAGGGACTGTGTCTTATCCTCTTTAATCTGCCTATATGAGGCCCAACACATAGTGCCAAACATAGCTAAAGTTGGTAATCAAATCATAAATACACATTGGGCACCTACTATGTACAAGACACTCTTAGAAGAATTAGGGTGATATGAAGAGGACTAACTTATATTCGCTGTTTTTAAAGAGCATATTCTAATGGACATGAGACAACACCATACATTAAGCCACAACACCATAGGGCAATAGCTGGTGATCTCCATAATGTAGTCCTATGTGATTCAGTCCCTGATCCCTCATCCAGCTTTTTCGGCTGCTCTACTCTTCCTCTTCAGTCCATTTATATTTTGGGTACTGTTGGTGAATCAAGGTACTTGGATGTAATGGTGAACAAGACAGACACCACAAACTTAACAGAAACACGTAAATGGTGTTTAATTGTAGCCCTGGTGAGTGCCATGAAAGAAATTCAAGAGGCCAGAGAGGAGGGGACTTGATCTAATCTGGCCGTGAGAAGCAGTTGGTCAGACAAGGATTATTCTGAGAAGAGATGCTTAAGGGGTGAGTGCAATTGGTCCAAGTGAAAAGACCCCTCTACTCCAGGCACAAAAACTACTTGTCAGACATCAACTGCTTACCTCTCTACTCATGCACATTGGGGTGATTCCACTGTGTCTACCCACAGATGAAGAGAGACATGTTGGGACACAAGCCAGTAATACTATGGGACTGAAAGAGAGATTGGGTCCCTGAGAGGTCTTTTGGGGGGAGGTAGGAATTTATCTGGTCTCCAAAGGATGTGCACAGGACATGAGGGGCTTCAGGTGATATAGTCAAAAGAGAAGAGGCAAAAGAGTCATGGCAAGGTGCAAGGACGTGGTGAAGTCTGTGCTGCACGCCAGGAAGTGGTGGGAAGGCTGTAGCGATAGGTAGTGCCCAGCTGTTGTATGGTCTTGAGCAAAGGCCAAAGAAGTGTATCTTTAAATGGAGGTGATGGAAATTTCCTGAAGGGTTGGAGTGTAGAAGTAACCGATTCATGGTACTAAGCTCTGGGAACAGATATGCTTGGGCTCAAATTTGGAAATTTGTGAAATGTGTGACTTTGGATAAGTTACTGAACCTCTGAGGCTTGATTCCTTTATCTACACAATGAAATAAACTACTGACCACCTCATACTGTTGTAGTGGAATATACATGCAATAATATATATAAAATATTTAGCACAGTCTCTGGCACATCAAAAACATCAATGAGAGCTGTTACTTTTACTGATGAAGGACTTGGTAGGACTGTGCTACTTGGGATAATGAAGCTCCCAGGAACAAAGACATGGATTCACAGAAGCCTAGGAATGACCAACCTGCTGAAATGACAAGTTTCAGTGACCAAGTCAAAAAGTTTAGTCAAGAGCTACATGTCAGGGTCTACTGAGCTCCAGGAACAATCAGCCTGAGGGTTTGCTGATTCTTTCAGAAGTGTGTGCCAGTGCAAGAACAGGAAATATTGTCACACTGGAGAACATCCTAGGGGTGTCCATAATCCACAGGAAATTTCCCCTGTACTTACTTATCGATGGCAATCTGCCAGTACATTTCCCGGGTGACAGGAGCCCAGACGATCTCACCAAAATAAAACTGGGAGTCCACACCTCCCAGGATGAGCTCCCCACCATACTGATAGGTTGGTTGGCTATGGAGACAAGGAGAAGAGCATGAGTTCCCACAATACACATGATCAGGCAGCTCCTTCCTCCCCTCTCACCATCCCTCTCTCTTTCAGACACAGAGGAACCACAGGACGAAGGGTCTTGTCCTCTGATCTGCTCTTCAGACTCCACCAGGCTGAAGGCACGAGGGAGAGGAGCCTCCTCAGAGGAACACCCAGAGTATCAGAAAACTGGAAATATAAATTATGCCCATAAAACACTTACATTAACAGTGTCATATCCCAGGAGCACAGTCAGGCTGCCACTTCCATAACACAGTGTATAGGTTTGCCCATTGTTTCTGTAGGTAGAGGAACTGCTGGGGTTGAACCTGTTGTGATTGACTGTGCAAAGATAGAATGGAAAGTTAATGTCAACACATTTTCCGAAATACTTGGAGGACACTTATCCTTGATGGCCTGAGACTGTCAGACCAAGCCTGGGGTTGGGCCTCAGCCTCAGATCCTTTGTGCTGAAGACAATCTGTAGCCCCAGAAAAGTCTGTCCCCTTGGCAAACAGATGTTGCCCCTTCCTTCCATTTCCTGAGGAATGGCTCAACTCAAAGTGACAGGAATTGGGGCCCACAGGAGAAAGCTGAGGAAAGGGAACAATGTAGAAAAGAACAGAAGCCTTGGTCTATTTCTGCTGTCTCTCTCCAGAACTGTAGCACTTGTGAAATGTAGACCAAGGGCAAGATTTCCACATGGTCTCAATTTAAGGAGGATGAGATCATGGGTATGCACCAAGAACTCTGGACTTGGATGCTGAGATTGTGCTCAATCCTGACTCTGCCCTGGCCTCTGCTACTATCCATGGGTGGGTGGTGATGGTGGTATACTCACAGCAGGCCTGGCTTTGGCAGTAGGTAGAGGGCACCCACAGGTTGGAGGAGCCTGTGTCAAAGAGGACCAGGAAATTTTGTGGCGGTGTCCCAATGCTGATCTCTCCAAAGTAGTAGGACTGCAAAGAAAAGTTTGTCACGCTCATTTAATAGCCAAGCCTTGTCCTAAGGATGGGGAAGACAGAGACTCACTATAAACCACATTTGGACAAATTATATTTTTCTCTTTCCAGAAGTTCTCCTTCACATCTAGAGCCAGATCCCCTTGATATTGCCCATTTTTGTCCCTAATTGCAAGACTTTGACTAGGTGAGAATTGGTCTGGCAAGCCAGTCTCTTCTTCCAAAGCATTTTCCACTTTGTATCAGGTGATAACACCATGGATTTACCATGCTATGCCAGAACATGCACACTTGGAAAAGCAATCACCTTTTCTCCATTCCCAGTGCCCAAACCCCTCCCCACATCACACACACACACACACACACACACACATAAACACACACACACACATCCTTCCTTTTCTTCCAGTGTTAGATATTTCCCCACCATTCCCCTCCCTCTGGTCACACAGTAGCTAAGGTGCTAGGAAATCCATAGGAAGGTGAGACTTTGGTTTAGTAATGAGAAGTAGCATGGAAAGCAAGAAGAGAACTTCACTGAGACACAGTTTAAGTTCTAAGTGAATTCGGGCCAGTCATGTCACTTACCTGCCTCTCCTTCCACCATCTATAGAAAGTGGAAGTCGAAATAGGAGATCCCTAAGGTGGCTTCTAGATCTGACACTCATGTAACATCTCACTAAGGACAGTCCATAGGACACCGGTGTGTTGAGATGCCCTGAGCAGACACTGCAGCCTCAAGAACACTCAAATACTTGCTCTGAGTACCAGTGTTTGTTTCCAAACGGGGAGATCTGTCATCTGGAGCCACTGGAGATTTTGCCTGGCAGCTTGGCATGTGCTGTCCTTCTTTCCCCTGCAGCCCATCACTGGGACTTCCTTTGGCTCTCTCAATTGACTTGAATATGGTCACTGTGGATCTCTTAACCACATAAATGGAGCTTCAGAGAATGAGCCAGTAATGAGAAGAAGGAAGGAAAGGGAATACAATAGTGTTAAGTGGTACCAACTCATAACTTATCCAGAGACTTTCCACAGGAAGGTGAGACTCAGGTTTAGTAAAAAGTCCAAAATCAGAGCTGATGAGAGGTCTAAGTAAGTATCCAAGAATGGTTATTAGCCAAGGGTTATGGATACCACCTCCCCTTTCACTTACATCCAGGTAGTTAGTGAAGGGTTCATAAGCAACAGCATCATTATTGTAAAGATACTTGGCAGCTGGATCAACCTTTGGGTGGTTCTTCAGGAATGTCTCTAATACACCCCGCTCTTCCATCACCTGGCGGATGGACTTGCCTTTCTTCAGAATGATTCTGCAGAGATTAGGGCAAACAAAAGGAGTGAGCTTCACCTTCCCCGTTAAAGAAATCACTTCAGTGATCTGATCTGGCGTTTTTAAACCTACTTCTACCCAAGAAGAGCCTCTTGTAAGAAATCCTTCTGGGGCGCCTGGGTGGCTCAGTTGGTTAAGCGACTGCCTTCGGCTCAGGTCATGATCCTGGAGTCCCAGGATGGAGTCCCGCATCGGGCTCCCTGCTCAGCAGGGAGTCTGCTTCTCCCTCTGACCCTCCCCCCTCTCATGCTCTCTCTATCTCATTCTCTCTCTCAAATAAATAAATAAAATCTTAAAAAAAAAAAAAAAAAGAAATCCTTCTGGATTTTAGCAAGTTCTGCAGTCACTTCAGCATTTCCAGCCTGAAAATCCACTATAACATATATTTGGGGTTTCCTGCTTATATACACTCTTTCCACAGAATAAATACCTGTTCCTTCCCAGTCCCTCCTCTAAGCTTTATAGATATTGTACATCCTTCCTTCTTGGCTAACAAAACACCAACCCACCTTTACTAATACACACACACACATACACACAGCATCATCATCATCATCATCATCATCATCATCATCATCATCATCCATTTCAAGTCTAGGGTCCCTGTGGTTTTTGGGTTCATGTACCAAGACACAATCTGCCTGCCTTTCCATGAGATCTGCAGGGGAAGGCCTTTGCTTTACCCTAGCTTGTGATGCTCCCTTAGGGCTGAAACTCACAGTGAAACTGAATCCCCATACACACCTTTCCACACCCTCTGAGAGGTGTAGACAAATCAAGACCAAGACCAGGATTTTCATGGTGCTGATTTTAGTGGCCCACAGACATACCAGGACACAGTGGCACACTCAAGGGTTGGGACACACAGAGCGAGATTGCGTCTCTTTTTTACACCCCGATCTCCCTGAACTTTTCACCTGTAGGCACGTGGGCTTCTTAGCCTTGAACCAACTTGTGCCCCTACATATCCATGGATTCTGTTTGTTTTTCCTCCTGGCAAGAATTACGGCCTTTAATATCCACTCTGCAGTCAATTTAAAAAGTGATTAGTGGCTTTGCTGATGGAATCCAAAGATTAGGATGTGATAACAAATGTGAAATTCACTGGAGACAAAGGATCCTGGTGCCCACATCTACTGGGAAATGGGTGCTGGCAACTTCTGCCAGAACAATGGAACAATTTGTTCTTTGGCTCCAAAGTCCATGTGCTTTTTGGAGATTTACAGTAGACTCTCCACTTCTTCTTCCCCTTTTCCTTCCTGTTCCTCTCATCAGACCCATCTATAGTCTTCTGATGTGATTCTCATGGTCCATGACACTCTGATCTTTATTTTCAATTTTTTAGTTCACAATTAGCCAACATTTATGGAATGTCTACTCTGTGCTCACTTCTATACTAAGCTCTGGGAGTACAAAGAAAATTCAGAAATGGTCCTTGTAGGCAGTCAGCATCCTGCCTAATGACTGACATATAATCTAATTATGAGATGATGTGATCACTCTAGCATCCAAATGTGTGTTGAATGAATGAGAATGATAAGAACAGTATTCATAAAGCAAGCAGAGACAAGAAATGATAGCTTGTGGCAGGGGTGGGGGGATGGAAAAGCCTTCAGAGAAGAAGTAATTTGAGTTAGGATCTTCCTGGTTGGTAGACGAGAAGGTAAGGAAAGTGGGAAAAGCCACTGGAGGCAGAAGCAAAGCCTGAGCAATGGCACCCAGAAGTGCATGCAGTTTGTGTCATGAAGTCAGAGAACACTGTGACCAATGTGGCCACAAGAGCACTTCTCAACATGGCTCCTCACAAGCCAAGACCCACCCAAAGGACCTGCACTGGGTCTGCACAGTCCTTATCATGCCAATTGGCTCTGGAAATTATTTTCTCCTCAGAATTCTGTTGCAATGGAAAGGACTGTAATGCTAAAACAGGGATACTCTTGATTCTACAAAACTATATTAAAGCAGCATGGATTCAGTATCCACAGTATTTTAACTTCTAGTCCATCAAACTATTTATTATTAAGCCTCATACTAATGGAGCACACTGTGGAGCATCTGGATCAAATTCCTGGAGCATAGTATTAAGTGTCTACACGGGCATGACTGGATGGTGAGGTGGACCTCATATGCCATGCTAAGTACCATGGACTTTATTCCTTAAGCAGTAAGGAGCCATTAATTTGTTTTAATCAAGGAAATGACACACTTAACGCCTTCTATAGACCCTTTACTAGTTTCTAGATTGGAGCCTTCTAGAAGGCTCTTCTCTGAAGGCTTTTCCATGTGATGAAAGAGGCCAGCTTACAAAATGATTCCCTAGGTAAAGTTGTAATGGGCATGAGAGAAGTTACTGGAACTTTGTCATGAATGTACCTTGAAGCCTTTGAGCTATGCACAAACCCAAAGAGTTTCCAATTTCATATGCATGATTTAATGTTTCTTTATAGAAAGAAATTGTTAGAGGGAAACTGGAAGATCTATAGAAGATCTAACTACAACTCTCACTTACCGACCTTGGACCAGGCACATATTTCATTTAACCATTGTAACAACCTTAGATTTAACTTCCCCGTGATCACATAGTTAATCAAAGGCAGAGCTGGGACTTCAAGTCCTGTTTGCCTGAACTCAACCTGTATCTCAGCACAGCCTCCTCCTCTAAGCCTGGGGTGTTCACGCTCTCTCTGCCTCAGTGTGCACAAAAGTATCAGCTTTCATGATAATGACAGAGATTTATATGTGATTTGATTTTCTGTAGAAAGGGATTCTAATGGCTTTTCTTCCGCTCTTCTAGTTGTCTGCTAGAAAATGTAACCCTGTATGCTGCTGCCTCCTGGTGGCAACATTCCTAACTTCACAGAAACGGGGTTTGGGAACCTTTTATGGGACTCTTCAAAAGTCAATGAGAAAGTGACAAAAGCTCCTAACATCGTGTCCACAGCTCACTTTCCTGTGTGGAAACAACTGGTGTCTGCTCATCAATCATGTCCTTGAGGCTGTGTCCTGCCTCCTTGTCCACCCCCC
>NW_023270433.1:46470031-46862779 GCF_011800145.1 Mirounga leonina | reverse complement strand
TAGAGGTGATAACTACCTTGTCAGGGAGGTGTGGCTGGGAAAATCCAATTATCTGGAATTAGAATCTTCACACCTCCACATCCAGACAAGAACCAGGCTTCCTGCTGGGGACACTGGCACAGCCTAGGAGCAGTGTAGACAGTTTATAAAATGACAGAGAAAGGACAGTGTCTGTACGAGCCCTGCCCCTGAGGCCCCAGTGAACATAACCACATGGACCTGCATGAATTATTTCTAGAATGAAGAGAAAAATTGGAGACTCTTTCACTCATTACCATAAGCCTCTGTTGTGAATATAACAGTAAATAAAACTCAGTTCTGGTTCTAGAGAGCTTCTGTACCATACCTGGTTTGGTCGGTACCTAACAAGATTCAAATCCATAGAGACCAAGGAGCCCGTCTCCCTGTGTAAGGGAAGGAGGGTAAACACTTCGTCCAGAATCAAGGCCAAATTTTGTCCTCACACAAAGAAGAGCAAAGTTCTATAGTAAAATAGATATGTGTGTAGGTGTGTGTGTATTCAGTCCGTACATACCTACACCACCTCAGTCTTCAGGACAAAGATGTCTCTCATTTGGCCGAGAAGTATCCACGTGGATGGACCCATTGTAAGTTTACTGGGAAAATCAGCTTCTGTTGTGAAAGTAATGATCTAGGTGGAACACATCTTCTTAGATAATAGGGAGAATACATAAATGAAAACAAACAAACAAAAAAAGGAAGTAAAAGCGAAGAGGAACGTTCAGAAAGTGAAAATTTCTGCGTTCCCCACTGAAAAGCCATGCTGGGAAAGCCTGTCTTCAGAGAACCTCGGCTCCGAGTTCACCAGACGCCCAGCCCGGCCGGACCAGCAGCAGCCTCGTCTTCCCCGCGGCCCTCCTGCACACTCTGCTCCCGCCCCGGGGGTGCTCACCTGCGGCCCTGAGGGCTCTCGGGGCTGGGCCCTGCCTCGGAGCCACGCGCTGGTGAGCAGGGAGCACTTCGCGCTTCTGAGCCACGCAAGGAGACTGTCCCCTCTCTTCTGTCTGCAGGACAGCAACGCCTTCAGACTCCCGCGGGAGATGGTGGAGGGCAGCCAGCTGCAGAAGGCCCAGGCTACGTCCGTCCTCCAGGAGCTGCTCCCGCCCTCCTTCAACCTCCGCCTCGCCGAGCACGCCTCGGCTGCCTGGAGCTCCCCCTGCTGGACCAGCTGCGTTCCGGCCTCCATCGGCGGCTGCCAGACCTGGACACCTGCTTGCTGCGGGCTGTGGGACGGGAAGATTGTGCCCTGGGAATGGAGCGCCCGACACTGGCCCTGAAGAGGTACTTCCGGGAAATCCGTCTCCTGGAAGAGAAGAAGTACAGCGACTGCGCCTGGGAAATTGTCAGAGCGGAAATCGTGAGATCCTTGTCTTCATCCAACAACTTCCAAGATAGGTTAGGAATTAGGGAAGGGACCTGGGGTCATCTTGAAATGACTCTCACGGACAAATTTGCCGTATCCCGCCCCGCACCTACGTCTGGTCACCACTGCAAGGGGCTCTCATTTCTGCCTTAGTAGAGAAGTTATTGAATTTAATTCAGCAAATATTTCGTGAATAGTATGAAGCAAGAATATGTTAAAAAGGGGCACCTGGGTGGCTCAGTCATTAAGCGTCTGCCTTCGGCTCAGGTCATGATCTCAGGGTCCTGGGATCGAGCCCTGGGCTCCCTGCTCCGCGGGAACCCTGCTTCTCCCTCTCCCACTCCCCCTGCTTGTGTTCCCTCTCTCGCTGTATCTCTCACTGTCAAATAAATAAATAAAATCTTAAAAAAATGTTAAAAAAATCCAGCTTCAGGATCATTAATTCCTAAGAGATGACTGCCCTGATACTTTCTGGCTCATTCATTCATTCATTCATTCATTTCTTCTTGCACCTATCATATTTATAGATCAGAAATGATATATAACGAAATGTTTATCTTTTCACTGCATTAAAATTTACAAAATGTATTTACCTTTTCATGTTATTAAATTTGCACTTTGTTTTATATATTAAATACTTACCAAGAAAACTTACTGGATTGTTCTAAAATCCAAATCCAAATCGTTTTGTAAATGTTATTGAAGAACAGATAGTAAAATTTATTTACTCATTCATTCCATTCAGAGTATACGTCAAAATAGAGTATCTAAATGACAAATGTGTAATTGTGGTCGAGAACTAGAGGTGAACTGGGGCACCTGGCTTGTTCAGTCAGAAGAAAGGCAGCTCTTGATCTCAGAGTTGTGAGTTCAATCCCCACGGTGGGTGTGGAGATTACTTAAAAATAAAATCTTAAAAAAAAAAAAAGGGAAAAAGGGCACCTGGGTGGCTCAGTCAGTAAGCCTCAGACTCTTCATTTTGGCTCAGGTCATGATCTCAGAGTTGTGAGATCAAGCCCCAGGTCAGGCTCCACACTCAGCAGAGAGTCTGCTTGAGATTCCTCCCTCTGCCTGTGTACCCTCCTCAAATAAATAAATAAATAAATAAATAAATAAAATATATTTTTTTTAAATGAAAAAAAAAAAACTAGAGATAAATAAAGCACATGTAGTTCTTTCTGTGTTGAAACTTAGTCTCACAGGGAGGGATACATAAAAATGGTACTAACGTTTATTTCATTTTCAATTATGTTAAAAACTACAAAGAGAAGTAAAGGAAAATGATGTTCTTACACAAGCAACTTTATTTTTATGTATTTATTTATTTATTTTTAGAGCGGGAGAAGGGGGTAGAGGCAGAGTGAGAGGGAGAGAGTGAATCTCAAGCAGGCTCCACACCCAGCGCAGAGCCTGACCCAGGGCTCCATTTCACAATCCTGAGATCATGACCTGAGTCAAAATCAAGAGTCAGACACCTAACTGACTGAGACACCCAGGCATCCCTACACAAGAAGCTTTAGATACAAATGACGCTGGAACGGAAAAATAATATTAGATGTCCTTTCTAAGGTGCCTGGGAGACATATAAATGCAGAAGTCTTACTGGCATTTGGGAATGTGGGTCTAGAATTTATAGGAATGCCATGAGGGAGGTGTCAATTTGCGATTCCTTATTGAGTATCTGCGAATGAGGGCAAGGGAATGGATGTAGTCATTTTCTAAGTAGAGAGGACAATGAGAAGAGGCCCAAATGTAGTCTTGCAGACCCTCAACATTTAACGGGCAGGCAGAGGAAAGTCTGCAAGGGCACTGAGGCAGGAGGGGCCAGTGCAGTTGAAAGGTCACATGGGGACAAGACTCCTGAAGGGAATATGGGTCAGAGTGTTGCTTGTGGGGCAGGTGTGGATGAACTGTCCCAGTGGACCTGCAAGCAGACACCACTGGTGACCTTAGCATGGTTCTAGTTTAGTGGAATTAATGGGGCAGAAACCAGATAGGTGTAGGTTGAAGAGGAAACACAAGAATGAGAATTAGGGATACCACATATAGAAGATTATCTCTCTAAGCTTGTTTGTGGAGGAGAGAAATAAGGTGTTACTTCCGGGAAAATGTGGGTTAACATCTCTGTGTTTAAGCAATTGTCATAGTGGTAATCAGCAGGTGCTTTCTCTTCATTAACAAACCTGTAAAGAAAACTAAGGAAGGGGTGCCTGGGTGGTTCAGTTGGTTGCGTATATGCCTCCGGCTTGGGTCATGATCTTTGGGTCCTGGGATTGAGCCCCACGTTGGGCTCCCTGCTACAAGGAGAGTCTACTCCCCCACACCCGACTTGTGCTTTCTCTCTCAGATAAATAAATAGGATCTTAAGAAAAAAACCCAAAACCCATCTTTTTTTTTTTTACCAAAAAAAGATATTTATTGAACAGTTACCCACCACTGGAGTTGACTTAGACATGGAGGGTGTCTCCACCTTCCTGATTTATTTTCAGCCCTTGAGGGCATCATTGTAGATCAAAGCCAAGGCTCCCAGGAAGGTGACATATTCCTGGAAGTTCACCACCTGGTCCTTGTTCCGGTCCAGGTCGTCCATCAGCTTTGCAATGTCAGCATCCTGCAGCTTCGCACCAATGGTGAGCTCTTTCTGGATCAGCTCCGTCAGCTCCTTCTTGCTCAGAGTGTTCTTGTCATCTTCCCTGCCCGAGTATTTATGGAAGATGGCCACGAGGAGGCCAATGGTCTGATCCAGGGGGCACGCCATGGCTGGGCACTGGGCTCAGAGCGCTTGACCGGGAGAGCGTCCAGGGACCCACAAAACCCACCTTTTATTTGGAAAAAAAAAAAAGAAAACTAAGGAAAAACGGAAGAGAACTAGGCTCTCACAAAACAGCGACAAATGATTTTATACAAAGTCCAGGTGGTTATGCATTTTAGAAGGTGCGCTACCAACTGAAAACTGAAACCTGGAATCAATAATAGTGACCTTAAGAGCAGAGAAATATGAATTATCTGACAGGTTTAAATTTGTTTTTACATATTTTATTTTGCGCTTGGTATTTATATTTTATAGAACAATGTTTTCATTACCATGTATAATAACTTTATTTTGTAACAATGCATGCAATTTTTAAAAAAGATTTTATTTATTTATTTGTCAGAGAGGGAGTGAGAAAGAGAGGGAGAGAGCGCACAAGCAGGGGGAGCGGAAGGCAGAGAGAGAGGCAACTCCCTGCTGAGCAAGGAGCCCGATGCAGGACTCGATCCCAGGACCCTGGGATGATGACCTGAGCTGAAAGCAGACACTTAACTGACTGAGCCACCCAGCCATCCCAATGCATGGAATTTCTCAAAAGTTATGTGTTCATGTGTTCAATTTTTGTATCTGAGTCAATGAAAACATAAAGTGCAAGAGAGGTGATGTTTTTCCAGGAGAGACCTACACGAGAAACCAGGAACACTTATATTTCCCAGACTGACTCTGGGGTGGAATCTCAGTGAAGCATTTTTGTTCAGGACCAATAGATACATTAAGTTCTTAGGATGAGGGAGAATCTCCAGGCACTTAACATAAATGCTGTAACAAAATATTCTAGCTCTAAGAGAGCTCTAAGTGTATTTGAAGATGAAGATTGAACTCACTTAAAGGCAAAAATAGATGGCTCATTTTGACAACTCCAAGAATGTTACCACCACCTGAGAGGTTTCTCCCATACCAGAGATGCTGTAGCACGGAATGGCCTCCCCTGATACTCTGAAATCTCAGAGAACATGGGCAGACTACTAGAAAAATCTCCCCGAGTATCTTCAGCATCTACAAGCGGTGGCCTTCAAAGGTTGTCAGTTCATGTGCAGTGCTTAATCACTACCACTCCTGCCAAGATCCTGATACTCCTCATTTATTTGTATTTATTCATTCATTCATTCATTCATTCATTCAACAACACATAATTATTATGTGTTGTACATAAAGACACAAGAGGAAAAAAAGCTTATTAGGTAGCAACAGAAACAGAAATTACTAACATGGGAAAATTCATTCACTCTCTTTCTTATCTTAGGGACTCTCTCCAAAGAAAATCCTGAATTTGTCTGATTGATTCTTTATCCTGTGTGTTCAGGATGATGCATTGCCTAGAAAGAAAAGCAGAACTGGAAAGAAGCTAAAGCAAGCCAATGGGATTTTTATGTTGGACAGGAGGGAATATTTTGGGCAAAGAAGTAGGAAGAATGGATCCAAAAGAGCAAGGGTATGCTCGGTGTGCTCACCTGTGCCCTGGGCAGGAGACCTTATGTCTGTCTTTTTCCTTGAACTAAAATAAGGTGACCTCCCCAGGTTAGTGTTGATATATACAAAACATAGGATATTTCTTGAAGTAAAGTTTGTAATTATTATCTTGAGGAAGGTGTACGTGTGTGGACAGAGGGGATGACAGAAAAAATGGAGTAAATGTTAGGTCTGGTGGAAGAAGCAAGATTTGCAAGGATTGTGAATTATGAGTTAATATTGAGTTTTTTAAATTAAAATCACACTGAGTTAGAGAAAATTTCTTATTGATGGCTAAATTTTGACTTAAAGAATATTTTGATTTCTGAGTATTACACTTTCCCCACTTACTAGGATAAAGTAGATGAATCAATAGTAAGTATAATCTCCCTCCCCCAGCCTCCTCATCCTTATCCCCAAAGCTGTTGACTGGCCCTTGGCTGGAGTAAGTCAAAGAATGAGTAGCCCCCATTTTTATTGTAACAGTTTGGGAACATGGACCAGTAAAGAGCTGGACATGCTTTTATAGACAAGAACTAGAAAAGGAGACTGTGCATAATAAAATTGCACAGCTTGAGTCATAGACCTGGCAAGCTCTCAGCTGATGTATATCGATCTCATTCTGATACTGCTTCTTATTTAAACGATTCCTTCGGTCATATCTACAAAAGAAAGATGGAAATATGTCCAGGCAAGCTGAGGTTTAGGAAGCACCATGGAATAGCACATGTGTTTACAGCCACATCCATCCTAAGTGAGGCAATGCTTAGTATAGGAGAACAATGTCGAGGGAATGGGCTGGAGAATGGGGGGATGTAGTCAATGCCACTTGACTATTTAGAAGGTCACCAAATAACCTTGGTTGAAACATCTGTGAACACTGAGAGAATCTGGGTTAGCTGGTCCAGAAGCCATTCTGTGTCATTCATACATGTATGCCTGTGAATGTGTTTGCCTGAACTGGATGAAAGCTATTGAACTAAAGCAGCAAAGATTTTAGTGCCTTCAAGGAAGTAGTGTATAAAAAGCATTTAGAATACTAAGACTTGGTCAGCTTTCTTTTGTTTGGATATGTTGTGTGGTCTCTTTTTTCTGCCTTTGAAAAACCTTACTCTCTTAAGGCTTGAAGATATGGTACTCTGTTCAGGAAATGGCATGGGGAAGCATCTGTAGAACTCCACTGTTGGTTGTGAATGCTTAAAATCGAGTTGAAATTTTGCAGTTTTGAAAATTTTGGAATGATGTAATGGGCAAAACAATGCAAATCTGAAATATGATGAGATCAAAATATTTCTGCTCTGATTATTTGATGATGTATATACATCAATTTTGTATATTGTATATGTATATGTATATGTATATTGTATATGATGTATATACATCAATACAAAAACAGTATTTCCATGCTGTTTTTCATTTTTGGCTTGTCCTTTTAAGGGGAAAATTTCATAAAGATCCTGCCTTAAAGCTATTTTCCTGGAATGTAGTCAAACAGGGATTTTCAATTTTAACCACTAGAGGGCAGAATAACATCAATCACTAGAATGGTTTGCTCAGTGTGTCAACATTAAGAAATAAAGTAACTCTAGGTATTCATATGCCTTAGTGCATCTGGTTAATTAACATAGCACCATGTTCTATTCATCCTTAATGAAGACACATAAAGCTTTTTTTTTTTTTTTTTTTTTTTTTTAACCAGCCCTAAGCCATTCCAATATGCTTCTTAGCAAAGGGACACCAGAGAACAAAGTTATTAAAATCGGGATGGAAAAAAAGTTCCCCAAATTCCCTTAAAAACCAATTATATTGGATGGTGTGATGTGGTCAGATTAGATAGTAAATAACAACACAGAACTGGTATTAGGCTGACATCACCATTTTAAAGCCTGCCTTTCCTTTATTTTGCACTATGTACTTATTCTAGATTCCCATAAATACGTTTGCTGTTTAAATAAAATGACAGAACATTTTTGTACGCATTGTTTCTAAGCTAGTTATCACAATCAATAATGTGATCAGTAACATGGATTTTTCTATACAACATGTGAAAATTAATAAAGAGAAACCTCACCAAAATGGAGCTGGGAGGTTGGACACAGGCAACTCTTCATGCCTTACCATCGCGACCACTCAAAGTCAATTGCAAATCCAATAGGAGGAGATGGACCTTGTAAGCCAATACTACATTACTATTTCAGCAGGAGGAAGAAAACTTTCTCCCCCTGGCAAAAGCCCAGCCAATGAGAGATAAGTCACAATTCAGCCAATGAGAAGCCACTATACTTTGAGCTCCCGGTTTTTTCCAATGGAATTTTGTTTATAACAGCTCCCCCCAGCTCCCCCCATCCCCCCCCACCACTTTTCTCTGTAAAAGTACATTCCTTTTTTTGAAAGGTTCTATTTATTTATTTGAGAGAGACAGCATGAGAGAGAGAGCACAAGCAGGGGGGAGGGGTAGAGGGAGAAGCTGACTCCCCACTTGGCAGGGAGCCCTACGGGGTACTTGATGCTAGGACCCTGGGATCGTGACCTGAGCCGAAGGCAGACGTTTAACCTATTGAGCCACGCAGGCACCCCTACATTCCTTCTTTTTATTCCAAACTTGCCTACTGTTTTGCTATACCTTGCTGTGCCTGATGGTAATTCTGTGCTATTCCTGAATAAATCTATCTATTCTGGTAAATAACTGGCAGTTTTATTTTTTTAAGGTTAACAAACTACTGGGAAAAATTCAAAACAATCTATTCATTAATATTTAACATGAGCCTGGATGCAGGTGAATATCTTTATGTAAATGAATTTAATGGCTGTACAGTAGTCTATAATATGGAATGCCCATTGTTTACTTATCTAATCTTTTATAAGAGCACATTAATTTGGCTGCAATTATCTTTTATAAAAATAATGCTGCAATAAATAAATTTGGGCACACATTTAGGCAGGCATATGGACAGATTATTTCTGTAATATAAATATCCAGAACTGCATTTGCTGGGTCCAGTGGTTTAAAAATTTTGGTAGATTTTACCAAAATAACCACCCATGTTTGGAAAATTTTACACTTCTACTGTGTATAGGTGTGTGCTCTTAGCCCAACCATCTCCAAACCATCTTGTTTTTCAGATTTTTCATTTATATGTATGATCCCTAGGAAGGCTATCTATGCATATTATCTACTTGTAGCTATATCTGCTTTTGTAAATTGCTTCTGTATTTCTTGCTGACATTGCTATTGCATTGTTAAACTTTTTTGAGTTTTTTATATTGAAAATATTAATATCAATATATTTTTTGAGATTTTTTTTATATGTCTTTTTATTTTCTTGATAGTTCTTTACTGGACAGACTTTTAAAAAAAATTTATGTATTGGGCTCCTGGCTGGCTCAGTTGTTAAGCGTCTCCCTTCGGCTCAGGTCATGATCCCAGGGTCCTGGGATTGAGTCCCACGTCAGGCTCTCTGCTCGGTGAGGAGCCTGCTTCTCCCTCCCCCGCTCTCTCTGTCTGCTGCTCCCCCTGCTTGTGCTCTCTCTGCCAAATAAATAAATAAAATCCTAAAAAAAAAAGCTGATCATTTAAAAAAATTAAAAATTAAAAAAATTATGTATTGGGGCATGTTGGTGGTGTAGTCGGTTAAGCAACCGGCTCTTGGTTTCAGCTCAGGTCTGACCTCAGGGTCATGAGGACAGTTAGTGTTTTTTTGTTATGTTTTGTTTATTTTTAATATATTAGGCATTAGTTGCACACAACAATCTGAGAGAGATGCTTTAGGGAAGAAATCTTTCCTCTGGAACCGTGCGCTCTACCCCATGTATGTATAATGCCACATGTGGTTTTTGATGTTTAATGCCTCAGATGTGGACCCAAGTGTTCCAAGGAACTTTTTGCACAGAACTTAGAGATGAATCTGTTGGTGAAATCTCTAACATCCTTCCTGCATAGGACCCTAGTTTGTGTGTTCTGAGACAATTTCCCTGTAGAGGGCTACAGCTGAAACCCTGAAATGTCCGAACCCCTCCCTTTGCCCTTCTAATTTCAACCCATAGTAGAAATCCACTTAGTCAGAGGTATTTTGAGGACTTTTTTGTTTCAGCTCCTGAACCCTATCCCACCCACAGAGAGTGCATCTTCTTTTTCTTCCCCCTCTAGTGGGCACAAATAGGTCCTTCAAGGTACTGCTCATGTAATCCCATAATTTGCTCTGGAAATACGCTTATTTCCTTCCCAGTTTCAGTGAGCCTCTTTCTCTTCCACTCAAACCTTCCTCCCAAGGAGTGACAATAGGTTAGGAGCTGTTACTAAAATAAGTCCACTATACTGAATAATATACCAGCTAAGAATTCAATTTTTAATGCTCTCAAATTAACTCCATTTTGATCATAAATATTTTTATCCACATTGATAACTACCTTGTTCATCTGACAAGAACCCACATGAATTTCTGTTATTTGGAATAATTAAATTTTCTCCTAGGGAAATACCTTATTAATTATAAGGCTTATGTTGAAACTTGGAATAAATTTCACTACAACAATGTGCACTTAGCTCTCTTAGGTAGAAAAAGTCACATGATTTATGGGTCAAGGCTAACCTTGTTCTTTGTTCTCCTTGAACCTTGCTTCACCCTTCCCAAGAGGTACACATCTCCACCTCCAGTGACTGAAACTTGTCTGAACAGGTTTCTAAGAAGATGGATTCTTCTTGCATTGAAGGTAAAACCATGGGACCATTTTTGTGTTATGATCACTTCCCTGCATCGTTGTAATGTGACTCTGGCTACTAGTCTCCAGATACTACATGCTGGCTATCTTCCTTACCCATAATGTTTCAAGTATACAAGCCAAAGAAATAAGGAATTTGTCATCAAATCTCTACTAATCGTGGGTGGAAAAACTAATTTAGCAGCCACCCACTTTGGACAATAACAAGACAAGTGGTCTTTTGAACAGAACAATGGGAGAAGTGTTGCACTTTATACAACTGTAAAAGTGAGCCATTTACACTATTTACATGTATTGTTTTATATTTTTCTACTGCATTTTTTTTTTAACTGAACCAAAAATAGGAAACATTCAAGTTTGGTGTCAATGGTTTCTATATTAATTGGTAGTTGAAAACATGACTAACCATCACCAGCAGTCAGGGGCCAAAAGCCCATGAAGAGTGGGTTCAGGAAAGGATTTTCTCAGATAAGCAGAACAATTAGAAGAAGGGCTCCCACCAGCACTTCTGCTCTACATATCATGTCATTATCTTATTGTATCCATACCATACAAGGATAAAAAACAATCTTTCGTTAGATAAAGAAAGATACTTTATTTTTTACTGCAAGACATAGCTTATCCAAATTGTCCATCCAGGAAAAGTAGAGAAACTGAAAAACAAAAATAAGAACTTAACCTCTTAGCAGACACATAAACAAGACTTCCTCATCTCTAGGTAGAGTGTCTTCTCACACTTATAAATGACCATGACAATATGGTATTTACATATTTCTTTTCTTTGGGCGAAAGTCACTGTGACTGTAGGAAAGCCACCAAGTCTCACTGAATGGCAGTTTCTCTGGCCCCACAGTTGCTCCATGAGGATTTCTGAGAGCTCCTGGTTGGAGGAGCTGGACTGCCTTCATCACCGGCAGCTCTGGCGAGTGGAAGCCCTCTCCCTTGGTTGGTGTGGGGGCCCTTCTGTCCGGCTCTCTTCCTCCTGGCCACTCCCTTCCCCGCCAAGGTAAGCTGGTGCAGTTCTGTTTCTTCTAATCTTCATCTAACACTTCCTTTTGCCGGCAAGACTCCTTCATGAATATTTCCTTTTCTTTTTTTTTAAGATTTTATTTATTTGAGAGAGAGAGAGAGAGCATGAGCAGGGGGAGGGGCAGAGGGAGATGCAGGCTCCCCACTGGGAGCCCCCAGCAGGGTTGATCCCAAGACCCCAAGATTACAACCTGAGCTGAAGGCAGATGCTTAAATGACTGAACCACCCAGGCACCCCTCCTTCATGCATATTTCTAATAACTGGCACTTGTTAGATGCATTTTAGTTTATTATTTTACTTTGTAATGTTCATGGGACTAAAAATTAAAATATAAAAATAAGCTTTAAAATGACCTCTGCCCTGTCCTCTTCCCTTTTAGTGTCTCCTCCCCAAAATACAGGTTATCATTGTAATTTACTTCTTATACATTCTTTATTTGTTCATACACAAGTTAGGGCAAATGTAAAATTTGTTTTACATTTTAATGTCAAATATAGCATTTTATATACACCGTTCTGCATCTTGCCTATTTTTTTTACTTTTTTTTTTCAGTATAGGAAGAGCATCCTCATCATTTTCTCCAGCTGAGTAGTGTTCCTTTGTGTGAATATACTTTACTGTCTCTAATTAAAAGAGTTTGTGTTGTTTCCTGTTTTTGGATATTATAAATAATGCTGCAATGAATAATATTGTACATAAGTCATTACACACATGTGCAAGTGTTTTTATAAGATAAATTTCAAACCCAAAATTTATGGATCAAAGACTATCATTTTAATAGGTATCCCCAATTTGCCTCTGTAGTGATCCTACCAATTTCCAGTGCTCTGGCAAATTATAAGAGCATCCCTCTCCCAAATCTCCAGAGAGTGTGGGCCTTCACCTATCTGTTATAAATGGCATGTTATTCACTTTTAATTTGCATCTTTTATTATTATGAGTGAGGTTGAATCTCTTCTCATGCATTTGTTTTCCCTCTGCAATCTGCTTGCTCATGCCCTTTGGCCCTATTTCTATTGTGTCACCTGTAACAAATATTCAGTGTGTATTGATATTTTCAAATCTCGCAGTGCACATTATCCCTAGTATTTCTCATTGTGTCTACTAATTTCTGGCAAAGGAATCACTGGAATGGATGTTCTATTTTAAGAAAAGTATTATTACAGTGGAGACATATTTCATTTTATTTACCTGGTCAACTTTGATGAAAATATACCCATTTGAAGAACCAATTATGAAACGTTAATGGATCTACTTTAACTCATAAAACTTAAGATGAATAGAAAATACAAAGTGACATTACAAGATACAGACAATTGTAGTCAATATGCATAATCTTAAAGGACAGATTAAAAAAAAATATATATATATACATAAAACCCAAACAATACACCAACTTACGAAAAAAAGGAGTAATAGTGTCTGGAAAAGTCCTCCCACCCCTCCACCTACCCTATGCTTTTAAAGCCTGCAGTTGGCTCTTGCTCTACATTCTTCAAGGAATCCATTTCTTGTTTTCTTAGCTTTCTTATCAGTTGGAAGGCAAAGAACAGACACCGGTTGATTTCTACTCGAACAATGGTCCAGGCACAGCGGCTGTACTCCTGGTTTTCCAGGTAATCATGGATCCTCCAGAAGTACATTTTAACGTGCAACCTAGGGTTCTCACCACTCAGAATGCCACTTTTCTGCTCTGCTTCCAGGCCTCTAAGCCCTTCTAGGTATTCCAGCTGTTGATGAAGTTCAGTGAGGAAATTCTCCATGTGCCTTTCCTCCCAACCATGCAGAGAAATATCTGCCCGGAAGAGGTTGAAGATCTGCAGAAGCATCTCATGAAGAATGACCAGTGCCTGTCCTCTCTGGTCCCAGTGACGATTCAGAGACTGCTGGGGAAGTAGGAAGTTTGTCCTGTGTGGTAGACACTGCTGAATTGATGATTTTTGCAATTTATTCCAGAGTCTTAAACTCTCTCTGTTTACTCTTTGTTGGATGAGAGCCAGTTTCAGTCCAACGGAGAAGAGGGTAGAAGAGGCCAACAGCACCAACACAATTTCAAAGAAATGCTTGTTAATCATGGTGAAGGTCAAATATGCCACTTATCTTTGTACAGACTTAGTAGAGCTCCAGCTTTAGTGAATGTTGGCTTTTCATGCATCTCAGATAGTTCTGGAAGGTGTTCTCTCTTGTAGGTTTGTTTTCTAATGCTGTCATTACTCTAAGATTACATGTTAGGTTTTCTGGTTCCCTTTTCATAGTGTTTATGGGACATTTCCTCCACTTCCCCCATTGTGTTGGCTGTTTGATGAAGTAACCAAAAGAACTTGTTTCATTGTATGTGTTCCTTCAGATAATTACAGACTAGTCATCCAATATGATTTTCTATTACCCTCATTATTACATACAAAGTTTCACTCAACACAATATGCTTTCTAAATATTTAGTCAAGCTTATTAAAGTTCTTTTATTGAGAGTATTTTTTAAAGGAGTACTCTTTTAATATCTATATTAAATATATATCTGAGTAATATTTATCAGAGGTAAGGGCACTCGTGGGGGAAAATTAAAATCTATACAGACTACTAAATTTAAAACCTCAAGTAGAACTGTACATTTGCACAAATGTTTGAGCAAATTAACCTTAAAATACATATGAGCAATCTTAAATTGTTTCATATCTTATTCAAGCAGTTGAATATCTAAGTTTCTGGCCTATGAAAGGTAATGTGAAAGAGAAGAAAATTAGCAAAAGAAGGTTGTTATAAAATTATTGCAACTGCAGAATATTAGAAATGGCCTATAGGTCCAAAAATAAGGGAAGGGTTAGATAAATGTTGGTAAATCCATATGATTAAATGCTATGTAGGGGTGCTTGGGTGGTCCAGTGGGTTAAGCATCTGCCTTCGGGTCAGGTCATGATCCCAGGGTCCTGGGATCGAGTCCCATATCGGGCTCCCTGCTCAGTGGGGAGTCTGCTCCCTCCACCTTCACCCGCTTGTGCCCACTCTCTCTTAAATAAATAAAATTAAAAAAAATGCTATGTAACCATTTTTTTTAAAAGATTTTTTATTTTATTTATTTGACAGAGAGAGACACAGCGAGAGAGGGAACACAAGCAGGGGGAGTGGGAGAGGGAGAAGCAGGCTCCCCGCAGAGCAGGGAGCCTGATGCGGGACTCGATCCCAGGACCCTGGGATCATGACCTGAGCTGAAGGCAGTCGCTTAACCAACTGAGCCACCCAGGCGCCCTATGTAACCATTTTTAAAAAAGATTTTTAAAATTTATTTGAGAGAAAGAGAGAGGGAGAGAGAGAGAGCATGCGCACCGTGGGGGAGAGGGAGAGGGAGAGAGAAGCCCAAGCAGACTCCGTACTGAGTACAGAGCCCTACTTGGGGCTCGATCTCACGACCCTGAGATCAGATCTGAGCTGAAACCAAGAGTCTAATGCTTAACCAACGGCATCACCCAGGTGCCCCGCTATGTAGCCATTATAAATAATAAAGTTATATGTAAACAGATCGGGGGCAGTTGGCTAGTGATATTCCCTAGGGTACCTATAACTATGGTAAATTTTACCTCAATATCTTTAAATAAATAATGCCTCTTGAATGGCAAATACCCAGTTCCATATTCTAAATCCTCCTGAATATGCCTCCAATCTACCTTTCCAATCTTATCTCCCACTGTTGCTCCAAATGTTGTGTGAGGGACCCTGAACTCCAGATAAGGTTCATGACTCGCTATTTCCTTAATACAGCTAGCCAGGGGGTGTGTGTGTGCGTGTGTGTATTGGACGCTTTCTCTCTCAGAAACATCACCCACACCTCCTTCACCCCCAGTACCTGTCTGTGCAAGGACTAAGGATTACTTCTTTACAGCCTAGATTTTATTTTTAAGAAGTTATAATCTCTCAGGGAGCCTGGGTGGCTCAGTCAGACCTTGGGCTTGGGTCATGATCCCAGGGTCCTGGGATCCAGCCCCGCATCGGGCTCCCTGCTCAGCGGGGAGCCTGCTTCTCCCTCTCCCACTCCCCCTGCTTGTGCTCCCTCTCTCACTGCCTCTCTCTGTCAAATAAATAAATAAATAAAATCTTAAAAAAAAAAAAGAAGCTATAATCTCTTTTCTGGATCCTCACAGCACTGTATATCTTTTTAAAAATGCCTTTCTTGTTCTGTCTCATATATGGCTATTTTTTTACTTGTCACATTTACATTTAATGTGATTATGCACATAGGTAAATATAATTAATGTACTACGGCAGGATTTACATCTACCATATTGCTATTTATTTTTTAATTGTTCATTTTTTCCCCTTTTTTTGGGATTGATTACAAAAAATGATTCCATTTTATCTCTACTATTGGTTTATCAGCTACACTGCTTTTAAAAAAAGATTTTATTTATTTATTTGTCAGAGAGAGAGCATGCACAAGCAGGGGGAGCAGCAGGCAGAGGGAGAAGCAGGCTCCCTGCTGAGCCGGGAGCCCAACATGGGACTTGAACCCAGGACCCTGGGATCATGACCTGCGCCAAAGGCAGATGCTTAACCGACTGAGCCACCCAGGTGTCCCCAAAGACTTTGTCTTAATCAGTGATGCTTAATACTTAGCACTTTTTTTTTCACTATCATGATAGTTCTCCATTGCTTTTCTCTAAAGTAGTATAAGCTTGCAGTGGATTCCCTTAATACCATCCTTAGATTTAGACAAAAGGGACCCACACACCAGGCTTTACTGTCTCATGGGCTCTGAATGCCATTCATGACCCTCCACATGCACAGCCATGTATACAGATACACACTCAAGCCCATTCACACACACGCATGCATACACACGTTTGTTTTTTTAAATTTTTTTATTCTTATGTTAATCCCCATACATGACATCATTAGTTTTTGATGTAGTGTTCCATGATTCATTGTTTGTGCATAACACCCAGTGCTCCATGCAGAATGTGCCCTCCTCAATACCCATCACCAGGCTAACCCATCCTCCCACCCCCCTCCCCTCTAGAACCCTCAGTTTGTTTTTCAGAGTCCATTGTCTCTCATGGTTCGTCTACCCCTCCGATTTCCCCCGCTTCTTTCTTCCCCTCCCGCTACCTTCTTCTTCTTCTTTTTTTTTCTTAACATATATTGCATTATTTGTTTCAGAGGTACAGATCTGAGATTCAACAGTCTTACACAATTCACAGCGCTTACCAGAGCACATACCCTCCCCAGTGTCTATCACCCAGTCACCCTATCCCTCCCACCCCACCCCCCACTCCAGCAACCCTCAGTTTGTTTCCTGCGATTAAAAATTCCTCATATCAGTGAGATCATATGATACATGTCTTTCTCTGTTTGACTTATTTCGCTCAACATAATACCCTCCAGTTCCATCCACGTTGTTGCAAATGGCAAGATCTCATTCCTTTTGATGGCTGCATAATATTCCATTGTATATATATATATATATACCACATCTTCTTTATCCATTCATCTGTCGATGGACATCTTGGCTCTTTCCACAGTTTGGCTATTGTGGACATTGCTGCTAAAAACATCGGGGTGCACGTACCCTTTCGGATCCCTACTTTTGTATCTTTGGGGTAAATACCCAGAAGTTACTTCAATTGCTGGGTCGTAGGGTAGCTCTATTTTCAACTTTTTGAGGAACCTCCATACTGTTTTTCAGAGTGGCTGCACCAGCTTGCATTCCCACCAACAGCATACACACGCTTTTAAAGAATATCTAGAGCCCATGTCACTTAGGATCTGGGGACCAGGGAAAGAATGCTCAGAAAGGAATGGGCCAACTATCCCTAAGGTGGACAGAAGGCTGGGAATATTTCATGTTTCCACCAGGCAAAGTGCAGATTTCCTAGAATATGTACCAGTGAGTAGAGTCCTTATGAGGATAGTCCCTTGGGAGTGAGAGGACATTGCCCTAGACTATGAAGTCTGCTCCATCCATACTAACAAAGTGTAAAAGCAAGCCCCAAAGGAATCAAACAGAGTAACTCAACTATGTCCTCATAGTAACTCAACTATGTCCTAAAACAAAGCCCAACCATATATGAAGGACTTCACAAATCCAGTAATGTCAGACTTACAATGTTCTGAATCTAGTCAAAAGCTATAGACATACAAAGAAGCAGGAAAATAGGACCTAAAAACAGTAGAAAAGATAATCAAGAAACAAGACCTGGAAATGACACAAATGACAGAATTAGCAGACAAGGAGGTTGGAACACATATTATAAATATACCTCATAAGCTAAACAAGATAAGAAAAAAGATGAATGTGATGAGGAAAGAATGAAAGATATCAAAAAGGAGCAAAGTGAATTTCTAGAGATGAAAAACATGCTACCTAAAGTGATAAATACACTAGATGGATTAACATTCAGATAAGATACTGCAGAAAACAGTATCAGTGAGCTCGAAGACATCACCATAGAAACTATCAAAAATAAAAGAGAAAAAGACTAAGTGAACATCAGTCGCCTGTATGATCATACCAAATGGGTCTGATATTTCTGTAGAGTCCCAGAAGGAGATAAAAAATGTTGAAATAAAAAATGTCTGAAACTTTCCCAAATTTAATTAAAATGATAAAACCACAGATTCAAGAAGCTTAAGAAACTCCTAATAGAAGATACAAGGAGAAAATCACACCAAGGCACATTATCATCAAATTGCTGAAATATAATGGTAGAAAGAATACCTTAAAATAGGTCAGGGAAAAAGAAGACATATGATGCACAGAGAAATAAAATTAAGATGACAGCAGTCTTCTCTTAAAAAATCATGCAAGCCAAAAGACAGTGGAACAGTATCTTTACAGTACTGAAAGAAAAAACTATCTCCACATGGCATTCTGTACTCAGCAACAATATATTTCCAAACTGAAGACAAAATACTTTTTCAGATGAACAGAAAGCCAAGACAATTCATTGCCAGCAGACCTGAGATACAAGAATTATTATTTTTTTAAAAGATTTTATTTATTTATTTGAGACAGAGAATGAGAGACAGAGAGCATGAGAGGGAGGAGGGTCAGAGGGAGAAGCAGACTCCCTGCCGAGCAGGGAGCCCGATGTGGGACTCGATCCAGGGACTCCAGGATCATGACCTGAGCCGAAGGCAGTCGCTTAACCAACTGAGCCACCCAGGCGCCCGAGATACAAGAATTATTAAAGGAAGTTATTCAAGAAGAAGAATAGTTATTCAAGAAAAATGATACCAAATAGAAATTTAGATTTACCAAAAGGAATGAACAAGACCAGAAAGGGTAACTATGTGGGTAAATACTTGATAATCAGTCAATATAGATGAAATATTTTCTCATTTTAAAAATCTCTTTAAAATGTAATCGACTATTTAAAATAAATATAGTATCAATGTTTGTGGGGTATAAAACATGAAAATGTGTGACAACAATAGCAAAAAGGATGACAGGAAGGAGAAAGAAATATATTGTTGTAATATCCTCTGCACTGAACTTTAAGCCATATGTAATATTATTTGAAAATAAATTGTAATATGCTAAATAAAGATATATATACTTTAAGCCCTAAAGAAACTACTATAAAAATAAAGTGGTATAGCTATGGGTGCCTGGGTGGCTCAGTCAGTTGTCTAAAAAAAAAAAAGACAAAGTCTTTGAAGAAAATGGAATAAACTAACAGTGGCAATCTATCTGATTAGAATGGACTTCGTAAATGACTTTTAAGTTTATTGCACAGGTATACATTTTTTTTTAAAGATTTTATTTATTTGAGAGAGAGAATGAGAGAGAGAGAGAGAGCATGAGAGGGGGGAGGGTCAGAGGGAGAAGCAGACTCCCTGCCGAGCAGGGAGCCCGATGCGGGACTCGATCCCGGGACTCCAGGATCATGACCTGAGCCGAAGACAGTCGCTTAACCAACTGAGCCACCCAGGCGCCCCTGCACAGGTATACATTTTTATCTATTCACTTTTTTTCACAAATTTAACACTGTCAATCTAAAAAATATAATGCTGTAATTAAAATTCTGGTTACCTCTGTATGTTAAAAACATACCAAATAGTTCATTAGTAAGGAAGACATTTTAAAGTCGACCAAAGGATGGCAGCATAACATCAATTACTTAGAGCCTGGCATCAACTTGCACTGTTCGCAAGAGAAATCAAAAAGTTCATGGCATCTAGTGGTTTAATAACATGTGGTCAGCAACACATTATTACTTTGAAAAAATGAATTGTTCCCATAATGCATAAGATTACTAATCACTCTAACTCAAATTAAGGTATTATTAAGTATTTCCCTTTTCCTGCCTTGACTGCGTTAATGGACATTTGTTGCTTTCTGGCTATTCACTGTCATCACCTCTCCCTTTTTGAGGGTTATTGTTATGGATGGCCTGACTTCTCTGCCTCTTCTTGGATCTTGTGCTTCTGGCCTGAGTCCCCATCTGACACATCTAGCCCTGTCCAGGCTACTCAGTGCCTCACTTTCTCTGGCTTCGTGATTACTTCAGGAATGGGCCTTTGTCCCAGTGGTCTCAACACATTTTTATCCCCATTTTCTGAGCATAAACTTGCAAATATTTAACCATATTAATTTATCTGTCCTAGAATGCTGTAGTTAGAAGTGATCCTAAATGACCTATAATCTCTGCTTCCTGTTCCCTTCCTGAAAAATTTAGTCCTAAAGCCAATACATGGGCAGAAAAAAAATAAGCATTGTGCTGGAAGGGGCAGGGATGCATGGTAGTCCAGAGCAGGATGCCAGGGTTCAAAGAGGATGAGGTAAGCGTCCATATGGAGAGCTAACCTGGCATGTGGTGTTGGAGCCTGAGAAAAGTGAGTAGAGTATCTGTGGGGGTACAGTTTCTGTGAAGAGTCACAGCCAAAGTGGGGTGAGGAAGGCAAAGTTCTTGTGGACAAAGTTTCCAAAATACTGCCTTAGAAATTACTTGATTATTATTTATTTATTTATTTATTTATTTATTTAAGTTGTATATATTTAAGGTATACAACATGATGTTTTGATATACATGTACATTGTGAAATGATTACTATAGCCAAGCTAATTAATATATCCATTACCTCACATAGCTACCTAAATACTTACTAGTTTTAATGAGTTAAATAGTGGAAAGCCTGGCAGTCACATCCAAATGCCTAGATGTCGGGGCACCTGGGTGGCTCAGTCGTTAAGCATCTGCCTTCGGCTCAGGTCATGATCCCAGGGTCCTGGGATGGAGCCCCACATAGGGCTCTCTGCTCAGCAGGAAGCCTGCTTCTCCCTCTCCCACTCCCTCTGCTTGTGTTCCCTCTCTCGCTGTCTCTCTTTATCAAAATAAAGAAATAAAATCTTTAAAAAAAAATGCCTAGATGCCATCCTTATTCAAAGGATCAAAGTGAACCTCATCAAGAATGGGACAAATTGAAATCATGCACCACCTTATAAGATGCAATCAAAATAACACAACATCCCTTCTGGGCTATTTCCACCAATGTAAATAACTTGAATTTAATCATGAGGAAACATCACTTAAACCAAAATTAAGGAACATTCTACAGAATAATTGCCCTGTAACAGTTTAAGGTTGTGAAAGCCAAAGAAAGACAGGAACTGTTCCAGATTAAAGGAGACTAAAGGGACTCTGGTTTCCAGTTTTGCATTTAAGGAGCTTAGAAGTCATTACTCTATCCTATTAAGTAAAAAAGCTGAGCAGACTGAAAAATCAATCACTCTTTTTGGATCCATAAGACAGAGGAAGATGCAGGGCAAACCAATGCCCCCTATATTTGGGAGAGAGGCAGGAGAATCCAGGGACTAACAGTTTTCCGGAGAGAGTCACAAGTGGAAACCACTGTGGGAACCAGTGTTGGGGTAGGAAACCTGAACTGTAGTTGGTGGATTGCTGGAGGCTCTGTGAAACTAAAGAATATGTCAACTAAACACACAGTGTGATTTTTTTTTTTAAAGATTTTATTTATTTTTTGACAGAGAGAGAGAGACAGTGAGAGAGGGAACACAAGCAGGGGGAGTGGGAGAGGGAGAAGCAGGCTTCCCGCGGAGCAGGGAGCCCAATGTGGGGCTCGATCCCAGGACCCTGGGATCATGACCTGAGCCGAAGGCAGACGCTTAACAACTGAGCCACCCAGGCGCCCCCACAGTGTGATTTTTAACAGTGTCCATTTGCTATTCAGGATATTATTGGTACAACTGGACAAATCTAAACGTGAAGGCTGAGTATTACATGGTTCTAATGTAATGATGTTAATTTCCCTTTTTTATAATTTTTTTTTTTTAGAGAGAGTGTGTGTGAGTGTGGGGGAAGACAGAGAGGGAGAGAGAGAATCTTAAGCAAACTCCATGCTCAGCATGGAGCCTGACTTGGGGCTCAGTCTCACAACTGGGATCATGACCTGAGCCGAAATCGAGCTGGACAGTTAACAAGAGTCAGATGCTTAACTGACTGAGCCACCCAGGTACCCAAGGATGTTAATTTCTTAGTTTTGATGATGACATTGTGGTTATGCAGGAGAAATGTTCCTCTTTATAAGAAATACACATTAAAGTGTGTGAGAATATTGGGGCATCAGACTGGCAGCTTACTCTGAACTGGTTACAAAACCAAGATTCTCTCTCCTATATTAGCAACTTTTGTGACTATTTCAAAAGGGGAAAAAAGTATGTGTGTGTTTGAGTGTGCATGTATTTTTTAATGAAATAATTCATTTTTGAGAGGTGATAACTGAGGCCTCATAGGACAAAGTAACCTTCTTTCTCCATACTAACATCACCTAAATTGTTCTTCTGTCCTCTCTTCATAGTTTAATTTAGGCCAAGAATGGCAGAAATACAGGGAAAGAAAAGACCACCACTCCACATTATGAGTATATCATGATGCTTAAGTCCACGGCCTCCAAAGTGTGACAGACTACATTTAAATCTCAACTTTGCCATTTGCTGTGTGGTCTTGGGCAAGTTATTAACATCTCTGTATCTCAGTTATATCAATGCAAATACAAGGGCAATAACAGTGTCTCAGGCAGCTGTTGTGAGCTCTAATTGAAATAATGTGCTTATCAGTGTTTGGCACATGGTCCATGCTCAGTAAATGATATTATTATGTTGTATGAGGCACAACAGTATTAATAGATTGCAACACCTTTTTCCACTGACCCCTGGACAAGTACACTCAACATAGCTCTCCAAGCACAGTCCCCTGTTAATCAATCACAGATGGAAATAAGATGAAGCCTATCTTCTATCAATGTTTTTTTTTCAATAAATGTCAATTAATCCATAGAAAGAAGGATCAAGTGGGTGCATGCTCTAAAAGCAGTTACACAACATGTACTGGACATCATGACGTTAATTCATTCAACAAATTTTTATTGATTGCTTATTATCTTCCTATCACTATTTAGGCCTATTCTGTGAGCCAGCGATAAAGATCCCTGGAATAGAGCTGAATTGGATTAGGTAGGATGAGAAGGGAAAAACAGTAATGTATAAAAATTTATATCACATAACATAACATAAAAGTAGATCAGAATAGGGCACCTGGGTGGCTCAGTCATTAAGCGTCTGCTTTCAGCTCAAGTCATGATCCCAGGGTCTTGGGATGGAGCCCTGCATCGGGCTCCCTGCTCCGCGGGAAGCCTGCTTCTCCCTCTCCCACTCCCCCTGCTTGTGTTCCCTCTCTCTCTGTTGAAAAATAAAATCTTAAAAAAAAAAGTGGATCAGAATAAGATCAGTTGGGAGCATCTTTTCTTTCCACTTATAGACCGCCTGGCTTAGAACTTCCATATACAGAGTGACAAAAGCAAGTAGCCTAAGATCAACCCCTGAGGAACAGCAGTATTTAAGGAATGAGAAGAGGATATGACAAAGGGAAATAGAGTATCTAGATCAGTAGAAGGGAAACCAGTTTTCAAGAAAGAAGGATAGTCTAACAGTGTCCAATGCTGCTGAGTGGATAAGCAAAGAAAGTACTTGAAAGCATACATTGGAGTTAATGACATGGAAGTCATTAGTGACTTTCGTAAATAGAATTTTCAACAGAGTAGTCTGGGTGGGAAACAGATTTTAAGGCTTTTAAGATGAAATGGAAAAAACAATTAGGTGATGCCATCAAAAATTTGATCACTCCATGGAGGAGAAAAATAAAGTGAAAACAAGAATGGAATGTTCCATCTTGGAAGGCTTTGTTATTTTTTTATTTTGGTTTGTTTTTAAGGTAAGAAAGACAACCTGTTGACTGGAAGAAGCCAGTAGAGAGAGGAAAAAGAGATGGAACTCATGGCAGGCTTGGTCTTTAGCAGGAAGGATGGACAAAAAAGTAGGCATCAAAATAATATATAATTATATTATATATTTAATGTATATGTGTGTATTATACCTGGTTAGGTTGCTTAGTGACCCTAGTTAATAATAACATCAATTTACCTTGCTTTGAATAGAAGCAGAGAAGGGCCACAGTCCATCCAGGATTCGGACTTTGTCAGGGGTGTTCAACTGAATGACAATGAAACAAGGGACCCTAAGATATTAGTAAGAGAGTAGTGGAAGTATTAAACCCTGGAATTGATAACAGGTGAGTCTGGATTATACCTAAATGATCAATTTCAGGGGCAATATAGTCCACCTAAATTTCCCTGATCATATTTCACAAATGACTTCCTATTTTCTCTAGTCTTATATTACTACTTGGTTAGATAACAATGCTACTCACATATCCACTCACATGGCAATATCCAAATAATAGCCACCACTTAATATATATTACATACGCTACATACATACTTTCTCAGAAAGCTTTGTGGATTTGGTATTTATCACTTCCTTCTTTTCTTTACCCCCCACCCTCAGCAGGATTCTTTGATAAAATATTGTAAGGCAACATCTATTGCTTAGCACATCAAACACATCAAAGTTATAAGAAGTGGTCCTGATAACAAGAGAAAGATTTCTGCTATATATGATCCATTCTGAAAAATTAAAAAAACCTAATCTTTTCTAAGATCAACAGTAAAAGGTACACCAAAGCTCTTCAAAGATGCACGCAAGTATGGTCATCATGATCTTGGGAACATTTCATCATGCAGCCAGTAGTGAACCAGGTAACTGTGCAGGGAAGGCAAAAGAGGTTAAGACTGAGGGAAAATGAAGGGCAGGAGAAGAGAGATGGAGCCCTGGACAACCACGAAAATGGTCTCTATAAACTGAAAAGTATCTCAGTGGGGAAAATTAAGAAATTTCTTGTATGTCCTCTGAACTCCACGTGTGTTTGCTGTTGGCTAATGGTAGGATTATTTTCTTTCTGACAGCAGACAACATCTCCACAATTGTCTAAAATTATTTATTTAGCTAACACTTATAACTCTTACTGTGTGCAAGGCATTACTTTTGGCAAAGTTACATTAGAACCATGTAATACAGATATTAGTTCATTTAATCCACACAATTACTCTATGATTTAAGTCTTATTACAATCCCCACTGCACAAATAAGGAAATCAAGACACAGACATATTAAATCCAAATGTTGTGCAGTACAAAGAGAATACAGTAATATTAATTCTAATCTTTATAATATGCTTGAGAGGTAGGTCTTATCTCCTCTTTAAAAATGAAAAGAAAAAAAACACCTGTGATTTAAAGAAGTTAAATAACATTTCCAACCACAGGGACTTACACTTCTGATCATGAGGGAGTAATAGGATCAAGAATTACCCTCCCGCAGTAAACAACTAGAAAACTAGACAAAATATAGCCAACAACTATTTGTAGTCACTGAATGATAGGTAGTTTAAGATTGTGATTCCTGGGCAATGAGCAGCAAATGAGGCTTTCTGATTGGAGGCAATTTCTAGACTAGGCAGCAGGGAGGAGGAGCCTCCCTAGACAATCTCTCTGAGTTGAAGAAACAGAGATCAGAGTTTGGGGAAGCCAAAGCAGCCAGAACGTGCAGAGTAGAGTACCCAAAATGAGGGAGCTAGCTATCCAGAGAAGAAGTTCCAGAAATTTTCATAGGGGTACTCTTGAGTCTTTGGTGAATCCTAGTCTGTGCACACATCAGGTGAAGCCCTACAAGGCCCAACAAGTATAACGTCCAGAGGAAGAAAATAATTATCATGGAGCTTGAAGCGAAAAAGCACAATCGGGGTCAGAAATCATTCAAGTTCCCACCAGCCATCTAGAAGAGACCTTCTTGAACACATAGGGCATTCAATAAAAAACCCCAAAAGAGCCACTCTCAAATAGGAAGCTAAATTAATCCTTAAGACTCATCTAGACCTGTCTGGAAAGAGCTTAAGAACAAGACTGGAAAAAAAAAAAAAAAAAACCCAACTAATCTACAACCAGTGACTGCCTGCCAGTACAGAACCCAAAATTCTTTAAAGAAATACAACAAAATCCAGCACACTAAAACATAAAATCACAATGTCTGGCATTCAATATAAAACTACCACATCTATGAGGAATAGGAAAATGTGACCTATATTCAGGAAAAAAAAAAAAATGGGTTAACAGAAATGGACTGAGAGGTGATGGAATTAGCAGAAAAAGATATTAAAGCAGCTATTATAAATAAGATCCACATGGAAAATGAACATAAATACAATGAGAAGGGAAATGGAAAATAAAAAACTGAACCAAAGAGACATTCAAGATTTGAAAAATACAGTATCTGAAAATGTCACTAGATAGGATTAACAACTACACAACAAAGACACAACAAAGATGGTTAGGTCATAAGTAGAATTAAAACCCAGCTCCACGTGACTCTAAGGTATTCTCATTTCCCTGATTGCTTCTCATTTTACAGCGTCTTAAGAAAACCACAGCTAACAACTAAGGTAGAAATATCATCCAAGCAGAGGGACTGTGAGTAGAAGGGCAAATGTCAACATGTCACAAGGAAGAGAACAATTTTAGAATCAAGATAGACACAGGCTCAAATTCTAGCTCTGTAATTTAGCTAGGTGAACTTGCACACATCTCTAAAATTTTGAGCTCATTGCCCCATCTGTAAAATTGAGATAGAGAGAAGGCCTGATATATAACAATACATAGCAATAATTGAGATAACATGTGAGAAGTTATTTATCATATCCTTGGCACATAGGCACATAACTCTTTTGTCAATAGCTGGTAGGTGAGAATCCTAAAATTCTTACTTATGCTCAAGAAAGTAAATATGACTGTTTGGAAGGCCTGAACCAGGCTCAGGAAAAGCTGTGGTATGTGTGTGTGTGTGTGTGTGTGTGTGTATTTAAGGGGGTGGTCCTGGGTGCCAAGGGGTCCTGGGTCCTTTTGCACCAAACTTTTGCCACATTTAAATCTAATGGGCCACATAATGTGAGTGAACATATTTCTTCCAGAATAGTATACAATGTCTTAATGGATATTACTCTTTTGACCTAAAAAAGTTAACAAGGATTCTAGATGGAAATCATTATAGAAAAAGATCTGCCAAAATATATATTTTAGGAAATGTGCCAGTGGCCTTCACATTGTTGTAATGAATGCTGTCTTGTTTCTTTGGGACAAAATGATATATTTGAAAGAATCTGTGTTTGCCCTGAGATAGTCCTGGCTCTGACGCAGCACATGAGCTGCCCAGTTCTTGGAGAGCCAGTTAACTGCAGTAAGCTGCCATTTTTATAAAATAGGTGTGTAATAATAACCTTGCAGAGCAGCTATAAGGATTAAATAAAGTAACATATATAAACTGTCTAGTATTGGTAAAATTTGTTTCCTGTCCTTCTGGAGTCCTTCCCCCTCCTCCAATTCATATTTATTTTATTTGATTTTATGAAATCTTCCTGATACGGGAACTGAACTAAGATTCCATACCACTGGTCCCTGATGTCAACTCTCTCAGTTTAGATTTGTCACTGCTTCCTTTCCTGAAGAAACATTTGAGGTACCAAAAAAGAAAAACACCAGAGAAACCACTGTAACCTCATGGGGCTCTTCACATTTGGGATTCATTATTCTCTGAGTTTTGAGACAATCTCAACAGGTTCACTCCTTGGTAGAGCAAAGAGAAAAATAAATCAGTACACTATAAAATATTAAAGAGCTGTAAACTTTGCCCTTTGCCTTCTTAATCTAGCAGATATTTTTCAGGGCTCTAAGCAATTATCAAGTGACAGAGTTGTCTAAAATCAATACTGCTACCTTGTGTAACCACCAGAAAGCAGATATGAAGACTGGTGCCTGAGCTGGTCTAGAGATTAATGAGTTTGCTAAGTAACTTAGTCTGACTACTTAGTCACACATTTCTCTTGACACAGTCAATAACCAGGACTGGAAGGATCACCAGTGGGAAGACTATGGCCTAAAGTGATTCCAGGAAATTCTCAGATTATTATCAAAAGACCTGTGAGATGGGAGAATAGCAAATGATCTATAGACTGCCATGCCAGGAATCCAAGTTCACCTCAATTCCAGATAAAAATACTCTTGGGCCTAGGATAAGAATTATTGTCTCAAATAAACAAGATGTTCTTCTAAATAAATAAACTAAAAACTAAGACAAGATATCACTGCTTAAAAAAAAATCTTATTAAAGGTGCAGCAGATTTATAAAGTTCTTTATAAAGAATAAACACCTTTGCCTGGAGCTCAAAGAGGGAGGAGTATTTAACAGATTTACTTAAATTAAATTTCAATTTTGGGGGGCATAATTACACTTATTTACATTCATTGGGTCAATATATCTTCATGATGAACTTCCTGAGGGTGCCTTAGTTTGACCCCATCTATCAGTGTCAAACTTTACTCTGGCTAAACTTAGAAGCCAGGAAACTCAATCTGTGTGTTATGTTCCTTGGGTCATGTGTGAATGCAAGATGAGGAAGGTCATTCTAAAGATTTAAAACTGAGAGACAGCTGCCTAGAGTGTCCTCTCTTGAAATTTAAGAAAAGATGGCTTGGAAATGGTGACACACACCCAACAACAGGTAGCAACTGGGGCATGGGTGGAGTAAGCTGGAACGATGACAGTGTCTCTGATAAGCATCCTGTGTGGTGACAGTTCTCCTTTTTGGGGCAGGTTAATAAAGGTTTTTTTTAAAGAAGTCTTTAGGCACAGAAACAAATGTGCTCTTTGTCATTATGACTGGGCAGCAGATTCAGTCAGGTCATATAATGAAACCATTCATTCACTTTGGGAATATAAATGGATCCTCTTCCTATTCATCTCACCCTTTCTGAAGGTCAGAACAAGATTAAGATCACTCTGAAATGAATGGACTGCCTGGCTGGTGGTGTACTGACACTTTCAAGATGGTTTAGTTACATCAGTTTCTGAGGCTCTCAGAATTGTGTTTCTTTTTGAACCATCAGCAGGCATGATCTTCATGTACCAAGAAGAAAAGAACATTTTTAAAGAAAACACCTTATATCATCAAAGGGGGAAATGGGCACTATGAAATATTGCTGGTCAGCTGTTATTCAGGATTGAGCGCTGAATACAAAGTATTGTAGTACTACAAGACTTTGAAGTTATTTGTTGGAATTTCAGAGACCAAGGAGGAGATCATTTTATATTCATTACATGGATTAAAAAAAAATACACGTAATTCTGAATAGTAACTCATGGCCACATCCTTTGTACTTTCACATTACCATCCCAGCCAGTTTAAGGACAGTGATTTCTTTTTAAAGAAAAGTATGATCCTGCACAGTATAGTGCTTAATTTTAGATTTTAGCAAAATTGAAATTTTCCATCTCTAATTCATGACTATTCAGCCATAATTAGAAGATCACACACAAATGTGAGAAGAAAAACTGCATATACGTATGACAGGGAAGGAGGATGGTAGGAAGCTGAGAGCATTAAAAGACGGGCAGTAGAACATTGCAAACAAAGCATTTTGTAATTTATTGAGATATAAGTACACGCACAACCACTTTTTAAAAAAAATATGTATTTATTCTTAAAGAGAAAGAGAGAGCATGCACAAGTGGGAGGGGCAGAGGGAAAACGAGAGAGAGCATCTCAAGCAGACTCTGTGTTGAGCCCGATGCTCAATCTCACAACGCTGAGATCACGACCTGAGCTGGAACCAAGAGGCGAAGGTTTAACCAACTGCATTACCCAGGCACCCCACAACCACTTTTTTTAAAATAAGAAAAGCATTGTTAAATTTTCTGACTCTAAAAATTTTACATCAGACTTTACATTACACTGACATGTTATTTTTCAATTTATTAAGAGATTAATAATTAAGACCATTGGTTCTCAGACTCAGTGGAACAAAGGTTTTCCAAGTTGAAGCTAGATGATCTATTGCTAAAATCAAATTCTAGCAAGCATTTCCCAATTCATAGACAAATAATGGAAGAACTTTCTACCTTGTAAGCATTGTCCTCATGAATTGGTCTTAAACCATTAATGTGGCAATGATTTACCTTAACTTCTCAAGATGGTATCTGATTTGCTCATAACATACAATTAAAGTTGTCATAGCAATAATTCATGGTGTTCTTTTAATAACACCATGACTGCTAGATGTTTTTTTCCCTTGAAGATGTTAGAAAACAAGAGACTAAGACCATTGATCTATTGGTAGATAAGCAAATTTAAGCTTGAATAAATAAAGAGAAAGGAGTTCAGGTATGTTTATTGACCCAAATAAAACTGGAGACCCTGCATGTGGTCTGTGGAAAAGGGGGTCACTGCATGTAAGGCAAGGGGGATACCTCTGTCAGTCTTTCCGAAGGATGAAGTTTCAGCAAGTGCTACACAGTTAATTTCGAGACTTTTCTGGAAGGCAGTGCTGTCATTAATTACTCTTTATGTTCCTCCAAAAGGAAACTTGATTTTTAAATACTTGTTAATCCTTTAAAATCTAGATTATGAGGGTTTGAAATGACCATAAACTTTTTAGATTTAATAATGAAGATTGTTGGTCATTTTTACAAATATTTACTGAATACCTATCAAAACTAACAGTGAAATGTAGAACTCCTCATGGGATTCCTAAAGGTTGGTTTTGAATGTTACAACTTTTTCTAAATTATCACTATTCCTCTTGGCTTTTCCAAGAGAAGGAACATGTTGTTAGCTTTTAGATTCTCTTGTAATGTTTCTTGTAAGAAGAGCTGGGGAATAAACCTACATACCAAAACACATTAACAACGAATTACAAATACTAGCTAAAGGTAAGAGGCCATAACAGCCTCAGAGTGCATATCAGCACACTGCTTTATTTCTATTTTAAAAAACTTGTCCATTAACATTTAAAAAAATTAAAGAATGCCAGGTGCCTGGGTGGCTCAGTTGGTTAAGCATCTGACTCTTGATTTTGGCTCAGGTCATGATCTCAGGGTTGTGAGATTGAGCCCCGCATTGGGCTCTGCGCTGGGTGTGGAGACTGCTTGAGATTCTCTCTCTCTCTCTCTCTCCCTCTGCTCCTCCCTCCTCTCTCTAAAAAAATTAAATTAAAAAATTAAAGAAGGCCAAAATAAAGAGATGCTTTATTCTGATTCTGCTACAACCATAAAAGGATGTCTTGAAGAGCACATGAAGAAAAGTTAAATTAACTTAACTTAAATTAAAGATTAAATTAAAAATGTGGGCTATTTATGCTATGGTCATAATGTATTTTACTGAGATACTGTGTATTACATAACTTCAGATTTAAATCAAAGGTTGAAAGATCTTGGAAATTTCACAGGATCTCAGACTTGATTCCTTTAATCTAGAAAGTGCTTCTTTTTTCTCATGACTTCTCTAACTCAGTAAATCACTGAACATTGAATTCATTTGTGGGGTAAATGTCAAAAGAACCTGGCCTAAAGTAGAATGTGAAATGAAGAGATTGAGTCTCATGTGTTCTCCAAACAGTTTATCCAAAATTCTTGGAGGCAGGGCACTTGGGTGGCTCAGTTGGTGAAGCATCTGCCTTCGGCTCAGGTCATAATGTCAGGGTCCTGGGTTCGAGTCCTGTATCAGGCTCCCTGCTCAGTCTGCTTCTTCCTGTGCCTTGACCCTTCCCCCCTGCTTGTGCTTGCTCTCTCTCTCAAATAAAAACAAAATCTTTAAAAAGATTATTGGAAGCAATGCAATAAGGGATGGAAAAAGAGAGGGCAAACACCAACAATTGGGAATTTATGTGAGCTCTATCATGAAAAGGTAAGAAAGAGGAGAGACAAAGAATCTCTAAGATTTAGGGGCGCCTGGGTCGCTCAGTCAGTTAAGCGTCTGCCTTCAGCTCAGGTCATGATTCCAGGGTCCTGGGATTGAGCCCTGAGTCTGGCTCCTTGCTGGGGGTGGGGAGCCTGCTTTTCTCTCTCCCTCTGACCCTCCTCCCTGTGCTATCTCTCTCTGTGTCAAATAAATAAATAAAATCTTAAAAAAAAAAGGAATCTCTAAGATTTAATCTTTTCTGGAACATCATCAGCATACTTAAATCTTATGTGTGTATGAGAAAGTCCAATAAATGAATGGTTTGAAGAACGAAGCACATCATGGAAAAGAGGAGAAACAGAAGGGAAAAACAAGAACTGGGGTTATGTTTTTTTAACTAATAAAGTTATTTTAGTGTTTGTGGAAGTTTGATTAGGATATGTGAGAGTAGAAAAGTAATTCTAAATTTTTAAGTGTATGCGGATACTCAGTGATGGCATTTGGTGAACTTAGGTAAACACTGTTCACACTCTTTACAAAGAGGGACGGACCCCTGTCACCATACCTATGACCTGGGTAACCAGGCTAGAGGTGAATGCGCCAGAGGTGGTACATGACCCAGGGACTGCCTATGGTAGACCCCTACGACGTGGTCTGGCATAGAAGAGCTGGGCCCGTCAGCTTCTCAGTGTTGGTAATTGGAACTGGAATACACGGAGAATTTAACAGTGAGAGGTGAAGCTGAGACAGGGACAGAGTCCATAAAAGTGGGTGGTGGTACTTGTAGGAGCCCCTTCTAAGCCAAGGATACGAGAAAGAGGAAAATGAGTAAAAATACAAATGTGACCTGAAGAAGAAAATGGAGTCACCTGTCAGAGTGGAGTAGGGAAGCAATGAGCAATAGCTATACAGAGAGTGCCAGGTGGCAGAACAGCATTTCCTTAGAGCTGCTTTGGTTCTTGACACCTTCTAGTTCCAGCCATGAATTTTCACACTGGACCCTTCTTGCAGAGGTAACTTGGGCAAGATTCTGATTCTTGAACTCAACAGAGCTTAACTGCAGCAGCGGCAGCTTCTGTAATCAAGCACTCCTGAAGAGCCTAAGCAGTGAAAGGAGTCTCACTTAGCAAAATGGACTGCAGCATTTCATGCGCGCGCGCGCGCGTGTGTGTGTATGTGTGTGTGTGTGTGAGAGAGAGAGAGAATTCAAGTCAATAAAAGCCAATCCCTTGGAAGTACTTTGTACATCAAACAACACTTGATAATCATCATGACAGATTCATCAGATGTATGTGCAAGGTTTTGTCCTGGGTACCATGAAGATATACAAAGAAGTAAGACATTCTCCCCCTGACAAAACACTCTTAGGAGGACCTAACTTAACTTAAAACACCTCTTCCTTGGAATGATTTTCCTTCATCATTTCCTGTCTAAATCAGGTTGCCTTGTTATGTTTCCACACACACAAAAGTACTTCCTTGTCATAAACAAACTTGCAAAAGCTTATCTCTTTTCTTAGACAGCAAGCCATGGGAAGGTATGATGTTCCTGGAACATGGAACGTGCTTAACAAATATTGAATGATGAATAAATAAGTGCAAAAAACTAAGCCATGATATAGAAAGTTGAGTAAAGGACTTCTATAATTCTCAAAAAACTGATAGACCTCTTATACTGTAATGATGCAAACAAGAGTCATATCATTCAAAATAATTATAAACACTATACAATTATTTTGAATGTATTAAATTTAGAAAAAGTATTCATTGAAAGACTCTATAATCATTTGAATTTTGCAAGGTAGGATTTCAATTATTTTTCAGTCTGTGGCCTTGCCACTAGTTATATTTGCTTTGTTTTTACCTTTTCTTCATTGTCAAGTGCTTATCTTTCTTTCAATATTAGACCTTGGGGCGCCTGGGTGGCACAGCTGGTTAAGCATCCAACTCTTCATTTCAGCTCAGGTTGTGATCTCCTGGTTGTGAGATTGAACCCTGCATCAGGCTCCCCGCTTGAGACTCTCTCTCCCTCTGCCCCTCCCCCCCACTCTCCCTCTCTCTCTCTCAAAGAAATAAATCTTTTAAAAAATATACTAGACCTTAATCTTCCCAAGATGATCTCCTTTCTCTTTCTCTCTTCCTCCTCCACCCATGCCCCACAGCCACAATCCACCAAAAGACTCAACCTAATTTTTTATGACTAGTCTTCACAGTCCAGTATGTGGGTCCCTTAGACAGTTTTAGAAATCAGGAAAGGTTTGCAAGTGAAAAGGCAGATCAGGAAACACGAGCAGGTAATTTGGGTCTCACAAATTCCATGAGTGCTCTCCTATAAATTATCTCCATGACCAGGTAATTACTTTGGAACCAGCAAGTCAAACCACTCATTTTTCTGGGAAGTTAGGCATTTAGATAGAACATATTTCCAAAGTATGCAAACTATGAGGGTGGCCTGCTTCCCAGTAACTACATCACCTTCCTGTAAGGCCATCCTGGTTTCGTTTCCTCATGCATGCTTGATGGTTCTCCTCCGTACAGATCTTTTTGGACTTCTAGATTTTAAATTTCAAATCTAGCAAATTATTTTTGCTGACATTTTCTAATTTGCATTTCTCATGACATTGTGTAGGCACTGTAAGGCAAATCTCCCACTGTTATTTTCTCATATGAGACTTTGAAAGTTCTCTAGACTATTTAAGAAAGAGTATCTGTTTTACTTGTATATATACAGATTATGTTCCTGCTTTGTCAGTGGAAACTGCCACAGTTTGGCACTGAGGACCCTCTTATCTCCACAAAAGGCCACACACCTATCCTCAAATACTTGCTCAGATTGACTAATCATTTATGAATAGACTTTCTTATTTACCAACTGGGCTTTGTTTTCAAAGACAGAAGATGCAAGATCTTTACATCAGGGAAATTTAAGTAACTCTCAAAAGCAATTAAATATATGACCATATATGCAATGCACAGGTGAAGTCCATTCATTCTCACTTAAACCAAAAATGTTCTTCATCCAAGAATAATATATCAACTTCTCAATTTGAACTGTACATTGAAGCAACTTTAGGAAACATCTATCCCATTCCATAAAGCTCTCCCTGCTTCTCCACAGCAGGATCTTGCTCACCTAAATTCCTATTCCCCAAAGTTTGGCTATGTGGGCCCACTTTCATAATTTTTCTTGTTTTTGCTTACCATAAGTTTGTGAACATTTTATTTAAATTAATTAACTTTCATAATATTAAAACAAGTTTTCTTTCTTTTTCTTTTTTTTCTTTTTTTTTTCAAAGATTTTATTTATTTATTTGAGAGAGAGAATGAGAGAGAGAACACGAGAGGAGAGAGGTTCAGAGGCAGAAGCAGACTCCCCGCTGAGTGGGGAGCCTGATGCGGGACTCGATCCTGGGACTCCAGGATCATGACCTGAGCTGAAGGCAGTCACTTAACCAACTGAGCCACCCAGGTGCCCCTGTCTTTCTTTTTCTTTTAAAGATTTTTATTTATTTATTTGACAGAGACAGAGACAAACACAGCGAGAGAGGGAACACAAGCAGGGGGAGTCGGAGGGGGAGAAGCAGACTCCCCGCTGAGCAGGGAGCCCCATGCGGGGCTCCGTCCCAGGACCCTGGGCTCATGACCTGAGCTGAAGGCAGACGCATAATGACTGAGCCACCCAGGCGCCCTACTTTCTTTTTTTAAATTACTATTTCAATATTTTTTTAGGGGAGGGAGGAGCCATAGGAGAGGAAGAGAGAGAATCTCAAGCAGACTCTGTGCTAAGAGCAGAGCCCAACGAAGGGCTTGATCTCATGACCCTGAGATCATGACCTGAGCCGAAATTAAGAGTCAGCTGCTCAACCGACTGAGCCACCCAGGCACCCTAAATAAATTTACTTTCAAAAGTAGACTCTAACATATATTTTTCTAACATACATTAAATAAATACATAAAATGTTCATATGGCAATAAAAACATCATCTTAGTTTCAGTGAAACTAAAAGTAGTACTTTGGTTTGAATGTGGTTTCGAGCTACGTGTAGATAGAGTAGGAAATCCTGTGTAGTGGAGGCTCCAGGCCTCCCACTTTTTTGCTTCTGCATTCCCAGATGAGCAGAACTAAAAGAAGATGGGCCCACAGCTCCTGTCAGTTTAGCTGCTACAAATATAATGGAAAATGACTGGAACCTTATGAATTGAAACTTTATAGCCAGTTTAGAATAAACTACTTCAATTTCAATCACTTCAAAAGAAAACGTTTGTAGGGGTGAAGGGAAAGGGGGGGCTGAAAGGACGTAATAACAATATCTTAGGAATTCATATAACTTCTAACCACTTTCTTTTTTTTTAAAGATTTTATTTATTTGTCAGAGAGAGAGAGAGAGCACACAAGCCGGGGGGAGCAGCAGACAGAGGGAGAAGCAGGCTCCCCGCTGAATGAGGAGCCCGATGAGGGACTTGATCCCAGGACCCTGGGATCATGACCTGAGTTGAAGGCATATGCTTAACCCACTGAGCCACCCAGGCATCCCCACTGCCAACCATTTTCAAAGCAACTTCATATACCTTAAATAATTTGAATCTCATAATAAGCCAATGACATAGAAAAAAGGTATATGAGTCACAGAATCAGTATCATCATTATTTAAAAGCCAAAAAGCTATTTCTAGGCTTTCAACAGCACAAAAGAAGCTGGACCTTTCCTCAAGATAAAACTAAAATATCACATTTCTTCTCCTTTGACTGGGATTAGTTAGCAAATAAATGGTTCAGGCTGGATAAGAACAAAGTTCTGCCTTTTAACCAAAACTCAATATTTTTTACTCATATTTAAATTAGATAATAACAACACAAAGCAGTAAAACACTGTAAAAATTTTCAAATAAAAGTAATGACTACTAAAAATCTCCAACTACTTTCTTCTTGCAGAGTCCCTCCCAGTTTGCCTACATGCTGTTTTCACAGCTGTATTTTGCTTTCCCTTTTTTTCTTTGTAATATATCATATAGTCTCTCTCGCTATTACTTCCAAATAAGATGACAGATTAAACGCTCTGCCCAAATTCATGTATCGAGTTAGAAAATGACAGGTCTGGGACTAGAGCCTAGATGTTTTCGCATTTCATTCTGAAGTTGTTTCTACTATACACACTGTCTCACAAAGGAAAAGTCCCAATTTTTAAAAAGCCACAAAAATCTAAACTTAAGAAAGAGATCAATTAAGATGTGATCCTTTCATTTATGGAAAGGTTTGTCACTGTAGGGAGTCCAATAATGTTGAAAACTCCCCTTCTGCATAATTAGACCTAGTCTCTAGCCTCGAGGAGCTCATATATCATTTACAATGTGACATAAATTCTAAAGAAGAATATATATTTAGAGGTAAAGGATTTGGGTCGATAGCAAGTCAATCAGAAAAGAACATAAAACATCTTGGAAATCGTAATGTGAACCAGTGGAGAAAAGATGATTGAATTAAAAACAAGGCTGCACAGCCACAGCCCATGGTGCTCCTGTGTGCAGTGATATGGGCTGTTTGTGTATAAGGAAGCCCAGAGCATAAGGAAAACACAATCACAAAACCCTGTTCCAGTTTTCCATAAGCACAGATGCAGCAGGAAAGGAGATTGCTTTCAAGACCACGCCCAAGTTCCATACTGGGAACTGTATGAGATTTTTAAAAACTTGCCCTCTGATTTCAGACTGAAGACAAGTGTTCTCAAAGTGTAGTACACTGTCAAACTATCAAGGGACTTGTTAATGAAGATACCTGCGTCTCAATCAAGACCCATTACATCAGAAATGTCTGGGGGATGGTTTGGGATCTGCATTTCTTAACAAGCTCTCCAGGTAACTGATAATGAATGCTGAAGGTTGAAAACCACAGACTTAAGGAAATTACTGGATACAGGAGAATAGTAATTTCTTAGTCTTCCACTTTGCTCTTCCTATGTCCTAAGTTGCCTAAGTCGTCCCTCTGTTGCACGCACCCCCCCGCCCCCCAGCCGCCCCAGCGTCCCAACGACCACTTGGAATCAAAAAGGAAGGTTCAGGTGTTTAGCAAGTTACAGTAAAACAACATTAAGATGTGGAGGATTGATCCAAGTGAGCTCCATGTTCATTTCCATGCTTGGGTCCAGCTCACCTTTTATTGAGGTCAATGGGCAGTGGATAGCTCTGTCAACTGATGTAGATGAGGGTAAACAGAACTCTGAAAAAGGTGAAAGAGGCCCAAACAAGCTCATGAAACAAGTTTTAGAACAAAGTTAGAGGTTAAAAAAAAAAGTATTAAATAACACTTCTTAAAATAAGCAGTATGTCCTGGTCTATTGATTGTGCACCAATGTTTTTACCAGCAAGACAAGGAATGAATAAGGCAATGCAGATGTCAATTTTCCGCTATAGCTACTGTGTAGGATCTTCATGGGCAACATTAGCTTATGCAGTGACCCCCCCCCCCCCAGGGCTGGTGTTCTGTGTATTGATTTCTTCAAGAATTAAAAGAACAAAACAAGGTAATGAATACACAGACCATCAAGACAGAAACCATAGATCTATTAGATACTTCAGACTAGAAAAGTAGCATGATACTGCTTAAAGTACTTAATTATCGTATTGAGTTTTAAATGATGTCTCTAAACTAATCATCCTCAGCTATAAAGAGAACGCATATAAAACTTGTGGACTAAAATTGCCATACTTTTGTGCTATATGTTTTTGTTAAATTAATAGCTCATATTAATATACTCTCAGAGGCATGATATAAAAGCTTAATGCACATTTTCTGGACTTCAGAGTTATAATACCATGAGTGGCAATAAATAATGAGAGTCAAGAGTACTAATAGTTATTTTATTTCTTGGAAAAGCATCAAAATTAAAATAAAATTTAGTTTATTAAAAGCAAAACATTTTACTAAAGCTTCAATGCTTAAAAACATGAACAACAAGTAGTATTTATTAAATATTCTTACTCTATAAATTGAGTCTATGAAAGTTGTTTTAAAAGAGATCCAAAGGGGGGAATGGAGGGAGAAGAAAAAAGAAATAAAGAAAATAAAAGAGATCCAAAGACCAGTAACTCCAGGAATAAAGGAAGGGAGAGGAGTGAGAACTAACCAAGAGAGGAGAAGAATTTGAGATACTTGAACAATTAACTCCTTGGTGTCTCAAGAGCTCTTGTGTCTTAACACAGAATTCCACCTGTGCTATATGGTTCTGAAATAGCACTTCCACTCATTTCATGTCAGATTACTTGTGTCTAATTAAAAAAAATTAACTTTTTTTTAAGATTTTATTTATTTAATAAAATATTTTTTATATTTATACTATAATATAAAATATATATAAAAAATATATATTTATATATATATTAAATATATATAAATATATATAAAATATAAATATATTTTATATTTATAATAATATATTATATATTTTATATATAATAAATATATATAAAATATATATAAAATGTAAATATATTTTATATTTATAATAAAATATTATTTATAAAATAAATAAAATTTAAGAGAGAAAGAATGAGAGACAGAGAGCGTGAGAGGGAAGAGGATCAGAGGGCGAAGCAGACTCCCCGCCGAGCAGGGAGCCCAATGCGGGGCTCGATCCGGCATCACGACCTGAGCCGAAGGCAGTCGCCCAACAACTGAGCCACCCAGGCACCCCCAGATCTTCTTTTTACATATAGGTGTTGATCACTATAAACTTCCCTCTTAGTATTGCTTTTGCTGCATTCCGTAAGTTTTGGTAAGTTGTGTTTTTGCTTTTGTTTGTCTCAAGATATATATATATATTTTAAGATTTTATTTATTTATTCATGAGAGACAGAGAGAGAGACAGAGGCAGAGGGAGAAGCAGGCTCCCCGCAGAGCAGGGAGCCCGATGCGGGACTCGATCCCAGGACCCTGGGATCATGACCTGAGCCGAAGGCAGATGCTTAACCAACTGAGCCACCCAGGTGTCCCTCAAGATATATTTTTTTTAAGATTTTATTTATTTATCTGTCAGAGAGAGAGAGAGAGAATGCAAGCAGGGAGAGCAGCAGGCAGAGGGAGAAGCAGGCTCCCCACGGAGCAAGTAGTCTGATGTGGGACTCGATCCCAGGACCCTGGGATCATGACCCAAGCTGAAGGCAGAAGCTTAACCGACTGAGCCACCTAGGCATCCCTCAAGATATTTTTTTTTTAGATTTTTTTTTTATTAATTTATTTGAGAGAGAGAATGAGATAGAGAGAGAGAGAGCATGAGACAGGGGAGGGTCAGAGGGAGAAGCAGACTCCCTGCTGAGCAGGGAGCCCGATGCAGGACTCAATCCTGGGACTCCAGGATCACGACCTGAGCCGAAGGCAGTCGCTAACCAACTGAGCCACCCAGGCGCCCCCAAAAAATTAACTTTTTTTTTCTTGGTAGTAAAATAATTAAAATTTGTTGGGTGCCTACTCCTACATGTGTATCAGGAATTTTATAGACACTAACTTTTCGGACATGAAGTAAGAGTCGTTTGGCTAAAGCATCTTATCTCTTTGACTCAAGAATCCTTTGGGATTAGTATTATTAGCCTCATTTTACAATTGAGAAAACCATGGCTCAAAGGTTAAATGACTTGTCCAAGAACACACAGATAGGCAACTCCAGTGTGCAAGTCTCACAGAGGCTTTATTTTGAAGCTCACGCTTTTCTCATTATGATATACGGATATAATCTGTGGACCCAGTGATACCATATTGACGACTCTAAGGAGTGAGGGTTGCAGGTCCAGAACTCAACAACTGTTTAGTTCTTTATATTGTTACTTGTGGGTCAGAGTTTCACCAAAGCCATTTGTAACGGGGAAAATATAATCACTTGACATCTTTCTTGCACCACAAAAGTCAGGGTGGAGTTCCAAAAGTATGTACCAAGGGCCTCCTGTGTGTCAGGCTCTGGGGATTCCGTGGTTGAACATGACAAACAAGGTCCCTAACCCTCAAGGGGCTTACACTCTAATGTGAGAGATGAAGACACTTAAATCAATGAATATGTTCCAGGGAGTGACCAATATTTTGAAAAAGTAAGGCAGGGTACAGGGGTGAAGGGCAACCAAGGCATGTGACAGCTATTTGAGATAGCATGGCCAAGGAAGGCTTCTCTCAGGAGCTGATGCCCTCACCGAGACCCAGATGATGAGAAAGAGGCAGGCACGTCCAGAAAGGCCGGTTGGGGCTAAAATGGAGAGACAGGCAGCATGGCAGAAGAGAGGTCAGAGAGATGAGCAGGGCCAGGTCATGGAAACCCACACGCAAGGAAGGGCACACATCCGTAGCGACTCGTGAGGGGTGGCAGGCAGTGGCCACGGCCGCTATCAGACAAGAAAGATGGCAATATGTTGGCATAGCAGGTTCTCAGTCCAACAGCTATGCCAGCATCTTGCCTCCTCTCCAGCGCTAAGTCACAGGAGCAATGCCAGGCCTCTTCGGTGGTTCACTTCTCCAAAATCTTCCCTTCCACCTGAGGGAGGGAAAACACACTCGTTAATTAAAAAATGCAAGTTTGTTTCTGAACATCACAAAAGTCTTCTTGGCGTGGTCGATTTGGAAGGAGTTAAGCACAGGAAGGTTGTGGCCTCTTTGTTTCGTGGCCTTTGATCTAAAATGAAGCCTGAGAATGTGTGCTGACTGCTTTGTCAAATGACAGGGGAAAAATTCTGACATAAAGTTCAAGTCAGTAAAGTCTTTTTTTTTTTTTTTTTAAGATTTTATTTATTTATTTGACAGAGAGAGACACAGTGAGAGAGGGAGGACAAGCAGGGGGAGTGGGAGAGGGAGAAGCAGGCTTCCCGCGGAGCAGGGAGCCCGATGTGGGGCTCAATCCCAGGACCCTGGGATCATGACCTGAGCCGAAGGCAGACGCTTAACGACTGAGCCACCCAGGTGCCCCTCAAGTCAGTAAAGTCTAAAGCTGATGAAAGTTAATTACGGGCTACTACCACCGTATTTACAGCCCACTGTACATCCCAGTGACGACTTATTACAGTTTCATTTTTCCTCTCATAACTCTATTGGTCAATTTCTGCACTCCGAGGTACTTGAAGAATAACAAACCGTCATCCTGCAGTGTGGAGTTCACTGCTTTATGGGCCTTTAAAAATAGTGCTCTTTTGCTCCAACAATTCCCAGCGAGGAACTTATTCCACAAGTACATTTGCAAAAGTGCCGCTAGGTTTATGTCCAAGGATGTTCACTGTGACACTGTTTTTAAATAGCCAGAGAACTGGAAACAACCCGAGTGTCCATCAATATGATTGCTATTGGCTAAATTATGACTATAAATTATGATATAATCTCACAATAGAGTATTTTATCATCCTCACCAAAGCTTAAGGCATCAGAATAATGACGCTGTGTAAGAGTACTTACATATGCTCATGAACAACATGGGTTTGAATGTGCAGGTCCACTCATAGTTAGATTTTTTTTCAATAGATACGGTATTGTCAATGTAGTTTCTCTTCCTTATGACATTCTTTTAAACAAATTTTAAATTGGAGTACATTAGTGTTAGTTTCAGGGGTACAATATATTGATTCAACGATGCCATATGTTACTCAATGCCCACCATGATGAGTGTAGTCACGATCAGTCAGTATACAACATTATTATTGTATTTTTTTTTTTAAGATTTTATTTATTTATTTGAGAGAGAGAGAATGAGACAGAGAGAGCACATGAGAGGGGGGAGGGTCAGAGGGAGAAGCAGACTCCCTGCCGAGCAGGGAGCCCGATGCGGGACTCGATCCAGGGACTCCAGGATCATGACCTGAGCCGAAGGCAGTCGCTTAACCAACTGAGCCACCCAGGCGCCCACCATTATTACTGTATTACTGACTATATTCCCTATGCTGTACTTTTCATCTCCATGCCTTATATGTTTTATAACTGGAAGTTTGTACCTCTTAATCCCTTTTATCTATCTATCTATCTATCCATCTACCTACCTACCTACCTACCTACCTACTTACTTATCACCTTTGTCAACTACAAGTTTGTTCTCTGTATTGAATTTTTTTTGTTTTGTTTGTTCATTCGTTTTTTAGATTTCACATATAAGTGAAATCATATGGTATTTGTCTTTCTCTGATTTATTTCACTTGGCATAATACCCTCTAGGTCCATCTGTGTTGTCACAAACAGCAAGATCTCATTCTTTTTTTATGGTTGAGTAATATTCCATCATGCATATATACCACATCTTTTTTTATTCATTCATCTCTGGATGGACACTTGAGTTGCTTCCATATCTTGGTTATTGTAAATAATGCTGCAATAAACATAGGGGTGCATATATCTTTTTGAAGTAGTGTTTTTGTTTTCTTTGGGTAAATACCCAGTAGTGGAATTACTGAATCATATGGTATTTCTATGTTTAATTTTTTGAGGAACCTCCATATTGTTTTCCACAGTAGCTGCACCAATTTACATTCCTACCAACAGTGTGCTAAGGGTTTCCTTTTGCCCACATCCTCACCAAGTCATTTCTTTTTTTTTTTTTTATATTAGCCAATCTGGCTGGTATGAGGTGATATCCCATTGCAGGTTTGATTTTCATTTCTCTGATGATTAGTGATATTTAGCATCTTTTCATGTGTCTATTGGCTATCTGTATGTCTTCCCTGAAAAAAATGTCTATTCAAGTCCTCTGCCCATTTTTTAATCAGATTTTTTGACTGCTTTGTATTTTTTTGGTGTTGAGTTGTATAAGTTCTTCATATATTTTGGATATTAACTCCATATTGGATATATCATTTGAAAATATCTTCTCCCATTCTCCTAAGTTGACTTCTGTTTTATTGATTGTTTCCTTTGCTGTGCAAAAGCTTTTTATTTTGGTGTAGTCCCAATAGTTTATTTTTGCTTTTGTTTCCTTTGCCTGAAGAGACAGATCCATAATTATGTTGCGAAGGTCAAAGTTCATGCCTTATGATACTCTTAATAACATTTCCTCTTCGCTAGCATATTTTAATTAATTAATTTTTTAAAAAAATTATTTATTTATTTGACAGAGAGAGCACAAGCAGGGGGAGTGACAGGCAGAGGGAGAGGGAGAAGCAGGCTCTCCGCTGAGCAGGGAGTCTGATGCAGGACTCAATCTCAGGACCCTGGGATTGCAACCTGACCTGAAGGCAGATGCTTAACCAACTGAGCCACCCAGGCATCCCTAGCATATTTTATTATAATAGAATATATAATACATGTACAAAATGGGTCTTTTTAAAAAAGATTTTATTTTTAAGTAATCTCTACACTCAATGTGGGGCTCATACTCACAACCCCGAGATCAAGAGTCACATGCTCTACCCACTGACCCAGCCAGGCACCCCTACACATATAAAATATGTCTTGATTGTTTATGTTATTGATAATGCTTCCAGTCAACAATAGGTCATTAGTAGTTAAGTTGTGGGGGAGTCCAAAGTTATATGCACATTGTTGACTGCATGGGGGGTCAGCACCTCCAGACCCCACATTGTTTAAAGGTCAACTGTTAAGTATGAAAGTATGTATATACACACACATATCCTGGCTGATACATATAAATTTTTCTTGAAGGATACATGAGTGATTTATTATTTCAAATAGTGGTTTATTATTTCAAAAATAATTGGATGACATTGTTATAAATTATTTTTGTTTTCCTCTTTTTATGTTTCTGATAAAAATACTAATAAATGTTATTTACAAACAGAAATGCACCTAAGATATACCTATAAGGATAAAACATTTAGTTACATAGCCTATCAAGGTACATATAAGAAGAAGCACACTCACTTCAACAGGGCTAATTATCAGTTGCATTTACCAGAAGTAAAAGTTTCAATGTTTCCTAAGTCTGGAACCATATATGTGTGTATATACACATACAGTCATTCTCTTACACACGTGCCATATGTGGTATATATTTCTTGTGGGAGGACAGGAGGTTATGAGGATTCTATCATACAAGACCCTGTAAAAACTTGTGCTGGGGCAAGGTAACTGGTGGAAGAGGTACTAGTTGACTTCCCAGAATACAGCTCTTGTACAAATTGATTAACATGATCTATTAATGTAAAGGTATTTAGGAACTTTTGGTTCATCAAGAGCAGAACATTGGATCAAAATTAAAGGCAAATACAAATAGATTACAAAATACAGGTAAAAAATATATCATTGAATCAAGATTTAATTGAATCAAAGTTTCTCCCAAAACTTCATTTTTTTATATTCCTAATGTTCATAATTGAGAGGCAGATGTAGGTTGCATCATTTTAGAAGGTATACACTACATATTTGAAAACAATACTTTCTTGTGACTTTTTCAGGTTCATTTTGCATATGCAAAAGAAAACTGAACCCTAGCGATTATCTGATTTACCAGCCAGATCCCAGCAGATCCAGAAGATTTCTGAGAAGTTATATAGGCTATTTCATATGGGGATCACTTAAAGGATAAAAGATAGGATGCACTACATTCCTCTTCCTATTTACTTGCAAATTTAAAAAAGAAACTTACTTTGTAAGTTATCAGGTAATTTCTCAATGTATAATTTAAAAATCTAGAAGACCATACCGTTCCCCTATTAAAGATGCTGTTGAAACTTGGGTTCTTTCCATTAATTTCTCTGATGTATCCAGTGAATCATGGTTTCTATCAGGTCACTGATAAAATGCACCTCCTCACCACATATGCCTCAGACAAATTTCTTGCAAAAATACAACCTATCCATGAATCATGTTACAACTGGAAAAATATTATGGGTACCTAATTATAGCTTTTAGCAGTTAAGGTTCAACTTTGAAAAACACTCAGTAAAATGTCCTGGAGATTACAGGGACTATTTATAATTTTTTTCCTAAAAGTTTAAAAAAAACCTGTTAAAACATCTTAAACCTTTAAGTGTGTAATTAACAAAATAAAGTTCAAGTCTAGAATTCTCCAAAGAATTTTAACTAACTTTAAATTCATTATAAATGAATAATCTGATTTCAATTTGTGAATAGCTGATTTAAAACCACCCTGGCATAAAATTCAGCATGTCCCAGACATGTGGGGGACAGGAGGTAGTTAGCTATATCAGCCCCAATTAGTACAAAGATATAAAGAATGAGAACAACTCAATCACAGCAATCAAACCATTAAAAAATGGTTTAACTAATACTCAATGGTTTTCCAGAGCTGGAATACAATTTACATAATGCCTCATTAAAAAAAAAAATGTTCTCTAAAAAAGGCTGGAGGTAGGGGGCTGATTATGTATAAAGAGCTAGAATGTCCTATTTTTCAAGTACAGTATTATGGAAAAATTTGTGGTCCAATCAAGAACATAACTGTGGGGAAAAAAATAACATCCACTGAATGTGTTGGTATTGCTTTTGGGAAGAGACAATTTGACAGGATATGCTTAAAGCTACTCCTTAACTGATAGAAGCCAGATGTGTGTTTGCCCTGAATCTGGGGATTACAGGAAAGAGTAAAGTTATAGATATAATTTAATACATATTTATTTGTACATAATTGATATATATTAATTTACATAGCAATATATAATTAACTATATAACTATATATAAAAACTAAATATAAAAAATTAAATAAAAATAAATATATACAACTAAATACAAACTAAAATGATATATATTTTACCTTAGGTATATTAATAAAGCACAATTGAATATTTAGATCAGGCATCAGAAACAACCTCTAAGCCCCGTTAAAGTACAGAGGAACTGGCAAAAAGGGTTAGGTTTTTATTTCTTGCCCTCCCCAGTGGCCCTGTCATTCCTGCTGGGAAGCCTTATCCTCCCATCTGTCTGTCCAATGCACCCCCTGCACCCCATGCACTGTGGTGCCTACCAGATTTGTTCTCCCTCAAAGAGCCCCACTGCCCCAAATCACACTCCTCTACCTATTCTAAACTCTCCTTTCCTCTTTGCATATGTTTTCTATGGGAATGAAAAAGAAGACACCTACCCCTTCATTATAATAATTTAAGACAAACTGCAAATGCTTAACAGGTGTAAGCCTTCAAGGGGACCTAAATTGTTTAGAGAATGGGTATTATACAAAAATACTTTTTAGTTGGAAGATATGGAAGGTATTTTCGATAGGTGGTTAAATAGGTTCTATCCTACAAATTCTTGCCTAAAGTAGGCCAAGATTAAACCATTTACTATTTTCCCAGTAAGGAAGGAAGGTGAGGGGAGGGGAAGAAGCAACTGTCTTTTTTGAGAAAACAGTATGTGCTTTTACATTTTTCCCCCTACTTAATCCTCAGAAAAGTGGTTGCAGTTGGTATTATTATTATTTCCTATTTATAAATGATTAAGCTGAGGCTGAGTACATTTAATTATCTCAAGTCAACAGCCCAAGGTCACCAGCCTGCTAATAATTCTGCTAGTTTAACATCTGTTGGGCATCTATTTTATGCCAAGCATTGTGCTGAAGACAGGGTCTCTGTCCGTAGTGGGTTTTCCAAGTCGGACATTGAAGAAAGGGTAAACCCTTAACACATTATATATTTCCACTTAATTTGGTAAGTCCTATGCTCAAATTGCACACAAGGTATATTAAGAGAAATCATGGCATTGTGATGGATTACAATTACGGCCTCAATTCTCCTTGAATCCACTCCTGACCACGTAACTTTGCAGTACCTGTTCTGACTCTGGAGTTAGCTGTGTAATTCACTTTATTCAGCTTGTAATGTCAGCAAGATATGATGCAAGCAGAGTTTAGAAAGCACTTGTGAGACTGAACTGACCTGCTCTATCTTGAGCCTTAGCCATCACTATGCGAACATATCCCAGCTACTGTACTGAAAAATAAGACACAGATAGCACAGCAAAGTCTCCCTGGTCACCCCAGCCAAGGCCAGCGTTGGTCAACCAACAGCCAGCCAACCCCGACGTGCGAGCAAGCAAGATGAACAGAGCTGCTCAGCCGACCACTCCAACGTGTAAGCAAATAAACACTTAGTGCTGAACTCCTTCGGGTTTTCTGGTTGCTTGCTACGCAGTATTACTATAGAAAGATGACTCACATAGCATAATGATTAAGAAAGAACTATGTGCTCTGGATTTAGACTGACTGGATCAAAATTATCCTTAGAGCAGTATAGGCCATGTTTGCTCAAGCCGCCCATTTCACTAAAAGGCCTAACAAAGTCAACGGACACCTAAATTCATTTGCAACTATGCAAATGAATATGCAACTATGCCAGTGAATATTTATGAATAAACAAGTAAACTTTGATCAAGCACTGTTTTGCTAGACTATGGGCTCCTTGAGGGTTGAAGACAAGACTGATTTGTCTCTGCATCCCCAGGACACAATGGGATGAAAAAGGCTTTTTAGCAGAAAGGCCCATCTGTATCTGTTAAATGAGAGAAGAATAAAGATTTGGGTTATTTTACTGAGATCAATGGGAAGCTGCCAGAGGGCTATAAGGAAGCAACGGGACAAGACTTGTGTGTGTATGTGCATGTGTTTTAAATTTCAACATGTTGTATTGCTTTACTTTTAAGACTTGTCTTTTGACCGGATTGCTCTTGCATGGTGAACAGACAGGAGGGGCCAGAGTGGATGCACAGAGACTAATCAGAGGCCATCAAGGCTGTCCAGGCAAAGACGGCGTCAGTCTGATTGAGAAAGAAAAGATTTGAGATATATTTGAGAGGCAGAACAGAAAAAACTTGCTTGAGGACTTGAGGGCCTAAGGAAATGGAGGAACCAAGAAAAACAACAACAACAAACCCCCCCCCAGTTTTCCAGTCTGTGCTCCTGGATAGGCGGAGGCGACTTTAACTGAAATAGGGAACTCTGGAAGAGGACAAATATTTTAAAAATGTAGACTCCTGATTAGAGAGATCTTGAGTTAATCCTTGTCTAAAGCCACCACCTGGAACTTCAATTTAAAGAATCTGTGGCATCAATTTACTTGAGGATTGATGTTCCTTGAACACTGAATTGTACCCTGTGACACTGGATAAGTTCATTTGCCTTATGGGGCTGAAGGGGTCTGAAGGAAGGCTGTGCTGGTTCTTTCTAAGAGGGCAAAAGACAGCCCCACTGTGAAGACTTCTTAAACTACATTAAACCTTAAAAGAAAATTAAGCTTAAGAAGGAAAAGAGTGTACATGCCACATTTAAAATCAGTTTTCTGAAAAAACAAATTTTCTACAGACCTAAAAATTAAACTAGATTTTAGAACATTCCATACACATGGAATATGAAATCCTGCTTTGCTACCTTACGCTCATCTTAAACTCCATATTCCTAGAATTTCATTTAATGCCATTACTTACTAAAAATCCAATTGTTTCAGGTTATGATTCAATTATCCTTTTGAAGACTGTTATAGCCACCACCCTATGGTCTATGTCAGTGTAAAAGCATTGGCTTGGATTGACAACTGGCATCTTTTCCTAAAGATTTTAGCCCTGAATCAGGCCTTTACAAATAAGTACTTTATTAAATTGAAATGTTTATTCTGCAGTAGGGTCATGACTTTATTTATGAGTCTTTCTTCTATGTCTTCTTTCTCTGGACTTCATGGCCATGGACCATCACTTCAATCATAGCTAGTCACCTAAAAAAATGTGTGCTGTTGGTCTTACAGGAGCCAGGGCTGTGAGAGACTGGGGACAGATGTGTCAACACTTCTGGAAAGAAACTAAAGCACTCTGATTGTGGGTGAGCGATACTTTCATGTGTGAAAATGTAGAGAATGTGGGGCTATTGTGAATCACAGGTGGAGCTGAGTGACTTATCAGTAGTACATGGTGCCTCCCAAAGCCCTGCTAAGCACAAGGGTACCCCTTTAATCACTGGATAGCCACCACCCTTAACGGTCTGGTATAGTGTGTATCTTAAAGTACAAATATCTTAAATATTTGTAACGACTGAGTTTCCCATTGAATTCAAAAGCCTAAACCAAAGGGAAGGTGAATTTAGACTATATTAAGTGTCAAACACTTTACATCTATTTTGTTATTAAATCCTAACTCTAAACTGAAGAGCTGTTGAGGAAAATTATCTCCATTTTATACCTGAGGAAATGAAACCTCAGAAAGGTTAAGTGATTAATTTATAATTATACTGCCAGTAAATGTCAGAGTCAAAATTCAGCATATCTTCCCTGAGGTCTGCATGCTGTCTTTGTCCCCATACTAACACACACAATCTCACCAGCCTCATTTTCTACTCACCAACGTGGCTCTCCCTCTGGGGCTAGATTTAGCTCCTCACCATCTCCTTGGCATGTCAGGTACATCCCCAGCTCCACTTTGTTCATACCTTTTCTCCTGCCCCTCACATATTCCTCTAAATGACCATTCTGCTTCATGAACCCAAAAAGACCCATCCAAAAGGAAGCATCTTGAACTCAAAGGAATGATCCACCATGTTGATTCACAGCAAAACTGTAAATGACTCCATTTTCCTACTTGTCAGTAATATTTGGAATACTGTCTAAACATAATTAAAATGTAAAACATTTTATTATCTGACTAGATGGTTACCTGTGAGCCAAATACCACCAAAGTCAGACAAAGCACACGTGGTAGGGGAATCTCCCAAGTAATCCTAAAACCAAGGGCTCCCGAGTATTTCCATCACCTAAAAGAGGCACTCCCTTAGAGTGCTAAGTCTCTAGCCCTTTGCAACTGTTGTTCCCTATCTGTAACACCCTCCTAACATGCCCCCTGCTCTATCTGGCAAACCAGAATTCATCTTCAAGACTCTGCTCAGGCAGTGCCATGACAATGGCAACGATGATGATGATGATGATGATGATACATGCCCTATTCTAACAAAGGAACAGACTAAGGCATGCTCAGTTATATTTACTGGAGGCTGCGTTTTTGTTTTTCAAATTTTCCCTTGCAGGTAATTTTGGTGCTGCTGATGAAGGCACACTGGCAAACTGGGCCCAATCTCTAGGCTTTTGCCAAGGCTTTTGTCCTAATTAAAATCTAAGGCCTTGAGCAACTAATGATGACAGGGCAGTTTTCTGATCCAGAGACTATAAGGTTCCAAGAAGAGCTAGAATACAGAAGGAGGCTTTAGGAAGGAATATGGATTGACCACATCAAGGACACTGAAGTGAAGGTCATTCTGCACAAGTAACCTGGGGTTAGGGGAGGAGAGGTGGACAGTTTGCAGGAGAGACAACAATGGCTGTCATTTGTTTCTACTTTAGGCTTTTATACATGTTATTGGATTATTTCCAATCCTCCCAATTCCCTGCAATGTAAGCATCATCATTCCTATTTTATTCTCTTTGCAGAGAATGTGCAGAATTGATGCTTTACAACTCAAATATGATTCACGAGGAAATCTACCATGTTTTTCCTCTGCACTTTGCCCAGTTATGCTACCCTTTCATTGAATGTATCACCAAGGTCCTGTCTAGGGCTAAAATTCTTTAATTTTAATATTCACCAGGGAAAGATAAATGTTAATAGATGTAAACAAGAAAAAGAGTAAATGTGTGCATTTTTAGATATTTCCTCTAAACAACTCGAAGTGTTCTGGAAATACTTTTCAAGGGTATAAATCATTTTCCCAGTAAAAGCCTGCAAGAATCTCAAATAAACTCAAGAAACAAAAGAGCACAAACAAGGAGACTGAATGAAAACCTGGAGAAGTAAAGACACAAGCCCAGCTTGAGTGAAGAGGAGGCGGGTCCACCCACTGATGAACTTGGCAGTGCACTAAGAGGGCTGCTGTCTGTGCCAAAGTAGCAACATCATCCTCAAATGGTCATCACTAGCTTTTCATCCTACTTTTCTACCAGCACTTGGTAATGTGATGCAACCACAAGGAAAAAGTGCTCATCCCCCAGATGGTGAGAAAGCCCCTGCCCTTGGGATTTTTGTTTTTCACAGGACTAGGTTCCTACAAATATGTTTATTTTTTATGACAGTGAAGATCCATTTACATATTCTTAATTACGTTTCTACTTGCATTGATAGGAATTATCTTTTACTAAAAGCCTGATGTCTTGATCACTGATGTCACCCTGAGAATGTTCACTCTGAAAAGCAAGCAACACAAAAATCAAAATAATTTCAATTCTTGATGACAGCCATTAATGGATTTAATTAGTGCATGGAATTCTAAGACACACAGACACATGCTACCCTTCTAAGACAGAGATATAAGAACAATCTTTTTCCTTATTAATTTGCAATTGGTTTTCTAGAATCTAGAAATCTTGTGTTGGACTTTAGCAAGAAAAAATACTCAAAAAGGGATGAAGAATATTTTAACGAGGTTCAACTCTGGTTCTGTCATGTTTGGTATCCAGAAGAGAATGCAAACTGTTCCATTTACTAAATTGCAAAATATCTGGTATTGCAAGGATGACTTTTTAAAGACCTGAAACAAAGCAGTGGCCTGGGTTGTACTTGGAAAAAGCAAATAGGTGACATGGCGCTTTTCAAACACAATGGATGGGCAGAGTAGAACCAAGGATGTTTGGATTTCATAAAACTGTTGGTAAAAAGAAAATGTAAATCAAAAATAACAACTCACTGCTCTTCATTTAAAACATTAGGTAACAATGAATCACTGAATTCTACTCCAGAAACCAATATTGCACTGTATGTTAACTAAGTAAAATTAAAAAAAAAAAAAAGTAAAATAAAACATTAGGTGGCAGATAATATAAATGTCTTCAATAATAAATTACTGTCTTACACTTAAACCTTCACAATATTTATTACAAGGGAGAAATGTAGATTTTTAGAAATACTATTTCTTTATGTCTAGAAATACTACTAGAAATTTACTCTATAACTTAAGATAATTCTCCTGAACCATTTGGAAACCACCTTGGGGCAACTGGATGGCTCGGTCAGTTAAGCATCTGTCTTTGGTTCAGGTCATGATCTCAGGGTCCTGGGAGCTGTCTGCTCAGTGGGGAGCCTGCTTCTCCCTCTACCTCTGCCCCATCCCCACCTCGTGCTCTCTCTCTCACTCATTCTCTCTCTCAAATAAATAAAATCTTAAAAAAAATATGCCCACCTCTACTTAAAATGTGTATTTTCCCCAAAAAACTTAAATGTTAAGAACAACATTTATATTTCATATATGCACAAAATATATAGTAAACACGTAAAGTGAATGCTGGGATATCAATGGATGAATCTTGGGAAAATAGAACTCTGTCTCCACATTTTACAAGCACAGATATTTGCTTCTCACTAGAGTTTTATTACTCAGTTTATTTCTGATTTACGAAATGTCTTAGAAGGAGTGAAATTATGAGCAACTTAGTCCCAACTGCCATGTCAGAAACTGAGACTCCAATCTTCCAGATCAGAAGCTGACTTCTCATTTCCTCCAAACTTCATTGTCGGTGACCAGGTGTTGGGATTACAAGCCGCCGCCAGAAGCCGGAGCAGAGCAGACTCCCCTCCTTCCTGGGAATTCTAGTGCTTGCTGAAGCCTCAGCACAACAGCAGTTCTCCGCCCTTGGTGTTCACTAGACTCCTCTGAACTTTTTACAACTACTGACGCCTGAACCCTTGGAACACAGTGAATAAACCAGAATCTCTAGAGACAGGGCCTGAGCATTGGTATGTTTGTAAGAGCTCTGCACATGATTATAATGGGCAGCCAGGGTAGAGAACCACAGATAGAAGGCTTTGAGATAGATGGATGGTCAGATCCTGGTCAGCTTATTATTAACAAGCTGGGGAATGTTGAGTGGAGGAAAAATGAGGGGAAGCCTCATGATAAACTGACAATGGCTGGAGAAGGCTCTGTCTGTAGACACAAGAGGATGGAGGCTGCACTCCCTGTAAGTCCATTCAGATTATCCGTAAATATAATCAATTGACACCCACATTACAGCCTACATCTGAGGATCTAAGACATCATTTTTTCTGGAGACATTTTCATTATGGAATAAAGAGGCTATATGTGTGCTAGCTCTCTTTTGGGTTTGCCACTCCAAATTAACTCCCTACCCTTCTCCATCTGGGAAGCTGACCTATAAAGGGCTATATAAACAGATCCCGCCATCCTTTGACTCCCTGTTGGGAGTTGAGGTGTCCTGATAGGAGATCTGGGGGAAGGAAGAGAGGGAAACTGGAGTGTGTACTCCCTGGCTTTGCTCCCTATGGGAGCTCAACTGTAAGTCATAGCTCCTCTCAAGGTGTCTTTCCTTGCAAGTCCCTATAACCGCTCCCGCCTGCATCTGCATGCCCAGGGTGCAAACTCTCTCTGCTCTTATCAGCTCTGCTCCTACTCTGTCCTCTCCCTTTTATTTTATTTTTTTATTTTAATTTTTTTTAAAGATTTTATTTATTTGAGACAGAGAATGAGAGAGAGAGAGCATGAGAGGGGGGAGGGTCAGAGGGAGAAGCACACTCCCCGCCAAGGAGGGAGCCTGATGCGGGACTCGATCCCGGGACTCCAGGATCATGACCTGAGCCGAAGGCAGTTGCCCAACCAGCTGAGCCACCCAGGCGCCCTGTCCTCTCCCTTTTAAACAGTTCCTTTACTGAACCCCATATGAATGTTACTGAACCCTATACGAATTATCCTCATTTGGGCGATCTGTTTCCTGATAGGCTCCTGACACATATTTGTTGGTCAAAGATGTTCATTTTTAGATCTTTATAGAACTAATGAGAGATGCCAGGCGCCTGGCTGGCTCAGTCGGAAGAGCATGTGACTCTTGATCTTGAAGTCATGAGTTCAAGACCCATGTCAGGTGTAGCGATTACTTAAATTAAAAAAAAAAATGAGAGATGTATACAAAGATTCAAGGTGTCATTAATGATTTTGAAGAGATTTATCAGTCAGGACTAATCAGAATGGATGCCACCTGTGTCCTAGAGGCCTGTGACTGTGCTAATTTGTAACCCATTAACTGCTGGATCATCAGGAGTCTAGGAGCGGGGTAGAGGGAGGGCACTCAGGACACCTGGGGTGGTGACTAATTTTCAGTCAGCATAGAAATATTTCAGTATTTTAGTATAGCCACAAACAAACAAAAAACTGGAAAAAAATTATATTGCCAATAATAAATGATAGTAGGTCCATATCTTAGGAGAGTACTTAACATATATGTGAAGATAATTACAAACTACTTGGCAAAAAACAAGGCAGTTACAAAATAACATAGCATCCGATTTTGTTTAAATACATATGTATACATGTATTTATACCTTTAAGTAAAAAGAATGAAGAAGTATATCAAAATGTTAATAATGTTTAATCTCTTAGTGAAATAATAAATTATTGCAATTTTCTTCTTTAAAAATGTATGTGTTTTCCAAAATTTCTGCAATGGAATGGATTTAATTTTTATTGCAAAAAATAAGATAATGCTTTTTTTAAATGGAGCACAGTAAAAAAAGTTCTTTTATTTAAACTGAATCTCAAAGACCTTTACGTGTTTATAGCGAGCATTTTCACTTCATCTCAACAAAGATTTATTGCTTAATCTTTATATACCAGGGAATAAAAAACAGACAGAAACCCAATGCAGTTCAACACTGATGGGCTAACAACCAAGTGGAGAAGGTGGAAAGATGAAAAAATAACACATCATTATGATATAGGCAAGAACAGAAATATCTAAAGATTCAAAAATTCAGGGAAAAGATAGATGAATTTTGTCTGGAAGGAAGTCATAGAAAGCTTCACAGAGGAACTAAAGACTGAGCAGGACTTTGAAGACTAAACAGAAGTTCAAAAACCAGATAAAGCAGGATGGAACTTTGCTAGGAGAGAAACAGTTCACGCAAATGATCTCAGGCATGAAGCAGCCAGGAACTAAACAGAACTTGCTCTGCTCTCTTTCTCCTAAAATAGAAACTTGCAAGGACCTTGACTTTGAGGACAGGGAGTATGCATTTATGAAAAACATACTATATGACAAGGACTGAGTTAGTTTTTGGTTTTGTTTTTTAAACTGCAACTATAGGAGAGGGCTATTTTAGATATCCCAGAACTATACCTTAATTACTTTGTTTATATTATTCTTCTGTTTATGTGAATCTTTAAAAATATATATTGTATTCTATCAGTTGTTCTCCTTACATGGAAAGGATTATGAAGAACTGCTGGTGTGCGGGGTTTTGGATTTACCCACCACAGCACTTCCTCATCACCACAAGAGTTAAATATTAACTCTCTGCTGATACCTGTCTGTGGTGTGTGTATGTAGGGGGCAGGTAATAATGGAACATGTCATAAATGTAAGCAGTTTGGGGAGCCACTAGTCAGGAAATAATGTGTGCCATATTGGAATAATCACCTTAAATTTAGGTGAAACCTTCAAAGAAAGCAAATCTTTAAGTCTAATATGGGAATTAAATTATTTTAAAACTACAGGATGTTATGAACTCTGGACCTGGTAGAATTGTCAAAACTATTGATAAAGAGATGAATTCATTGTTTTGAAAATATTTTTCAATGCTCACTATTTTAGGCCACTTATTTTTATTAGAATGGATTAATTCTGGGCTTATTGATTTTTTTGCTACTTGTCAATATGGAAATAGTAATTCTTTAATAATATGCCTACATGGACCAAATTCTATAAATGTTTAACGTAGATATCAGACCAAGTGTCATTCTACAGCTTCCTGGATAGTGCAGAAATCAAATTAAATCCAGTCCATTTTCTCACTATGAAGGGATTTTATTTGGGCATGAATTTATTTGGCCAAGACAATAAATTCAGTTTTTCTTCAACATGAACCAAATTAATTTCTTAGATGTTACTTTACTCCATTTAGATCTCTGTTCTTTGAAGCCCATGCATCCCTATTAAGAATCTTTTAGGGACGCCTGGGTGGCTCAGTCGTTAAGCGTCTGCCTTCGGCTCAGGTCATGATCCCAGGGTCCTGGGATCGAGCCCCGCATCGGGCTCCCTGCTCCGCGGGAAGCCTGCTTCTCCCTCTCCCACTCCCCCTGCTTGTGTTCCCTCTCTCGCTGTGTCTCTCTCTGTCAAATAAATAAATAAAATCTTTAAAAAAAAAAAAAAGAGGGCGCCTGGGTGGCTCAGTTGGTTAAGCGACTGCCTTCAGCTCAGGTCATGATCCTGGAGTCCCGGGATTGAGTCCCGCATCGGGCTCCCTGCTTGACGGGGAGTCTGCTTCTCCCTCTGACCCTCCTCCCTCTCATGCTCTCTGTCTCTCATTCTCTCTCTCTCAAATAAATAAATAAAATCTTAAAAAAAAAGAATCTTTTAATAATTCTATTACAGCTCAATCTTAGACCACCTGACTCCAATGGGATATTCTCTATGAAAAAGCAAGTTGACTTAAGTTCCTTTAAAGTTTTAAAGTTAGTATTTGCCAAACACTTTGAAGATAAAATGTGTCAAGAGTAATAATTATTTAAAAAAATAAAATCACAGGGAGCTATCCTTCCATAAATTTTGTGTCTCATTTTTTTTAATCCACATTTCAATACCCCCCAAAGTCAGGAGGCAGTGCAGATATAAGCATGTAGTCTGTATTTTCTTTCGAGTTAATGCAAAGTCAGGCCAGAAAAAAATGTACTTTTCATACCACATTTTGCTCCCCACAACTTTTAGACACCAGGCACACTTAAAAGCACTATTCTGAGTGTGAAAGAAGCACTGCATCAAAAAGCCCTGAGAAGGAAAATGACCAGCTTTAAGTCCCAGCTCTGACTCTGAAGGCCCTGTGATCGTGCCACAATTCCCCTATCTGCCAAACCAGGAGAGGTGGTTTATATCCTCTCTGCAGACAGACACCCCTGTTCAGCCTCGGCACTGCGTCTGTCCTGCCCCACATAACCGAGCATAGGAAATCAGCCTAATTATTCTAAGTATCAAATCATCAAACACCATGGGTGTGGGAATTTGATCAATTCTATAATTATTAACTCTTAAAAATACTTTTTTTTTTTTTTTTTAGAGAGAGAGAGAGAGCATGAGTGGGGGGAGGAGCAGAGATAGAGAGGGACAAACAGACTTGTCCACTCTGAGTGTGGAGCCTCACTCAGGGCTCAATCCCATGACCCTGAGATCATGATCTGAGTTAAGATCAAGAGTCCGACACTTAACCCACTGAGCCATCCAGGCACCCCAAGAGATGATGTTTTTAAAACCTTCCCATAAAGTCAGTATTCTTGTCTTTTAAACTCCTAACTAATGAAGCAAAACATTTCCATATAAGAAGTCCAACAAAGCCATGAGTGATCGGATACATTAATGCTCATCTACAGAGGAGCCAGTAGAAAATACACACCAAGGTCAAGCATGGATAGAGGTCAGAAAACTCTTGGAACGGTGGGAGAAATCACAGTGCTGCATATTTTGCCTGGGTGAGCAAGGTCAGCTCTGGGTTGGTCCTTCTCAGTAAGCCAAGTGAATGCGCACTTTTAAAAGTGCCCATTCTGAGCAATGAGGTGCATTTTTCCAGGAATTTTTATAAAATGCATGCATAACAGGTACCTCTTTTGACAAATACACCATCTGTTTGTGCTCACATGCAAGTATGGCTTGTCACTTGGCACTTTGTGAATTACTTCTTGAAAAGGGAGTTCTGCTTTCAGCAAATAGTCCAAACAAGGACTTTTAGGAGGTAGGTGTTGGAGGAGTCAGGATATAACAGTCACTTTTGCTAATGTTCTAATCATAGGTATAGATACTGCCCAAGCCAAGTGAAAGCTGAAAAGTCTTCAAGATATTAAACTAGAAGAAAAAATAGCAGAGATACTGTGGATCACAGTTCAAATGGATGAAGAGCCATAGAATCTTAAGATGTGAAGGCTTGAGTGGAACCTTATTAGACTAGATTGGATAGTCTAATTGCTTTACTTACCCAATTCAGAGATGTAAAAACACGTTGTCTGTGAGATCTCTTAACCTACAAGGAATACCAAGTTCACATTAAATGTGTATGACACACCATTTTTTTTATCCGGCCTGCGGTATAAAACGCAATGGCGAGTAAGCCAGTTGGTGTAAGGGGTGGCGCCACGTTGGTCTACTCTTTTCCCTCTGTTTCTGGCACCCAGGCAAAGCAGGCAGCCATAGGTATACAGGGAGGGTGTGAAAGACTTACTTTTTTCAATCAAAGGTCCTTTGAGAAAGTTTTATTTTATGCTCTCAAAACACTTATTCACATGTGTTCATGTGGAAATTGCTTATGTTTTCAAAATAAACTCCAAATCTTTCTCCGATAGGGTAGGAGATTGGGGAGACCTTTTTGTGGTCATTCATCATGTGCTATGGATTTTACATACAAGCTCTCAGTTCATCTTGATCGCTGCCCTGTGAAATATGATATTACATCCATTTTGCCTGAGAGACCACTGAGGTTCCAAGAGGTGAAGTAAGCTGCCAAGGACTCCAACCCAGTTCTGTCTTACTCCAAACTCAAGGTGCTTTCATTTTATCTTTTTTTTTTTTTTTTGGAGAGAGAGAGAGATGGGGTGCACATGGGGGGGGGGGGGGGGGGGAAGGGGAGGGAGAGGGAAAGGGAGAGAGAGACTCTCAAGCAGACTCCGTGCCCAGCGTGGAGCCTGACCTCACAACCCTGAGATCATGATCTGAGCCCAAATCAAGAGTCGGACGCTTAATCAACTGAGCCACCCAGGCATGCCATTATCATGTTTTAAAAGCATGTTTAAAATATGTAATTGTTGTCTAAAGAACAGTCAGGCAAGCCATGCAGCAGGATTTTCCCTAATTATGCAGCATCACTGCAGGACTTTTGAATGACCATTTTATGCTTGAAACCAACAGAATAGAGGCAAAGTGTGATGTCTCATATTATCCTGCTTCTTACCCTCTTGTTCCCTCTTCTCTTTCCCCATGGTTTCCAAATACTCTTCTCTTTCTATGGACACTTCTCTTATTACAGCTTCATTTCTCTCCCGACACTTTGGCAATTAAATAGAACCATCAGATGTTGGGTCAAGTACTAAAATGGTGTTGGTTTCTCCTAATCATTCATGGTGGACATGCTCTCAATATGTGATATGTAGCAGCATTTTTATGTCCCATGTTTTGTTTTGTTTTGTTTTAAGATTTTATTTATTTGTCAAAGAGAGAGAGAGCAATCACACAAGCAGGGGGAGCGGCAGGCAGAGGGAGAGGGAGAAGCAGGCTCCCCACGGAGCAAGAAACCCAATCCCAGGACCCTGAGATCATGACCTGAGCCGAAGGCAGACGCTTAACCAACTGAGCCACTCAGGCGTCCCATTTATGTCCCATGTTTAACTTGGATGTTGTTTCTACACAATCTTGCAATATGATATGATCTGCCAATGCAACAGGAGAGCATGTATCTATGTTGCTCTAAGGAGTAACCAAAGAATTCTGAATCAAGATCTTCTGTGTGTGTGTGTAAAAGTAAACACGTGTGATGGTCACAAAATCCAAGTTTTAAGGAGCTTCTCTAGGTCACACAGCTCTAAAGTGGCATGGTCTATATTATAAAGTCAGCTTCACCCAAGTGCCTTTTAACTACTCGGTACTTCTACTTCTCCCCTCAGAACAGACTATAAATAAAATTGTTAATGACCCCACAGAAAATACAAAGACTCTAATGGAAATAGACTCAAAGAATAAACACATCATGTATTGAAGAATGACTCTTAGAATGCATGAGTTGTTCTGTTTTTCATTAATCAGGCACAAACTACCAAACACATCGTGCTCTTTCAGAAAAACAAAAACAGTATGAACACAGAGAAAAAGGAGTAGGAGTTCATGTAACCACCAGAATCACATTTGTTACAGGACCCATTGTAGGAAATCCATTTTACATCATGACCTATTACACAATATGTATATAACTAAAACAAAAGTTTCACAAAGCAATACTTATCACTATGTGCAATGCACTCTGTTGTTTTTCTATTTCCTTTCTTAAATAATGCTCATGGTGATCCACAAAATTGGTTTCATGATACACTAATGGGTGAGACCCACACTGTCTGAGGACTCAAATCCTGTGCAGTCACCGCCTTTATCTCTTGTCCAAGGCAGACAATATTAATGCATCACGGCATTCTTCCTGATGAGTTTGGCCAACCCTGAGCACCCTTGTCAAACCAGCATTCTAGGCAGCAACTATCAATTGGAATTGGGACAAAGACATGACACAGTCACTATCTAAGTTCCAAGGGGACAGATGGAGAGCTAGAGTAGCTATTTTTTTATTTGCTCTCTTTCTGTCCCTAGTGCTTGCTTAGGGTCCAGCACTCACATATCCATTGAAAGGTTGAATCACTAAATGGCCACCAAGAGTAGAGGATAAACTCTGGCTCCAAAAGCTCCTCTCTGAATCCTTTCTCTCCCTCCCTTCATTTTGTTGCTGTCTTTAAATGTAAAGCTTTCAAGATTCAATGGCTCTGAGTACTGTATGTACCCTCCCTGCCTTCCAAACCCCATCGTGTAATAAGACTTATCTGCACTGGGCTACTTGATAATATCTCTGTTACTTTCAAAGACAATTGGTTTACACTTAAAGAGTTACCGAAAAGGATTATGAAGTTCAAACCATGGTAGAGTTCCTTGAAAAACTGGTCCTGGAAGAACCTGGGCTGGATATTGGGCATATATTTTCTCCTTTCAGCCTTTAAACAATACAATGTTTCATATCATTACCCCATCTTATTGGTGAGGAACCAAACCCTTAGAAAAAAAGAGGTGACGTCACTCAGTTAGTAAATGTTTGGCAGAGGCAGGATTTAAACCTAGGTATTTCACTGTTGTTTTTATTATACTTCAGCTGCTCCCGAAAATGGTGTATTAAATTACAGAGAAACAATGGCCAGAAGCCTTGAATCCATTCGTAGTGTGTCAATTTAACAGGTTATCACACTGGAAAAATAAAACCCAATACCTTAGTAGTATACTTCATCATATAACTTTATTTTTTCTTCACCAAATTTTTGTGAGTTATTCACTGTTGGGTATGTTTTCCTTGGCAGCAGTTAATCTTGGCTCAGACATAACTTCTTACTGTAGAGTAATTCAAATGCGTTAAGTCCTCTACTACACAGAGGAAAAAAAAAAGACTGTGTGTGTGTGTGTATGTGTTTATGGGGGTCAGGTCAAAGGGGAAGTATAAAATGGAAACAATATATGAATTGGGTGTGTGTACGGGGCAGTTATAAGTAGTTGCAGGCAAAAGCAACAATATTGGCCTCTTGGCTCTCTCTCTCACCAGAAGCAGTGTATGGAAATGGAGTAGAAGAGAACAGCATGGGTCAAGTTAACTCACATCCACCCCCATATAAAGTATACACAACCTGACACAATCACAGAACCTGCAATGTGTAATTTGCCCAATCATGATCATGAGTCACTGTAGAAGTTACTAAGAAGGTCGGCTGGGAAAGTATATTTCTGCTGCAAGTTTACAGCAGTTGTTTTCAACTAGGAGCAATTTAGAGGACATTTGTCCGCAGACATTTTTAGTTGACACAACTTGGTATAGGCCAATGATGCGGCTAAACACTGTACGATGCACAGGCCAGCCTCCCTGCACAGGACAAATTCAATGGCGAAAATGTCAACAGTGACAAAGCTGAGAAATCCTGGTTTACAGTGTGATGCAAATACCTCGATGATACAACTTTACTCCAGCTGCCTCTCTGGCCTCAGTCTCCTCATCCACAAAATGGCGATGATTGTAGTACCTGCTTCACTGGGTGGTTGTGAGGCTTAAGTGAGTCTTACTATGTAAAGCGCTTAGAACAGTGCCTGTGACATAGGGCTAAGTAACAAATGCTGTTGTTACCATCACCACCACCAAAGCTCACCATTGTGCAGGGCAGCATTTCCCAAAGTATTCTGGGGATTCTGGGGGCGGGGGAGAAAAAGGACTCTGTGGTCAAATAAACTTAAAAATAGTAGATACTTATCAAACAAGTTTCTTTATTGCAGAACTTCTCAGAATCTTTAATAGATAAAAATATATGGCATGCAGAATTTTCACAACTAACCGACTAAAGAATCCTACGCAGAATCTTGCAGGATCAAACACACTTTAGGGAAAGGCCAGTGTGGTGAAAGGGTGGTGGATTGAGACAGGACTTAGCTCTTGAGTTTACCACGTACCCACTGTGAAGCTTGGGTAAGTCCCTTGACCCTTCTTGGCCTCCGTGATCACCAACACAAAAGAGAATTTGGGCCCTTCCAGTTCTGAAAGGCTCTGATTCACTGATATGCCTGCATGATGAATATCACTAGTAGATCTCGAAGTCATGCATTATCAGATGGCTAAGACATCACAGTCCAAATCAAGGGCTGTGACAAAACCCAGGACAACGGTGTCTACCAAATCCTTGTTTTTGAAGAAGCTCAAATACCCAATACCGGAATCAAGATGAATAGGTGAATGCAGTCTAATTTTTTAAGCAGAAAGCAGAGCTGGCAAAGAAGAATATGGATGCAATAAAAAAAGGTCTCAACCCCTCAAAGTATACAGCAGTATTTTACTCTATTATCTCTTATTAGGTGCTAAATAAAATCAGCAAAGGATATGACAAGACAGGATTACTATCTCAAGGGACTCAAACTCCATCTGAGGAGGAAGATGTAAATACATAAGGCACCCCATGGGTGTCTGATGGACGTTTAAACAAAGACCCATGGGAGCAGAGTAATCTTAGGTGTTGCCTTTTTTTTTTTTTTTTTTTTTTTTAGAAATCAAATGTACAATGGCAAAAAACACAAAATAAAATTTAAAAATGAAATGTAAACATCTATCTTCTTCTTTGGGTTTCTAACTGCACGTTCTCACTGCCTGCCGTTCAGGTGTTAGGACGCACCTAAACTGGAGGGTGTGTATGTGGCTTGTCATGCACTGTGATCTTCACCCCTCTGGGTGCACCACACAGTCTGGTCTGAATCCACCATGCATGACAGAGGTGGCACTGGACGAAGAGATCTGTGCCTCCTATTGTCCAGGGCACTGTTTCATTATATTATAACTTGAAGCTATTTTAACTTGTATAACTGGAATTTCTCACTCTGGAGTACACTACTAACTATGGCTCTATGAGTAGCCATTGTACCAGTAATCCTTCTTTTATTATTAGTCTCTGGGGACGCCAGCAGGCCCTCTGTCAGAAGAATAGCTTCAAAAAAAAAAAAACAAACTTTTTTTGCATCTATGGACCCCTTCTCACATGAAATGCACAAAATAAAGTATACTAGGTTGCAAAGGAAACCATTACATTGAAATATCTAAATACTAAAATGCACATTTTAATACATGTGACTCTTAACATATTAAATAACAAGATCTAGCAGTGCATCTAATAACTAACATGCCAAAGCTGTGTCACATGTAGACGATATTTCTAGATGTCAGCAACAACTGTAATGTGATATAAGTTACCTATGATTTTTACTGGTGGCAAAATCACAGGTCCTGCTAAAATATTACAGCAATTTGTTGCCTCCACTCCACTAATTGAAGGAAATGCTAAATTTCAATTAGAGGTGAGTGCAAATAAAATGCAAACACATTTTTATTTTGCATCCAAGTTCATGATCCCCTGAATTCTAACCACGGGCCCCTTGTGATCCACAGACTCCAGATTAGGAAGCCCTACATTTAGGTGAGGTCATAAAGGTTCAAGAGCTTTGGTGATTGAAGAGAACAAAAAAATGAACTCATCACATTTTTCTTCTTCTCTTTGGAAATAATTCCAAAATGATCTGTCACAGTAAAAACATTCAGGTACACTTACAAAATACTTGCATATGTGAGCTCATTTGATTCTCATAACAGCCTTGTGAGGAGGGTACTAGATTAGCATTAACCCCATTTAGCAAATGTGGAAAGTGATGTGTGTCCATGCCACGTGGCCAGAAGTTAGAAGTTAAGGGCTGAGCTGGGCCTCAGACACAGAGCTTCCAACATTCAAGTCCCTACCCAGTCCATAACTCTTGTGTGGCACCTATAATGTTGGGGTCAGGGAGGGAGACAACAAAAGTGAGCGTTAAGACTTCCATCCACAGCAACCTACTTAACCTAGTTACTGCTAGACTGAGCAGGCCCTGGTAACTGGTAGGCAATGTTAGCTCATTTCTCCCTCCTCACTCTCACACACAATTGTGCATAAACTAGTGTCATTTTCTAGAATGCCACAGGTTCCTGCACTATATCAGCTCCCTCTGACCTAAAGAGAATGCAGAATTTGCTATTATTTCTGGAAGATTCTATTTATCATGTTGTCTCTATTTTATTAGCTTTTTGATTCCAATGATTTTTGTTTGTTTGTTTTAAAGATTTTATTTGTGAGAGAGAGAGAGGGAGTGCACAAGCTGGGAGATTGGCAGGCAGAGGGAGAAGCAGGCTCCCCACTGAGAGCCCAGTGCAGTACTGATCCCAGGAGCCTGGGATCATGACCTGAGCCGAAGGCAGACGCTTAAATGACTGAGCCACCCAGGCGTCCCAGATTCCAATGATTTTTTTGAAACATTTTTTTTTTTTTTTTTTTTTAAGATTTTATTTGTTTATTTAAGAGAGAGAGACTGCGAGAGAGGGAACACAAGCAGGGGGAGTGGGAGAGGGAGAAGCAGGTTTCTCGCTGACCAGGGAGCCCGATGTGGGGCTCGATCCCAGGATCCTGGGATCATGACCTGAGCCGAAGGCAGATGCTGAGCCACCCAGGTGCCCCGAAATATTTCTGATGACAAATTCTTTTGGCTTTTTCTTTAACTGCTTTAACTTTCAGGTGCCTTTCAATCTGTGTAGTCCCTGTTTTCCATTTCAGGGACAAAAAGAGAGAACGGCTTCCTATTTTCAAGTAACTTTAGAATATTCTTTTGTCAAATATCTCCCTTTCAAAATGCTTAGATTTGGATTTGGTGCTGTCCCAGAATGTTATTCTACATCATCTTCCTCCTAACTTCTCTTTCCCCACGTACATAAAAGCTTTGCTTTCCTGAAATATAACCACTCTGCTCCAGTGGGCCTCAAAAGAGGGACTCTGATGAAGAAAAGCCTTAAGCTTTCATTGCTTTTGCTTTTTAAAGTCATTTTTCCATTATTGAAATTTGTTTTTTACAGTTTTATTTTCTTCTCATGAAAATCAGTCTTTTTTAACAGTTTTGCTTTGACCTTCGCACTCATCTTAACACTCCCCCATATATATTTCTTTGCTATTAAAGTTCCTTGAATTTCTCTGTGTTTTAGTCTTTGTTTTGTCCAACCTGCAAACTGACTCAGTTTAATCTTTAGCTTTCCGCTTCTGCTCTTTCACTGTGCACCTATGCAGAATTTCAGACACTGCAGAATGGTAGCCCGGAAGGGGGCCTTTGCAATTATCCTGAGCAGCTGTGCCAAGTCTTTAACTTCTACAAAATAAAAAACTACTCCCTACCTCCTTTGCTATCAGAGAGCACTGAGAGAGGCTGGGGGGAAGTGATAAGGGGAAGGTTCAGGTCCAAGAAGGGCTAACCTGGATCTGGAAGTTGAGGGTGTGTGTCTGGAATGCTAATGTGCTCCTAGGTGGAGTTCCCTTACATCCCCTAAAAGAGGTACAGGGACCACAGGCACTTGAAACCTTGTAGGCAGAGCTTTAAGATGGACCATGCTTGAGAGACTCTTAGGTAGCCCCGAAGTGTGCTCTCAGTTTTACACATCAACAGCCCAGGCAACTTGACTAAAGCCACAGTCAACACTAGAGATCCAGCCCTGGATCGGCTACTCTCTGCCTGGGCTCGTACCCTTACTCCGGAACCCGCAAAGCACCATTTTCATCTTATTCCTTGGTCTTGACTCTTTCTCTGGTGGGCTCAGTTACGTGAACTCTTATCTCAACTCACCGTCTCATTATGGCTGGCTCTGGCAGTTTTCCCTCAATCCTCACTACTCCAACAGGCTTTATACCCACACAAAAGGTCAGGTGTGGTAACAAAGGAAAGGCAATTATCATCTATTTAATCTTCACAACTAAGTGAGGAAGATGTAATTATTCTCGTTTCACAAAAGAGGAAACTGAGGTTCACGAAGGTGCAGTAACTTGTCCAAGGCTGCATAGTCAGTGGTAATCGACCCACACTTGGTACTATGCATGAACGCACAATGTGTATTAGAACTTTCACAGGCAAAGAAATGCTTTTTATCCATTCCCTCATTGTTTTAAAAAAATGTTCACCGAACACCTCTTATGGGCTGGGTGTCCTAAAAGCTTTAACTGTATTTCAATTCCAGTGTCATGATTCCAAAAAACAAAACAAAACAATCTCTATGATTCTTTTGGAATGATCTCCAGAGAAAATTTACAACCTGTTCTGAATGATCGGGCTTGGTACTTTAAAGACACTGCTTATTCCTTTTCGTCACAAACATTACGACCTATATCATCTATGTCTTTTGTCAGACTTGGACATGCAAGACTTTGAGCTGGTTCTAAAAATCAAAGACAAAGATGTGCTATAACTGAGGACAAGGGACTCCCAAACAGCTTTTTAGAGGAGTTCCACAGATACTCTGCTTAATTACTGTGAAGTATGGTAGAGTAAGCAAGAATAGAAAGGTGGGAATAGGAAAAGCTTAGGTTTGAGTCTGGGAGCCACACCATTTACTAGCCGTCTGACCTCTTTAATCTCGCCAGACCACAGGAGTAATCATGGCGCCAAGACTGTAAGGTTGCTGTGAAGATTACTGGAGGTAATGCAGATAAAGCATGCGGAACTAAGCATGGGCACACAGAAAATAATCAATAGAGTTATAATTCTCATTATTATTGCTCTGGCAATTAGAAGAGTTGGATACATTTTATTTTAATATTTGCTTTTGAAAAAAAGATCTCCATGACATTGAAACCCTAGAGATTTAGGACAATGGTTTTGTGCTGGTTCTAGATAATAATTTGGACATGTGTTCTGGAATATAAGTGGATAATAATAAATTACACTGTTCCATTTATATCTTAGTATTCCTAGTATGAGTTATGGTTTTAGGTTAGCTAATGGAACTATCTAACACATAGTAACTCGTCTACTATTCTGAAATATGCAGTTGTCTTATCATTTCTCCTCTAATAAATTTTGCAAAAGAAAATTCCACTGACACTTATGGCGGGCACAATGAACTCCACCTTCAGAAGGAAGATTAACTTTTCAAACAAATCTGTTTTTCAAATTATTCCTAACTGATGTATAATTAGCTTTCCAATTTCACTGGTTTCTTTGTGACAATGTGTTAATAAAAGGAAATATAGAACATTAGCTTTTACCAAGTACTAAATACATTCATTTTAAAGGGAAAGTGAATTTTGTCAAATCCTTTGATCATCTTTGTCATAAAATATGATTTACTGACATTTTTCCAGAATTTTAAAAACTACAGGCCACAAGGATAAAAATTATACTACAGATTAGTTCTTAAAAAAAAAAACCAGTTTGTTAGTCTTTTATTTTATATTTCTGTTCATATATTCTTCTTTTGTCTATAAAGATATTTTTAGGACCTCTGGCTGAAAAACCACAAATCACTGAAAGAAAATATCTTTTGGCTAATCTGACTTAATATTTAACAAGATTAAGATGTCATACTGTATTTTCCCCTTTTATATGAAGCTCGAAAATTTTTCAGATGCTAAAAAAGGTATGATAAAATTTCAAGTGTTTAATTATTAAGAGCAATTAGAATGTTACTTACCAGACATCAGTTCAGGTACTAACTTGTAATTTTTTTACTTAGAAGTACAATTCAAACGACTGTCTGTCGTAACTAATAGTTAATAGACATATAGATAGTCATCTAAAAAGGAAATTAAAGCTATTCTTTTCATTTAAAAAAACATCAACCTAATCCCAATTCCAAAAACAAAAATAAATAATGAAGCAAACTGGAATCTTTTTCAGGTGCTGGTAAACATGCAGCAGTGTTCTATAGTAAAGTCAGGCTATAAACTGTAAGTTGTTTTTGTTTTTTAATTTAATATAGTTCCACTCTTACCCATAAAAAGGAAATCAGTTTTGAGTTATGGCACAGAACATGAAAAGGAAATGTCAAGAGACAATATTACCAGTTAGTTACTTAAAAGCCCACTCTAGTTAAAAGCCAGTTAAATCCTAATTTAGAAGACTTCATGCACTATATTAGTTTTTACCACAGAGATCTCATACTTTATTCCTTTAGCCTACTGTTTCTTATTTGAGACTTTTTTTTTTAATTAAGTTAATGAAATTGAGATAATAGGTAAAAGGTCAGGTTTAAGAAGGAAAAAATTACCCCATGGGGTTATTTAATAATGACTTTATGACTAGAATTTCCATTTGAGCATGGGCTGTAATTCAAAAATCTCAGGTTATTTTAGGAAGAGCTTATCAGTTTGACTTTTTGGGGGGACAATCCTTTTCCTGCATGAACATTTGGACTCCACAATAGCTCCACCTCAAATGCATAAGAATATTGGTCTTGGTTGGTAATTACATGTTACATTTAGATCGGTTAGGAAAGCACACATACCACAGGTTTCTGGAGCAGGTCTTTCTGAGCTGATTTTTTTAACCTTATTTAATACATATCCAATTTACTAATAGGGCCAAAGTTCACCTGACATTTGACAGAGCTAACTTGAGATGTAGGTTGGCAGATGGCATTGGTTTTTAGACAAAGTTCTTTTCCTTTTCTGCTCCCCTTCTCAAAATTAGGGTTACTTCTAAGCAAAAAATATTGAGATTTACAATACACAGAAGAAAATCCACCAGAGAATTACCTTAGTAATGAAGTATTGGCAGGACTGGAAGAACTTTCCCATGTCCAACACTATCCCATCTTGGTCACCTTAAAGTTCACCATTTTGTTGTACTTTTCACCCATCCCAAATTGTAGAAGTTGAAACAACACACACACACACACACACACACATACACACACGAACCCGAGAATACAATGCAAACTATGAGTACTTTAAAATAAGTGAAAAACCTAAAGGCATTCTTGAGCCACAGTCTCCTACGTGCTACCCACCCTGGAGGACATATAATCAAGTCATATTCTGTCTTTTTTTTTTTTTTCCCAATTAGGTTGAAAGCAGTTTGAATAAGGCTACTGCCTCTACACAAATGGCACTAATTTTCCCATTTGGGTATAGGTCTTTTAACTTCAGCTGTTATGCCCCTGGCAAGGAAGTGGAGCTGAACTGGACAAGACTAAAAAGATTTCCTGGGTTTGATTTGCTGTGGATCAAGTAGTCGGCTTTGCAAATGGCAGAGAGGACCCCTCTTTTCCCTGCCACTGCTAACTCATGGGACTCAGTGTAAAAGGGCTGTGGGGACTCAGACTCTCAGAATTTCTCTTCGGTTCTGAATTCATGTGCACACAGGCTTCTGACCCGAACTTGATCAACCCACGTAGCTTCTTTTATTAATTTTCTCCCCATGGTTTTTCATCCCTCAGTACTCAGGCCTTTGTCAGAGGCAGCGCAGATACAGAAATGGAAACTGGGCCACAAACTACTTAGCATAAATGCCCCCCAGACCCATAAAAATTGCATTTTCCCCTTGCTAAAAGTATAATTTGTAATTAATATAATCATTCTTATTTTACTTAAAGGAGAGTGCTATTTGTAATGTTAAAAATAGTTCCTCAAAAGGGGCAGTTCTCTTAAAATGAAAACTACTTAATTAACTTTTATAATACGTTTAATTTATAAATTGGTCTCAAATATTGAATTGCTTCAATGTTGGTATTTCGACAATACAGAGTAGGCTGTATATTTGATAAAGCCGTGATTAAAGATTTTCAAGTGAGATTTCTTTTTTCCTGGTGTCTGCTGTATTAAAACACTCAATAACTGCAAACTAGCTAAAAAGTCAATTATACAATAAAGTAGAAAGCGCTCGGGAATCTGACTAACGTGGATAAATTTTGATACTAAACTCTTCTTTTTCACCCTTTCCCTGCTGCAAAGCAACACATGTATATACCGCAATCATGCTTGGATTTTTTTCGCTTCATCTCAATCTTCTTCAAAATTATTTTGATAATTTTCTGGACTCCACTGCTCACATTAACGTGGAGAAAAAAGTCTCAGTAGTCATTAACAAAGCAAGCACATTAGGGCACTTTTATTTTACCAATAAAATACCTGACTTACTTTCTATACACTTATGTGTTTAAAAAGAGGACATAGTTAAAAAGTCCTTAGTGAAAACACATTTTACAATACAAAGATAAAATTTCATTATTTCTTATTTAAGACTGGCCTACTCTAAATTCAAAAAGTTTTTTTTCTAGTCTACAGAAATATATCTTAACAGAAAATAAACTCTTGATCTTACAAAAATTTTTGAAACACTTGGGAGATTGCTATTAAGGAAACAGTCTGTTAAATATATCAAGAAACTGTTAAAACGTAATTATTGATTTTTTGTAATTTTACCTTCTGACTTCAAAGAATAGGGAAAAGAACTATCAAAAACATTCTCCCAGAATCATACCATTGTATGTATTCTAAAATGTCTTCAAAAAGCCATTTTTATCTTAAAGCTAGATTTCATCCCTGAAATGTTAATAATCAGGGATTTAATCTATTGCTTTTTTACAGTTTTAAGTTTGTTAAGAGACCGTATGGTGTTTATGTGTTAAAAATACCTAGATACATCAAGTGAAGAAAAGCTGTGGCAATTATATGAAAAATTTAAGGACACCTGTCACTAAATGTCAAAGTCCCAAGCAAAAGACATCTTACCAACCTTTGAATTATCCCATATAGGTACCAACAAAATTTAACTATAACTTTGATTTTAAGACAAACCAAAACAAATACATATTTTTTTATTCTAGGAAAAAATCATAGGCAGGAAAATTCTTCTATTTGATGCATTTTAATACTGCTCACTTGAGTATTTGAGATTTATAAGTATGCATTCTCCTTAAAATTCTAAGAGTACAATACGTGATTTTATGCTACCTTTTTATTTTACTTCCTCGAGCATTTTTATAGCTTCTTGAATAGCTATCTAGTTATTACACTGTACAAAAATGATAACCTTAACTTTTTTTTCACTTGCATTTTAAAAAACTATACTCAAGTATGAAGCATTTTTATACCTCCCTTCTTAATTGTCTATTTAAGATTTCAGAAAGAGCCAACAGTTATTGTTACCACTCAAGAGCTTTGTCTCTGATACATGCTTTTCAGAACTATAAAATTTCACCCAGAGAATAACTCTGTATCTTTTAAAGGAGCTTCTTGACTTTTCCCCACATCTGCCAACGAGGTAAGCAATATCGACATGGTAAGTCCCAATGTGATATAAATAAAAAATAAACATCATCATAAACTGATAATTCCATGAAGTCTGATAATTCTATTAAGATAAACACATTTTTCATTGGGAGGCCTAAAATTCAACTTAAGATGTTTTTTACATTCCAAGATTAAGGAAACTGCTCAACTTTCATGAGGCTCTGTCACAAGTTAAGAAAAAAAGCCGGGGGTCAGGCTATAGGTCTTATGGGTGGGCTTAAACCACTGTTATTTTTGCATTTATTCCTTAAAAGGCCTTCACTGAAGGATTAATGTCTGCAAACAATGAAAAAATAATCAATATTAGACTTGAAAAACTTACTTAAAACTCACTCCTTGCCTCAACCAAACACAAAACTCCACAACAAATAAGCCTAAACTTGGCTGTCAATTTTAAATCCATTTTTTAAAAAACCAATTCAAGCACAATTTCTTTAAAACAAAGTATAAACTAGAATTTTGTTTAAATGTCTGTCCACGAGAGACACATTTTAATGCAGAGGTAATAAACTCCAGAGGAAAAAAGCGGATCATTTTCCTAATTTCACTTCAAGCTGCCCTGATTGCAGTGGAGGAAGCAGAGAGGCCCAATTCCAGAACCGAGAGTCGCGGGGCGGTGAGGGGTGTCGGGCCACAGCCTCAGCTCCGACCCAAGTGTAGGTCTTGAGCTGTCATTCTCAGTCCTATTACCACTTGTGCAGGGGCAGAAACGGCCCCGCAAGAAGCCTCTTCAGAGGTCGCTTATGCTTAAGTTTCCCTTAACTTCTCCCCTGCCACCGCGGCGCTAGGTGAACACTTTCCGGTCGTGTTTTTCACGACTGCCATTGTCTCGCTGCAGGGAGGCTCTTTTAAGTGAGGCACAGTTGGAAAAACCACGATTTTACAGAGCATCCCCCCCCCCGCCCCCCGCCCCATATACGGCGAAAATAAACTCTAATCCTGCCAGGTGGGGCTTTAACACTCGCCTGACTTCCCCTCCCCCGAGGAAGGGAGCAAGCAGAGTCAGTTGCAAAGCGACAGGAATTTTAACTAGCGAACGGGCTCTCCCCAAACAGCGCTGGTTGAGAGCGCTCGCCCCCAACGCGCTCCCGGACACCCGCAGTTCCTCCCTTCGCCGTTTAGGGGACGAGAGCGGGACCTGCGACTTCCGAGGTCAGGCCAGGGAAACAGCCTGCTATTTGGGCACGAGGAGGAGAAGGTTCTGCGCAGAGCCAGGGCCGCCGTGGCCGGCCGCAGCATCCTCGCCCGGGTGCCCGCGGCGCAGACTGCCGAGTGCGGGGGCCCGAGGCCGCCTCTTAACTCGGGAAGGGACGCGCACCAGCCCCGCTGCCCGCGCGCTCCTCGTTCACCGGCCGGTCTGCAGACTCGCCGTGCACCCTCCAGCTCCGGCCGCCGCCCCCCGCCCCCCAACTCCAAGTCGGCTGCCGCCTCACCATTGGGGTCCGCGCGGGCGCCGCGGTCGGGGACGCGCGCCTTTCTCCTCTGGGCGCCGGACGCGGAACCTGCGCGCCCCAAGTTGTGCGCAGATCGAAGCCGCTCTCGAAGCTCGTCCGGGAGGCGGTGCGGGCCTCCGCGCCCCGGCCCCTGGAGGGCGCGGGCGGGAGTGGACATCCCCGCACCTCCGCCTCAGCCGCACCTCCGCCCCGTGCACACCTGCCGCCGCGGGGCCGCCTCGGCCGCGGCTCCTCCCCAGCCCCGCCCCGCGCCCCGCCCCGCGCCCCGCCGCCGCTGCCGCCGCCGCCGCGGGAAAAAGGGGGAGGAAGGAGGCTCCCGGACCGCGGAGCGCGAGCCGAGGCGCTGCGCCTCCTCCCTCGGGCTGGGGCGGGACTCAGGTCTCTCCACTGCAGCGCGGCTCCCGAACGCCGGGATCTGGTGGGGGAAGCGGCGGCCACGACAGCCCCTTTGGCCACCGCAGCCTTTTGCGGGCGGGAGCGTCTCGCAGAGAGTGCGAGCTGAGGAGGGGAGAGGCTCCCACCCGCGAGAACCGGAGCTCCTCCGTGCCCTCTCAGGATCCAAACTTAGCGAACCGCACAGCGGAAGTGCCTCCTAGGTCGGACCCTTGCATGTGTAGGGGTCTTCCAAAGCCGTGCCTGGTAGCGTGGGCCCCGCGGTTTAACTGGCTTTAGAGCAAGGTGGGGGGTCCTTCCATCTGGAGTGGCCGCGCATGCATTCGCAACCGTGTGTGGGTGCTTCGAGGCCTTTCTCAGATGCCATCTCCACCACGAATTTTTTCCAGGTGCTCTCACCCGCGGCCCAGATTTGATTTCGCCCACTTTTGGATAGCCCGGGCTCTCTGAACCTACCTACTGGCCCTTCCTTTGGATGAAGGCGCTTTGTGAAATGCAATGGGTCATCTCTAAACGCCTTAGTTATTTTTATTGTGCTGTGTGGACTCAGTAGTCAGTGCTATAGAATAGAAGCAGAGAGATTTATTCTTTCCTAATTCTTTCTACTTGGGTTGAAATTCTTTGAAGGCAGAGGCTAGTAAGTTGCTCATCTCTGGAAGTTTTCAAGTAAATACTGAACGATAGTTGGCAGGGTGGTCGCACCACGTGACCTAGCCAGAAATTCTGGCAGTCCTATTTATCTATATCCTCTGAGAGCCCAGCTTGGCGCCTAGCATCTGGATGGGGGAGGGGGTAATGGTGCGGGTACAGGGTAATTCTGTTTCTGCGTTTGAATGTAATTTGTTTTTGGCACAGGTCGGTCTAACTACCACAAAGAAAAATTCCCCGGGGGGGAGGGGGAGCGGCGAAGCAAAGTTCATAGTGGTATTTTATTGATGGTGGAATATATCTCCGTGTAAAAAATTGTTCTTCAATCACAATGAAAAATCTTCATCAGAAGTTTGCTAATGAGTTGGTATTTCCTATAGGCTCCTTTCCTTAGCCATGTAAGTCCAATGCAGATGATGTATTACATAAATTATTTTTGCATGAGCACTTGGGATAAGGACTATATGAAAGAATCAAATTTAAAATTTTCTGTATAAAATACAGTTAAATAAAATGTTTATATACCATTTGTCATTTCGGACACTTAAGTATATGTTTTGAGTTGCGAGGTCAGTTGTACTTAATGGTTATTAGTATTATGTAAACAGGTAGGAATCAAACTCATCTACACTTCAGCTTAAAACAGGTTGAAATCATGAACTCTCTTCTAAAGAACTGAGAAATCTCAAGCCATCTTGACTATCTTGACCGAGAAATAAAGAACGAAAATTAACACGGTTATTGTTATTAAAATATTCCCAATATTTTTGAAAATGATTTTTCAAATTTTATAGTCACAGTATAAAGGAAAAAGCAAATATTTTGCAAATCATGAAAAATGTGCTTTAAGATGTAAAAGACTATGAAACTTAGAGCTAAGTGCTTTTAAATATACATATAAACATATATAAATATATTTATAAATATATATTTATTTGGCAAAACCTGTTGGTAGAAAACTCAAAATTAAAAGCATTCTTTGAAGTAAAAAAAAAAAAAACTCCTCTAACTTTATCATGGAAAAATATATAGTATTATCAAACTCTAATAGCTGTTTTAAACATAATATGCAAAAAGGAAAAAGATTTCATTATAAATGAGTTCCATTATACAAGACTATATCCAGAGTCCAATAGGAAGGATATTGAATATGCAAGCATAAGCATTTCATTTGTGGAACACATTTTTAAACGTTCATACAAAGCCCAGAAAAATATTATAGAAAAGATTATACAATTGCTTAACCAAAATTATATATCATAATATGATGAATAAAATGAGCCAATGAAGGGATAATTCACCTCAAGCAGTAAAATCAACCCAAACAAAAACTATTTTAAGCCCATAGAAAGAGAAAGAATTCTCTTTTAGACTTTGATTTGAGGCAAACAAGCTGTTTGCCCCAAGACAAATACACATAATATCACAGTAAATCCAGAGTTAGTAGAACACAGCCATAAATGGCTCACAGGGCAAATCACGTAGGCATCTTCAACTTTATCAAAAGGATTGGCCCAGGGCACTTCACATATAACTCTTTGTTCACATTTTACTCTGTAATAATGACAGCATTGTCTGAAATTTGAGAATTTCCTCTTTACCCTTTACCTGCAAGGGCAAGATGAACTACTACTTTCTAGCTTACCGAAAGATGAGCACCAAGGCCATATTTTCTTCCAGCATCTAAATAATCTCTAAATAGACTATAAGTTACAAAAGTTAATTTGTTGTTTGAATTATTAATAATTTTTGTGTTTTAAAACTATTCTGTGTTACTGATCACATCTTTCCATACCCACTGGCTATCAAGGACTTTCAGAAGAGAGTGGAATAGAATCTTTACCTCATTTTAAGTTTTTAAAAAGTTAACACTTAAAGTTACACACACATAAATATATTTCACACACACCTACCCCCCACCTTTGCACACAAATGAGGCACAGGACTTACGGGAGTAGAAGGACTAAGATACCTTTTTCAAAAATATGTATTTACAATAATTATGAAACAAATCATTAACAGAAAGTCTACAAAATGTACTTTCTATTCCGTTTTTAGTTAATTTATTTAGAAAAAAATTTCCCCTGTAAGCAAACCCAAATTCCGATTATTGTTGGTATTATTTTTGAACATTGACATGGTGCAAGAGGCATGGGAAAGAATTTCTGCTAGAGGCCTTTCTGTCATCTTTTAAAATTCTGATGAGTTTTATATGGAATATAGCAGATAATTTCAGTTGAAGTGATTCACCTCTTTGACGACACTGACAAGTATTTTTAATGTTTTCTTTTTAGTGAAAAAAATCTTGCTAAAAGACAACAGAACAGATACCTATACAAAATGTTAAAGTCTGTTAAAACTGAATGGTGGGTATATGAATATCTGACATTATTTTGAAATGTTTCATAAGAATAAAAATTGAAATAAATAAGAAAATATAACATTGAAGTCATTTAAAAATTACTTGTGATCTCCTATTTGTCCTTACACAAATTTTAACACTTTGGTTATCTTTCATTTGTAAACATTTTTTTGCTGGCTGCAATCTCATCTTGCTACTTTCTGAGTAAGAGTTCTAACTGGGGAGAGAGGTGGGAAAGGATTATTTTGCTGCACAGAGAAAGGGCAAAATGAATACTTCTAAAAGAAACCATGCCACACTTTTTAAAGCAAATGTTGTAGTTAAAATAGGAGCAAGCTGAAAATGTTTTGTGACTATATCTTTTGTTCCATGCTGACTTTGGAATGTTATTTTGCATGGTAGTGTTATTCTCTCTGAACAAGTAATCAAAAGCACACATTTTATTTTACCTAACTTCCATAAAGTAGGAATAGTAAGAGAAATATATATATATTATTGAAATAAACTGAATATGAAAAAAAATTAACCATGTCCAATTTTGTTCTTTATATGGGTTTTATAAGAATATTTATGGAAAACCATGGTTTTCAACCCCTTAAACATGAAATGACATATTCTTGGCTTGTACAGTTCTCGGTAGGTATACATACATTTATTAAATGCTACATCAGGGGCGCCTGGGTGGCTTAGCCGGTTAAACGGCTACCTTTGGCTCAGGTCATGATCTCAGGGTCCTGGGATCGAGCCCCACGATGGGCTCCCTGCTCAGCGGGGAGCGGCTTGCCTTCCTCTCTGCCTACTTGTTCTCTTTCTCTATCTCTCTGTCAAATAAATAAATAAAATCTTAAAAATAAATAAATAACTGCTAAATCAGTGTTCACAAATTTTCAACATTGCTTGTTCAACCTCCATTTTAGGAACTGTCATGGAATTTTTTTTCATTGAAAATGTAATCAATAACACCAGCAGCTAAAAAAATTTCGTGAGCCATTAACATATAGAAAGTTAATCTTTGGGGCACCTGAGTGGTTCAGTAGGTTAAGCGTCTGCCTTTGGCTCAGGTCATGATCCCAGGGTCCTAGGATCGAGTCCCGCATCGGGCTCCCTGCTCAGCAGGAAGCCTGCTTCTCCCTCTCCCACTCCCCCTGCTTGTGTTCCCTCTCTCACTGTGTCTCTCTCTGTCAAATAAATAAAATCTTTTTAAAAAAGAGAGTTAATCTTTGGATCAGAAATAAATCTTTCTGATCAGTGGCCTTATTCAACTTTGACTCATCCATATTTGGCCTCATTCATCTTTGACTCAGAAGATAGCCGTGATACCTATAAGAAAGAGCAGTGGTTCTCAACTCCAACCCACTCATGGATGATACAGGTATATCTGTGGGCTTGGCATCAATGGTTAGGTTTTGATTGTAATTCTCAGTATATACGAACTCTGATTCTATCTCTTGCTCCTCTCAGCAAGTGAAAGCAATGTTTTAAAAGGGATAATCTTAAATTTGCTCTAATTTGAAAAGATTAATCATTCATAGACAATTCTCATAATCCATCTCAGATCTTACAGAGACACACCAAAATGTTTTAAGTATCCCAGAAATAGAGAACAAAGTAATGCAAAACTCAGATCACTGAATCTTATTCTAAGGAAAAAAGTCAGTTTACTCTCTCTTACCGAATGCCCTGGTGATCTCTTTCTCTTTGTGTAGGTTTAGGCTCTAGTTGAGTGGTGGGAATAAGTAGCTCTAGGACATATATGAGCAAACAGTGGGAGGGGCTGTTCTAAAGTGCTCTGCAGTAGAGATATATATGGATCTATTACTAGAGTCTTACTACTCAGTATGCTCCACAGACTAACTACCAACATCCCCTGGAAATCTGTTAGAAATGCAGAATTCTGAATCCCACCCCAGATCTCCTGAATCAGAATCTGCATTTTAAGAAGATCGTCAGTTGATGCATGTACATATTAACATTTGCGAAACACTTTAACATTAATATTGGAGAGATGCGTAGTTGATATAAACATTTCCTATTCTGTGGTTTTGGTTGCCTGGCTTTTCTTGCTGGAGAAAGGCAGAAATCTTCAGGTCACTAACACTCCTGGAATTTTTATTAAGGCCTGATATAGGAAACAAGATCTTCAAGGCAAGGATTTTAGAGCAACACTGAAAAATTGGGCCACTGGAATCATAGATTAATAGAGACACAAGGGTACCTTGAGAAGTTATATGGTTTTTGCCCTTCTTCATTCTGGACAATTTTCTTTCTTTCTTTCTTTTTTTTTTCCCCAAGCTCTTTAGGACCACGTAAAAGCCTCCTAGTGGGGTCCGTAGGTGAGTGTCAGGGACTGACAAACCCACCAAATATAAAATGTGACTGCATGTTTCTATTTATCTAAAAAGAGAGTTCTTGGGGCGCTTGGGTGGCTCAGTCAGTTAAGTATCTGCCGTGAGCTCAGGTCATGATCTCAGGGTCCTGGGATGGAGCCTCGCGTGGGACTCCTTGCTCAGCCGGGAGTCTGTTTCTCCCTCTCCCTCTGCCCCTCCCTACTCTCCTCGCTCCCCCCCATCCTCTTTCTCTCTCTCTCAAATAAATAAATAAAATCTTTAAAAAATGAATAAAAATAAAGAGAGAGCTCTTGCTATTCATCAGATTTACAGAGGGTCTGCCTCTAACTGTTTAAGAACCACTGATAAGTTTTACTTTCCTCTAAATCCTGTTTCACTGGGTCATTCCTCTTATACCAAGGTTTTAAAAAATATTCAATTGAAAACATTTACTCTTTTAACTTATCTTTCATTCTTTCTCTCAAGTATCTGTAGCATGTTGTCGATACCCTTAAAAAACCTTGGGACTAGTGCTTTGCCTTTCAATCAGCCATTATTCTGGAGAAGATATTTTCAGTCATGAAACTATTTCTAAAGTGGAGGAAATACTTAAGAATCATCTTAAACTAGCTAACACCTCTGGAAATCCTATCTCTTCATGTGTGTGTCTCTCCCAAGAGTGACAGGGCAGCTATTGAAGAGTTCTGAGTACATCCTTAATTCTAGACATCCTTTCCTTACTTAAAAAGAATTGGGCCAATCCCTACAAGGAATGTATTTATTAGAGAAAGGGAAAGAAGTGAAGGAATAATGGACTCTGTTCTGAACCATTTTGAACAACGTAAATAATGGTAAATTACTTCCATTGGGAAAAGAAATCACAGTACATTCTATCAAAAGTAAAGACTAAAAAAAAAAAAAGTAAAGACTATTGTTATCAGCTTAGCACACTAAATTGGAATTATTTTAAAGTAGTAAAAAATATGTTTTAGTCATCTCCTTATTCTGGCATTGCAGTGGGTGCAGTGGAAATGTATCTAGGCTTTGGAATGAAAAGGATCTCTTGCTTTGCTCCTCACTCTGCCTCTTACCTTGGATAAATGCCCGACATCTTTGTTCCTCACTTTCGCCCCAGTAAAAATGGTAAAAATACTGTCATATTTACCTCATATGTCGTTGTAAAAATTAAACAAAATAATGTATGTGGGTTGATTGGCAGAGTGGAGGGCATACCATCTTTCCTTACTAGAGAGAGAACAACCCCCGTTCATTTCCATCCCATTCGTCTCTAAGGGTGCTGCTGCATGCATATTGTGCTAGGTGCTATAGAGAACACATCAAAGACGTTTGGATGTCTTTGGGCCATTGGTTTTAAGGCTGAGAAAGCCAGCAATGTTTGGAACCACATCAAGGATTCCAACCCATTCCCACTCCCCATCCAATGAATAACTAGTTAATAAGCGCCATGCCAGTATGCATGTTGGATACAAGAAAAAACAAGTTCACAGCCAGGGAAACCTGGCACATTCCTTAAATCCCTGTCCAGGTATGGCAAGAGAGCTGCGATCTCAGCAGATGTCCAATTAAGACCGAAATGGTTAGTGTATCTGTGTTAAAGAAAACAAAATGCAGATTATCTTTGTGGCCACCACGCACCTTCCATGAAACTACCTGAAATGAGAGCTGGCTGTCTTAAGGGAGACATGTTGACATACCCAATGTCCTGAGGTAGGAGGAATTTATGTTGTTAGGATTTATCTTAAATGGTTTTAGTAGAGGATGTTTGAGAGTATCTTTTCCCCCCTGTTGGCTGTTTTATAAATTTCTAGTACCTGACATTTGCATGAATGTATTCTTACATGAGACTTCTTCACCAGGGAAATTTTCCCAGATGTGTTCCTAACCTCTCTTCTTTTCTGTTCAGTTGCTTTGTTTCCTGTTTTCCCACAATTAAAAAATAAAACAAAACAACTCTGTAATATCATTTGCATTGCATCTCCTCTGCTAGCCTTTCAGGAACGAGCACTGTGCCTTATTTGTCTTCGCTTTGCCAGCCTGGCCCATTTCCAAACACATGGCAGGTGCCCTATAAATGCAAGAATGAATACCCTAACCCAGCATTTCCATTTCTCAAACTTGGGATTCCACATTAGGAATTTCATGACAAAAATTGAAAGAAAGACAGAGAGGCAAAGAGAGAGACAGAGACAGAGACAGAGGAAGAGAGTCAAATAAATTTGAGAAATCCTGGGTTTATAAAAGTTAAACAGTTTTTTAAATACATTACTTCTTAGAGGCTTCATTATTCTCACATGCATTGTATTTCCCAAACATTTTTGGCTATCAAATCCACTTTCCTTCTTCTGGAGTTTAGCAGGGAACGATTTGCAAAACTCAGCTCTTATCCAAACAAAAGAAATTCATACATTCAGCAACGGTTCTTTAATGCTTTCTAAATTACAGTGTGAATACCCCTTCAACAAAAACACCAAAAGATTCACAAGTACCCGATTTTCAACAATATTTCATACAATGGAATCCCGGCACAAGGAAACAATGTAGACACCAGCCTTTGAGTGCGTTGTAACAGGATTTCACCTGGGGTGGATACGAACCTGACTGATGTGATTTTACCCAAAGTATGCCAGCACAAAGGGCAAAAGAAAGAAAATGTTCAGCACAGTATTTTGTCAGAAAATTGTGTCAGCATAGCAAACACAGTAATTACAGCTCTGGTTTTAGACATGTACCATATACTTGTCAAAGAGTTTTCACTCCTGGGGATACAGTTTGAATTGATGGAATGCACCAAGAAAGGGGATTGTATGGAACAGATCCCCGCAGGTGATGATCCCCTTACACTAGGTCTTTCTCCTGCCGCTTTTCCATCCTTCCTACCCCGCCTACCTTCCCGTGGTTGGTGTCCACCTCTCCTCCATTCTACTGTCTTATGCTCCTCAGAATACTGTATTTTGTCTGCCTTTTGTTGCATCAGGGCTGGTAGACATTGTTAAATCAACACATAGAATATTGCTTTGATCTAAGATAATATTAAAAATATACCACAACTAGGCGCGGCTGGGTAGCTCAGTCGGTTAAGCATCCGACTCTTGGTTTCCGCTCAGGTCACAATCTCAGGGTCGGGGGATGGAGCCCCGCGTGGGGCTCCGTGCTCAGGGCGGGTCTGCTGAAGAGTCTCTCCTTCTCCCTCTGCCCCACCCCCCCTGGCTTGTGCTCTCTCTCTTTCTCTAAAATAAATAAATCTTTAAAAGAAATATATCACAACTATTATAATGTGGGCACTGGCCAACCGGAGCTGAAGGTAGCCAGAGCTCTGGAGGTCTAGAAAGCTCTCCTACCTGTCAGGACTTAAGCCACTAATTGCTGAATCAAGGGGTGGGGGTGGGGTCCCAAGGAAAGAGGCCAGGAATGTAGAAGGGGCACCAGAGGGGTCTACCTCTAGTACAAAACTATATCAAACCTAGTCATACCAGTGCACGCTAGATGCATGTCAGCCCTACACTCAGTAACTTTTTTCTGAGTACCTGCCATGTACTAAGCATCTTGCTGGGCCCCATAGATAGGCCCAGGAGCAAGATGTTTATTCTAGGGCACCTGGGTGGCTCAGTTGTTAAGCGTCTGCCTTCAGCTCAGGTCATGGTCCCGGGGTCCTGGGATCGAGCCCCGCATAGGGCTCCCTACTCGGCGGGAGGCCTGCTTCTCCCTCTCCCACTCTCCCTGCTTGTGTTCCCTCTCTCACTGTGTCTCTCTCTGTCAAATAAATAAATAAAATCTTTTTTTAAAAAAAGATGTTTATTCTAGTGTCTAATTCCCTAACATATTGAACACAAAGTGATCAAGAGGCAAATTAAAATGATGTCATGATTATTTCTCTTTATCTAACTTAAACATCAACCCCAGTCTGTAATTAGGTTTTAGGCAATGGATAAAAGGGGGAAATAAGGGAAAAGGAGGTTAAATTTGGGAGTGGGAGTAAAACAAAACTGCACTCAGCAAGACCAGCTGCTGTGCTGGGACATCATGGAATGTTTTGGTTTCCTTGTCTTCTGAAGGCACGTCTTCACTTTTGGAAACTTCTCTCCTAAACACTTTTTCTTAGCAATTTTCCATTGAATATTCAATTTATATAGGCATGGGAAGTGTGGGGAAAATGTTTCTTGAGTATGTCTTGAATTCAAAAAGAAAATTAATGCTACAAGAGAGTGTCTTTCTTTCCTAATGAAAAAAAGAAATGAATTTGTTTGTATCCTGTTTGTTCCAAAGTCACAAAAACATGGTTACTGCTTATATAAAATATAACGATGATCCCTTTTTTTCTTTTCAAGTTTTTATTTCAATTCTAGTCAGTTAATATATATGGTAAGATTGGTTTCAGATATAGAATTTAGCGATTCATCACTTGCACATAAAATGATGATCCTTTCAAAATCTGTTTTTATCACCTGAAATACAAATTGAAATTTATCCCACTGACTCTCACAATATAATGCTTGAGTTGGAATCACAATCCCTATTGCGGTGGAGAAGCTGAAGAGAAACTAACTTAGGTAGCGTGGCTAAGAACACGGGGAAGTGGCAAAGTCAGCATTTGAGCTCATAGGGCTCCGGGTTGAAGGAACTACCGACAAGTTCACCTTTGCTAACAAATTAACCCCATTTCCTTAAGGTCTCTGAAATCAATACTCAGCACCATCTTACATCATCACTAATTGAACAAATCAACATAAGAAAAAAGTTGAGATGGCATATTCACAGAAACAAGTCACTATATAACTATCCCATCACTAGACACTATTCATCTGAATTGATTTTAAAGTTGAAATGGGTTCTAACATGTATAAAACACATGTCAGGGCTAGTATGACTCATTATATGTTGCGTTTCTAACATCAGAATGAACTTTATTGTCTAATGGGAGTTGAAAACAATCTAGACCTTTTCATCCAAAACAATACACCCCCAAACAGATATATGTACAGCCCCAACACAAGACTCCATTCTGTTTGTCTGCTGTTACTTTTCCTTAAGAACTAGTGGGTGATCTATGGATGTGCATATAAGTATTTGCTCTTAGGTTAAAAAGTGGACCGTCTGTGCAGAGCAGGTTTATCTTCTGTTCTCTCCAATGAATAGTCTGTTCACTCTTTTCCCTCCACAGATCACTTTAAACTATTTCCCATGAGAAATGTGACATAAGACAGAATAGGAAATAAAAGCAGCATATAGAGGAAAAATAGAAAATGAAAACTTTTTTTAAAAAGATTTTATTTATTTATTTATTTGAGAGAGAGAGAGAGAGGGCAAGCATGAGGAGGGGGAGGGGCAGAGGGAGAAGAAGACTCCGCACTGAGCAAGGAGCCTGATCCAGGCCCCATCCTAGGATCCTGAGATCATGACCTGAGCTGAAGGCAGACCCTTAAATGACTGAGCCACCCAGGCGTCTGGAAAATAAAAATTTTTATGAGAATGAGAAAATATTTTTAAAGTGTGTGTATGTGTGTGTGAGTGTGTGAGTGTGAGTGTGTATGCATGCATACAGTTTGTATAACGGGCATCCAGTTTTCACTCTGGTGTAAAAAGATCTAAGAAGATAAGAAGAGAGAATAGTAGGATCAGCAAGATGAGCGACATTTATAAAACAACAAGGGGTATGGACTTGTTCTCTGAATCCCAGAATTCATGACACTTGAGAAAGGACCAAAGAAATGATATTTGTGGATAAAGTCAGGAATAAATACACAGTGTGATAATAATAATTATAATATGTAAAACTCACCAGTTTTCAAAAAAATTAAAATAATGTGTTTATTTTAACCATAGTTTGCTCTCTCTTTTCAAATGCTGAACGCCATGGAGTGTCATTATGACAATTGAAAGTTTTGGTAACCTGCATGGCCATAAGTGTTTGTTAGTGAGTTCTAGTTAACAGAATGCTACATAAATGCAAGTTGCTAAATACTAGGTAAATCTCTTTTATCGTGTTCTTTAAGATGGAAAGATATTTTTCTTTATATGGAGGGTTGTAAACTTTCGAAAGCTTAAAAACTTCAGTAGGTGCAGCCTGAAAAATGAGGTAGATTTAAAAGTGATTTACTTGGATTTATAATTGTAAAGTGGGCTATAATGGAACCTAGAGAGTTTGGGGGCAGATTTCTAGCTTTAGGAATAACAACAGGATACCATCAAGGGAGGCGAAGCAAAGAGCCTGAAAGTATCCTCTAGCTCCTTGTAACATTTCTTATTTTCTCATATTTAAGCTCTTGAAATTGATATATACTAATCTGATTATGTATAAATACTCATCCTGTTTCTAAAAGAATTAAGGAGAAAGCTGGTTATATTGATTAAATTATATACATTTTTTATAGGAACAACTTTTTTGCCTTGGCCCATAGTTAAAGATGTGAAGAAAAAGTGAGTTTCTGAAATCAAATCCTCCTAACCAAATTATTTTTAATTTTCTCATTTTATTTAAGTGCATCTGAGCAATAAAAAATGAAAAGTAATTATTGATACATAATGAATTAGTGATTTTTTTGGTACCTTTCCTCAATATCTTGGAATTAGTATGTCAAAGGTTTGCTCAAGTCATATTAAATCACTGACAGTATTAGTTAACCAACTCAATACATTCCTTACTTGTTAAGATATTGCTGTCTTTGGCATTTAGGAAAGTACAGCTTGCTGAGATATGACATCATTCTTTTCCTGGGCTGGCATACAACTGCTGGTTTGCTAAGCTAAGTGCCTCTTCAGAAATCTGTTCTTCTCATAATTTGCCTTGTCAGCTTATTTTAAATAAAATCTTTTAAGACACACTTACAGTAGAAGTTCAATGTTAAAGAGCTCGAATCCTCTAATCGTGGAAAATTGGAGATGGAAAGGGCCCAAGCAGGCTATCCAAACGCCATACCCTTACCAAAATGGGATTGCTCTATAGAGAATGTTATTTGCCTCTATTTCTTCATGTATTGAAATCTTTTAGAAATTATCCAAGATTCCAACAGCTCTCGTAATTGGGATGTTTTCCCACTTTCTGCTGTTCAGGTATAGCTTTTATCATATGCAGTCAAAGTATCACTTCATATTTGTATGGCATATGTCCTTTCTTCTCCTGCTGTCGTTTTGAGCTATGAGAGGAGGGTATGAGGGGAGTGCCTAGCTTCTCAATGACCAAGTAAGAGAACAGAAGAAAGCCCAAGGAGCGTACCTGGAAATGGGACTTAAAAGCAAATCTGCTTAAATAGGATTGCGTTTCTCATTACATTGTTCAGGATTTATCTCTTTACCACCAACAACATTCAAGCCACCTCTCCTCCCCAAATCTGGAACATAACACTTTTTTCCTTCAGAAAATCAGAATTAGAAACGCAGGAACTAGTATGGCTCTGCCATCCACAGAGGTGGGCTATTCCTGAGGAACATAAAAGAGGGTAGTCAGGATAAGAGGAACCAACTTTCCTTAGAGCCATAGCTAAGGTAAAAGACAAAGGAGAAGGAAACAGAACCAAAGATCAGAGGGAAGTAGAGTGGGTGCTCAGTTGGTAGACCAAATGGAATCCCACAGATGAGAACGATCCATGAGTAATTAATTACTCACTGGGCATCTGACATGGCTGCCCCGTACTAAGCAATGGTTAAGAATACAGAAACATAAGCTAGGACCCTTCAATAACCTCACTTCTAGGTGGTGGACACACTTAACCTAGGTAAACAATGGTTGACAGTTTTCTTTAATGTTAAAGATCTTAAGAGTCAGAGGAGTTTAGTGAAGTGAACAATCAAAGAACACTGGTGGCCTTTGGGAGCAGGTTAGATTTCCACTTGGCTTTGTTCCCAGACACTTCTTTCTGTCACCAGTGATAATACTTATTTGCTCTTTGGGCCCTTGTCATTTCAGTCAAATATGCAAAGAGTGATTTCTCTGGAATAGCTGAGATTTTAAAGGGTGATTTCAAGGAGAAAAATCAATGTAGGTTATAGCACAATTAGATTGCTAGCTGCTACAAAATTCTCTTTGTAATTTCTTTTCTAACTTCCTCTTTATTCACTGTAGAAGGAAAAAGTACAGAGAGAGATGATTTGAATACAAAAATAGGGCGCCTGGGTGGCTCAGTTGGTTAAGCGACTGCCTTTGGCTCAGGTCATGATCCTGGAGTCCCGGGATCGAGTCCTGCATCGGGCTCCCTGCTCGGCCGGGAGTCTGCTTCTCCCTCTGACCCTCCCCCCTCTCATGCTCTCTCTATCTCATTCTCTCTCAAATAAATGAATAAAAAAATCTTTTTTTTTTTAAAGATTTTATTTATTTATTTGACAGAGAGAGACACAGCGAGAGAGGGAACACAAGCAGGGGGAGTGGGAGAGGGAGAAGCAGGCCTCCTGCTGAGCAGGGAGCCCGATGCGGGGCTCGATCCCAGGACCCTGGGATCCTGACCTGAGCCGAAGGCAGACGCTTAACGACTGAGCCACCCAGGCGCCCCATGAATAAAAAAATCTTTTAAAAAAAAACCAAAAAAAAAAAAAAAACCAAAAATATACCATGGTATGAAACTATTTGCTAATGAATTTGGTTTACTTAATTCTTTGGAATAGAATCAGAGAAATAATTTTATTTAATCTTCTCATTTTACAAATGAGGAAATAAAGACCGATGAGATGCATTGAGTTACCCAGGGTCACATAGCTAAAAACTGATAAGACCCCAAGTCTCCAGGCTCGGTGTATGCTGTACTGTTTCTAGTCGCAATATTTTCGTACTTAAAATGATACAATTCACACAGAGTAATAATCTACAGATTTGGAAATTTCAGTTTCTGTTATGGTAGAAAGTGCTTAACTTGGAGCCAAACAGCCTTGAGCTGGAATCCTGTTTAGCTCAGCTCTCATTAGTTATAGGACCTTGACAAGTTCATCTATTCACTTGCCAGATGACTACTGGGCACTTACTATACAGCTCAGCTACTTTTTTCTTTTTTTTACATACTGGGGATAAGTAGCAAACAAAAGCTTACATTCTGTTTAAGGGAGAATAACTAGAAACAGATAAACATTCAAGGTATCTAGTGGGCTGAATCTAAGAGGAAAAATAAAACTGGTTCAGGGGTCAGAGAATGATAGAAAGTTTTATAAAGGGTATTAGGAAAGGTCTCTCTGATAAAAACGGCTAATATTTACAGAGTTCTCAGTATGTGCTGAGTGCTTTACATGGAATGGTCGTTAAATGCTCACATTATGCTATGAATTTGGGCCTATTAATAGCTCCTCTTTATAGATGAGGAAATGAAGTCTCCTAGAGGTTAAGTGAGTAGCTCCAGGCTGTCCAGAGTTTTAGTCCAGTTCCTCGGTCTTTGGGGTGTCCTCTAACCATTACTTTATGCTGCCTTTCTAGTAGGTTAACAGTAGAGCACAGTTCTGAGTTACACTGCCCCGGCCTATATTGGACTCATTTGAGAACCATAATATATATATAGTATCTACTTAAAGCATAGCCCTGTGTCTCTCCCAAGGTAGTTTTATAAGTCAGAATTTTGGGGCTCCCGGCCAGCCTCCTGTTCCCTGCACCTCCTGCCTGCCCCACGATAAAACTCTTCAGGTTCTGCACTTGGGTTCTCTCTTCGTTCTTAGTACTTCTGCCAGTTCCCTGCTTAATGACTCTGAATCATCCTTTCTAATTTTCAGGCTTGTGCCTCAAAATATCAGGAATTGACTAAGGCTTCTTAGGTACAATCTCAATCAAAGTGTTTTGTATTTTACTCTCAAATATTTTTTTAAAAAGTGCAGAGTAGAGGTCAATGGAACCATCCTCTGAGCTGGAAGAAGGAGACGTTGGACTGTGACAGCTCAAAACCTTCAGTGAAGGCACCTGGGGATGGAGGAGACCAGTTACATCCAAAGAGCTGGCTGATTATTTACTAGAAATCTTCTCTCAGGCTCACTCCGAGGTTTGGTACTCCGTTCTCTTTATGGAGCTTCTTCTTGAAATGCCTTCAATGACAAATATTAGTAGACTAAAGGGAAGAAATTTTTAAATAGCTGCCCAAATATACAATTCAGTGCAATGTAACTCATCCACTGGTGATCGATAATATAGACTGTATGTCTCTCTACCTGTGACGCGCCTATAAAGCAAGAACAGACCAGGCAAGTAGCTCTCTAGCCAGTAGCATGTGAGCAATACATGGGAAGCTGGTGGATCATGGAAGGCTTCTCTGAGATCCTTAGATCCCGAGCTCCTTGGAGTAGAGATGTTGTGTTATTCATTTTTGTATTTTCAGTGCTAACCATAGTGCCTACCATAGAGGAGGTTGTTCTCTATGGCTTGTAGAATGACTTGCCTTTGTTGAAACACAATAAGGAAATAAGACAGTAAGAAGAGGGTGGTGCAAGTTCAAATAAGAGAACCCGAACTGATAGATGGGTGAAAAGACAAGACCAGAAAGCGAAAGGAAGTGAGACTTGAGGTTAGTGGTTTAGATAAGTGAGGAGAGCTGACGGAGCAAAGTGGGAGTTATGAGGTAAATGAGGTCCTTGGCTTCGAAAGGGCCAAACGTTTCCACCCCTGCAGAGGCTGGAGGTGGGTGCTGGGTTGAAGGGCACCACACAAAGGGGCTGGACACTAACTCAAGACAGTAGGTTGCTTGGGTGTGTGTTTTCACCAGCTCTAAGCAGGGGGATTTAAGATAATTTCTCGTGGAAAGGATCATATGACAATATAAAAATTTGGAAAAGGAATTGTACAAAGTCATTGAAATCCAGCCATTATCCTAATTCTCCAATTTCTATCATTCCTGTATCCTGAAAACTGTAGGATAAAAAGTTTTTAACCTAATGCCAGTGCCTACCAGGGTAACTATGATGATGATGATGATGATGATGATGATGACAATGGTTAACATTATTGAGCACTTAAATAGCTGACACTGTTCAGTGTCATTTAATTCTCATATTATTTCATTTAGTTCTTCTAATAACTCTCTAAGGAAGATACTATTCATATTCCTCTTTTACACGTAATGAAACTAAGCCACAGAGAGATGAGCTTGTCCAAGGTTGCCCAGCTACTAAGTAATGAATTTGGACTCTGGTTCCAGAGTCCATGCTCTTAACCCTTGTGCCATGATTTATACTTGAGCTCAGATCCAGGTGGGGTCTGAGAGTAGTGTTGGTGACTTAAGGTGAGCTCCCAGAATGTCTGGGGTAAACCCAGGGCAAGTAGGTATTGATCCCACTTCACTCTGCTTCCAAATCCCTCCCACGTTTGCTTTGTTTATAGAAGCAAGTTTTCTTACAACCCCTCATCATTACCGTGAGGAACTTGATTTAATAATTATGAAAAACTAATGGCAAAATTGGGGACAATATGGGAAATCTGAATATAGACTAGGTATGAGATGATAAGAAATTGTTCATTATTTTAAGAGTGATAATAGTATGTAAGAAAATATGTTTAATTTTTAGAGATGCATACTGAAGCATTTAGAGGCTAAAGGCCTTGGTGTCTGGGGCAAAGAGAAAATAGATGAAGAAAATATGGTAAAATGTGAGGTGACGGATAGGTAGGACTTTAATATTCTCTCTTCTTTGTCGTATGTTAAAACTTTTAATAATAAAGTTAAAATAAATGTAATATTATGTTCCCTGACTTAGATACTATCACACTTTTTCAATTCTTATAGTAATAGCACACAGTTTCCAGATATGGTGACTATAATTACATCTACTTCCAAACTGTTAAAAAAAAAAAAAAAGATTTTATTTATTTGAGAGCGAGCGAGCAAGAGAGAGAGAGCATGAGCTGAGGGGAGGGGCAGAGGGAGAAGCAGGCTCCCCGCAGAGCAGGGAGCCCAACTCGGGGCTCGATCCCAGGACCCTGGGATCATGACCTGAGCCGAAGGCAGACGCTTAACTGTCTGAGCCACCCAGGCGCCCCATACTTCCAGACTGTTTTAAGACTCAGGAGATAATGTATACAAATCACGCAGCACATTGCCTGAAACGTAGCTCACAGTAAGTATTAAATATTTTTAGCAGCAGTCAAAATAAAAAAAAAATTACGCTCAACTTCATGAGGAGTCTCCACACTGCAGTTGGAAGAAGTCACCACCTTAAGGCCAAGCTACACCGTATAGCTTCATTTTCCTCTTTCACCCCTCAAGCAGAGACACCTTTGGGTCTTTCTCTCAAACCAAATGGAAGTTGGTTTTTCTTTCCACAGCAATGTTCATTCTTTTGATTCGAGAGTAAGAAGGCCATTGGACAATTTCTGAACTGTGAATAAGCAAATACAAAGGAGATGATAAAAGCTGGGTTTGTTGAGCAGGCCTTGCTCATTCCAGAATGATGACACACGTTTGGGTTAAGGAAAATGAAGACGCGAAAGTAGTTGTGCTGACATTTCATCCCATTCCTTCGGTGCGGTGAATAATGCCCAGACTTCTGGATTCAGGGAACTGCTCTCTCTCTTTAAGGAGAATGCTCCTTTCAGAGGTGTGCCTTTAAGGGAATTGAAAAGGACCCTGAAGAGAAAGCATGCCATTCATGCCCCCTCTCTCCCTCCTCAGTGAGTCTAAAGGCAGGGCTTTCATCTTCTCATCTCCCAGCTTAGGTCCCCTTTCGTTTGTGATGCCCTGTTAGGTTGCTTTGTTTTGGTTTCTCTGGGAGGCCTGCCAACCCCATCCTCAGAGAAGGTTCGAAATGATTGAGATCAAATGTTTTGAGACAGTGTAACATTCCCTTTTCTTCTCCGAGCTGTTCTTTGTTTAGCTCCATGCTCTGTTTTGTAAAAATCTTCTCTTCCTTATGTAGTGCCTCTGCAGCCGAAGAGATTGCTAGGTCACAGAATCATATACTTTTAAGTGATCCTAAAAGTCATCAGATCTGACTAGCTAATATAGGAATTTCTTTTACAACACCAACCCATGCTTATATTAAAATATGACTTGTACACACTTCATAAAAGAGAATTCATTACCACACAAGGTGGTAATTTAATTTTTGAGTTCTTCCTTATGAATTTGGAACTGTAACCAGCTTAGTTCTCACTATCGAGTTGCACAGAATGTCTATGTGATAGGAAGCTATCACATTCCCTCCTCTCCTACTTGTCTTCTCCTTTTCCAGATTAAGAATCCTATTTTCTAGGGGTGCCTGGGTGACTCGGTTAAGCATCTGGCTCTTGATTTTGGCTCAGGTCATGATCTCAGGGTCGTGAGATCGAGCCCCGAGTCGGATTCCATGCTAAGTGTGGACCCTGCTTAGGATTATCTCTCTCCTTCTGTGCTCCCTGCCACCCACCTAACCCCGCCATCGTGTGTGCACTCTCTCAAAAAGAGAATCCCATTTTCTAAGCATGAAGGAGACACTAAGATGTAAAAGTAGAAGGTAGTCATAAAAACATACAGACAGGTGGACTTCACAGAGTTCATTCATTCATTCAACAAATAGCCCGCAGTATAGGCCAGGCACTGCACTAAATTCTGGGTATATATTATGTTATATACTGAATGTTTGTGTTCCCCCAAAATTCATATGTTGAAATCCTAACCCCCAATTTGATAATATGAGGAGATGGGGCCTTGGGGAGGTTATTAGTGGAGCCCTCATGAATGGCTTTAGTGCCCCAGAGAGCTCCCTCAGCACTTCAGCCATGTGGAGACACAGCAAGTAGACTGGCCATCTACTAACAGGAAGAGGGTTCTCACCAGACTCCAAAACTGCAAGCACCTTGATCTTGGACTTCCCAGCCTCCAGAGCTCTAAGAAATAAATCTCTGTTGTTTAAAAGCCACCCAGTTTATGGTATTTTGTTATAGCAGCCCAGATGGGGGCTAAGACACATAATAAGACACCAAATACTGTCCTCACAGAGTTTGCTACCTTGCAAGACATACAGACATAAGAAAGATAATTAACCAAAGGCAACTGCAGGGTAAAATAAGAGTGTGTAATGGGCATTTTTCCTACGTGGGTGGTCAGGAAGTATTCCCCAGGAAAGAAATATCTGATGTGAGAATTGAAAAAAGGCAAGAATTGGCCAGGCAAGAAAGTGTGTTTGTGGAGGAGACAGGGCAGGGCAGAGGGGGGTGAGGGTAGAGGCATGGGGGAAGGTCCAGGCTGGGGAGACAGTACCTGCCATAGTTCTGAAGTGGGGAGGAGCTTGATGCATCCAAGGGATGGAAACATGAGTGACTAGAACTTTGTGAGCAAAGGGGGAAATCTTACAAGATGAGGCAGGGTCTTACAGGGTTTAGGGCTTTATTCTGAGAGTAATAAGAAACCAGGGGATGATTTTAAGCTGAGAAGTCATAGGCTTTCCAGACATTTTACCATTGTGGCCCCTCTCGTCTGGACAGACTCCAGTTATTTACCCTTCCGCTTCAGATGTGGTGCACAGAACTAACCAGGCACTCCAGACAGGGTCTGGTGAGTTCAGAGTGGACTGAGCCAACTGCCTCCTTTGTTCTGGACATTGAACTAATGCATCCTAATAGTGCATTTCTTGGATGGTCACTATGTCATGGTGTTGTATTGCACAGACCCTGTGGTCAACTAAACCAATACCGGGTTTGGGTTGGATTTTTGACCCTAGATGGCCTGCAAAGGAACCTCAGGTCCAGGATGTCCAGGATTAAATTCCTTTCTGTATCTTATTCAGCCTATATATATTTTTTGTGTTTTTTTAAGATTTTATTTATTTCTCTGACAGAGAGATAGAGAGAGAGAGCACAAGCAGGGGAACGGCAGGCAGAGGGAAAGGGAGAAGCAGGCTCCCTGCTGAGCAGGGAGCCCGATGCGGGGCTCGATCCCAGGACTCTGGGATCACGACCAGAGCCGAAGGTAGACATTTAATCGACTGAGCCATCCAGGTGCCCCCAATCTATATGTTTAAAGGGTTTTGTTTTCATTCTGTTTCTCCCTCCTTTCTTCTATTATTTTTTTTCAGATTATAAAAATAAACTTATAAATGCAAAAAAGTATAGCAAAACCGATAGAAATAATAACTCAGAGATAACCACCATTATCTAAATGTAATAAATATTAAATATAATTTTCTATTTCTATGTTTCAGCTTAAGTAATGTAATATTATAGCCTGATTTTCTCTCATTATTGTTAGATCATAAGAATTTAATTTCCAATGTCATTAAATGGTCTTCATATGTGCTTCTTGTTCTAGGACATTTAAGGCTTCCGGTTTTTTTACTGTATAAAGAATATCTTTATATTTAAATATTTGCTTGCATTTCAGAATATTTCCTCAGAAGAGAACCCTAGAAGCATATTCAAAGCTTCTTCGATACTTATTTACAAATTGTTCCACAAAATTTTTGGCTAGTTAAAATTTACAATTCTACTTGCATTGTGAATTCTAAAGAGACAAACCATGCTGATTGATACAAGAAAATAGAATTAAGCTATTCTCTTAATTTTCATTTTTAATTACCAGCAGTGTTAAAGGTTTAAAAATGTCTGAACCACTTATATTTCCTTTTGTGTAAAATGTAGTTATCTTTTTCTGGTGTGTGCATGGTGGTCTTACAGATTTTCTTATAAATTTGTGTAATCCTTTTCTATATAGGAATTTAAATTCTCAATTTGTTATAGCTTTTATAAGTATTTATCCCAATCTACTTGGAACTTTAAATTGTTTTTGTGATTAAATAAATACAGATTAAAAAATACAGCTCTGTCTGTACACATTTCATTTAAGTGCTGCGATAGTAAAAAATTCAGAAGTTTTCTTACCTGATTTACTTTCTCTTTCAGTTTGACATGACTTAAAAAGTCAAGTGAAAAAGAAGCTTTCATGGACTTCAATCTAAATAACTCTTATATAAATCCTTTCAAATGCAGTTAGAAGTAAGTCAGGAAGAGTCTTATTTCTCTAATAAAACGAAGGACTTAAAAATGTAATTGAGGGTATGAGTTGGAACCTGCAAAGACTGAATTCCAGGACTTGCCTTCCTATTTTAGTGCGTGTGTGTGTGTGTTTCACCAATCAAAAGAAATTAATAAGATTCATATAATCCTTTCTTCTGTTACGTGGTAACCTCTCAGTCACCATCAGATGATGTTAACTTATGTTATGACTTTTGTTAAAATTCTAATCTTAACCCAGTTTTCCTTAGGAAGGATTTTGGAATCACATCATTCTAACCCTATTTTCTCATCTGTAAAGTGGGGATACTCATGCTCTTTTCGCAGTGCTTCTGTTGGACTACACATTATAGTGTATATAAAGTATCGAGCCTAGAGCCAGCACCTAGGAGATGCTAGGTTAATGTTGCAGTTCTCTACTCTGTTTCTCACTCCTGTCTCAAGCTAGGAAAGACTCTGTAGTTCCTGAGAAAAAAAACCTATGTGCCTCTTAGTGCAGGCATCCTACATTGTCATTAACCCCAATAGCATGCCAAGCTGAAATCAGAAGGGAAAAATAAGTGGTGGTTGAATTTTGCATATTATTCATTTATTCAACAAACATTCTCTTTTTTCTTTTCTTTTTTTTTTTAAGATTTTATTTATTTATTTGAGAGAGACAGAGAGAGAGAGAGAGAGAGAGAGCATGAGCTGAGAGAGGGAAAAGCAGGCTCTCCACTGAACAGGGAGCCCAGAACCCTGGGATCATGACCTGAGCCAAAGGGAGATGCTTAACCAACTGAGCCACCCAGGCGCCCCAAACATTCTCAAGAATCAAATGTGTGCCTAGTGTTGTATAAAGTACGGGTCATACAGAGAAGAATAAAACTCTCTTCCTGCATTGATAAGGCAGTACTGGAACATCATGAATAAACACGGAGCAATACTCATCAACTTAATTTTACCACTAGGTCTACAGCTATTTTGCTGCGCTAAACCTAGATTCCCTGGAAACAAGAAATAATCACAGTGACCACTTGGCACTGTGGTATGAGTGAGATCAACTCTGGAAATGTGCATGTGATAATCCAGAAGAATCAGGGAAAATGTATTTATTAAGTCAACTGAGTATAGAGACGGATCCTCATAGCACACCGTGGTACCATTTATTGCCAGAAGAAATGGTTTATATGTGTGTGTGATGTTGACAAGATATTCCAAAAAAGAAAATTCAAATAACAAGAGTAAACCATTTGGTCCCAGAAGAACTGCTGATTCATCTTTCATGCACAGGGCAGATTACTGACCACATAACTCTCTGTGGAATATTCATAAATTCAAGTTTCTTGGAACGACACTGCTTTTAATAGTAAGTAAAATAAACTTTTTTTAAAAAAGATTTTTTATTTATTTATCTGAGAGAGAGAATGGGAGACAGAGAGCATGAGAGGGGGAGGATCAGAGGGAGAAGCAGACTCCCCGCCGAGCAGGGAGTCTGATGCGGGACTCGATCCCAGGACTCCAGGATCATGACCTGAACTGAAAGCAGTCGCTTAACCAACTGAGCCACCCAGGCGCCCCAGTAAAATAAACTTTTATGAATTTGTTTTAGTGGACTTATGATTCACATTTTTCTTGTAGAATGACTTTTTATTTTCAAGATGTGTATTCTTAAGGCTTCACAAAACTGAAAAAGGAAGTCTTAGAGAAGAATGGCAGGAGAGGAGATTATTTCTCACCAACTTGACTTGTTTTACTTAATAGAATAGGAACTTATGTTTTATGACCTACAAAATGCTAATTGCCAGCATAGGAGTCACTGAATTTTTTTAAAAAGGGGAGGGAATCATTTTCTTAAACTAGGATAAAAGTTTAATTTGAAGGATACTTACAAGAGAAACAGAGGTCTGCTTTTCATGTCTCTTAGTTTGTGCATTCTTATTTTTTTTTAGAACCTCAGATCAACTAGATTTCAGAACATTTTTGTTCATTATTTCCAAACATAGACCTGACTCAGACACATTAAATAATTTCAATGGAGGCTCTTTCTTCCTGAAAAAAACTAACTACTTAAACATCAGGTGAGTGTTTGGTGCTTCCAAATGATATTACCAATATTTAATTAAAAGCTACAGCTTAAGTGAACTGTAGAATGTACTTTTTTACCATTATGCTTTAAACCCTCTTGTTCTCACTCAGCTGTGTACGTGACCATCTAGGAGATGTTTGTGCAGTCTGATGGGTAGACACGTCATTATTAAAAGTCTGGTTTACAAGTCTCGGATATTTAAGAGGTCAGGCAGAATAGGAAAATTAAAAAGAAAAAAAAGTAACGAACGGAAAGGAAAAGGAAAAAGAGAGGAGGAGACGAAAAGAAAGGAAAAACAAAGAAAAGAAAAAGGAAAAAAAAACCTTAGGATGATATAAATGTGTTTTGATTAATTTGCATATTTTCCGAAACTTCCACAAAACACTCCATCACTGCCCCCAGCAAATGCGTTTGCTCTCAAGGCCAGGTTGTAGGACGTTTGAAAGAGAAGCCCATAAAGTGATAGAAATCTTTCGCCCTGGCATTTTCTGAGTATAGCCATTCATGCCCTTTGCGAGGCATTTGCTGGATCCTTGTCCTTTTATAAATAAAAGCCAAAGTAAACACTTGCACAAATATCATCAACAGCGCCGGTCACATCTTTAAGGTAATAACCTCTTTGTACATCAAGGTAGGAACCACCATCAATTCCTACCCCCACCCATTTTGCACCCTCATACGACTTGCAACATACGCACATGTAACGTGTCATACACGTGTAAGCAGAATTGCATGATACAATCAGAATTAGGTACAGTGGTTACGTCTGAGGGGAAAATGATTCCAAATGACCTAGAAAGAGTGCTATGTAATTTCAAACTAATTCTAACATATTCTAAAGAGTAGCCGTAATGTGATTCACATATACACTTTTGCTTTCTATGGTTTATTAAATATTTATTTTGACCTTTCTCACTTCGTTCTCTTAGTTTCAGCTTATTCTGAAAACTATAAAAAGTAGTGCTGACTATTCCTGCCTTTAATTCACATCTTTCCCTGACAACTTGTAATTCATAATATTGACAGGTGTTTTTAACAGTAAAGAGTAAAAAATAAAATAAAGGGTAGGAAAGGTTGAAAAACGTTGGAGGAATTAAATTTTAAAAAGCTAAGCCAGTCAAAACTGTATGGAGGTTCCTCAAAAAGTTGAAAATAGAGCTACCATATGATCCAGCAATTGCACTACTGGGTATTTACCCCAAAGATACAAAAGTAGGGATCCGAAGGGGTACGTGTACCCCGATGTTTATAGCAGCAATGTCCACAATAGCCTAACTGTGGAAAGAGCCAAGATGTCCATTGACAGATGAATGGATAAAGAAGATGTGGTATATATATACAATGGAATATTATGCAGCCATCAAAAGGAATGAGATCTTGCCATTTGCAACGACGTGGATGGAACTGGAGGGTATTATGTTGAGTGAAATAAGTCAAAAAGAGAAAGACATGTATCATATGATCTCACTGATATGAGGAATTCTTAATCGCAGGAATCAAACTGAGGGTTGTTGGAGTGGGGGGTGGGGTGGGAGGGATGGGGTGACTGGGTGATGGACACTGGGGAGGGTGTGTGCTCTGGTAAGCACTGTGAATTGTGCAGGACTGTTGAATCTCAGATCTGTACCTCTGAAACAAATAATGCAATATATGTTAAGAAAAAAAAAAGAAGAAGAAGAAGAAGAAGAAGAAGAAGGTAGCGGGAGGGGAAGAATGAGGCGGGGGAAATCGGAGGGGTGGACGAACCATGAGAGACGATGGACTCTGAAAAACAAACAGGGTTCTAGAGGGGAGGGGGGTGGGAGGATGGGTTAGCCTGGTGGTGGGTATTGAGGAGGGCACATTCTGCATGGAGCACTGGGTGTTATGCACAAACAATGAATCATGGAACACTTCATCTAAAACTAATGATGTAATGTATGGGGATTAACATAAGAATAAAAAAAAAAAAAAGCTAAGCCAGTCCACATTATTTATCTGATATCATTATGAGAACACTTCCCATGGTGTTCAGAGCACTGTTTTTTGTTTTCTTTTGCTTTGTGGAAGGTTATAGGAAGAGATATTTAAGAATATCTTTGATCAGATGGATTAGCTCTTGGTTCCTTCTTACCACATTATTATACTTCCTATAATTTACCAAATAAGCCAGAGTTTATTTTTATTTATTTATTTATTTTTTAAGATTTTATTTATTTATTGAGAGAGAGAGAATGAGAGACAGAGAGCATGAGAGGGAGGAGGGTCAGAGGGAGAAGCAGACTCCCTGCCGAGCAGGGAGCCCGATGCGGGACTCGATCCAGGGACTCCAGGATCATGACCTGAGCCGAAGGCAGTCACTTAACCAACTGAGCCACCCAGGCGCCCCAATACTTATCATTTCTTTTTCTTTTTTTTTTTTAAAGATTTTTTATTTATTTATCTGAGAGAGAGAATGGGAGACAGAGAGTATGAGAGGGGGAGGGTCAGAGGGAGAAGCAGACCCCCCGCCGAGCAGGGAGCCCGATGTGGGACTCGATCCCGGGACTCCAGGATCATGACCCCAGCCGAAGGCAGTCGCTTAACCAACTGAGCCACCCAGGTGCCCCAGCCAGAGTTTATTTTATTAATGTATTTGGGACTGTGTGTGTGTGTGTGTGTGTGTGTGTGGTCTCAGCTGCTGCTATTTTAAAAGGGGCTTCACATCTGCATGGGGGATAAGAGAATAGCTTTTAGTTACAGGTAACTAAAGACCAGTAATTAACAACTGTCCGTGCATTTTGAAAGATGAGACTTTACCAGGGACATCCTTGAATGTTGGACAATCAGAAGGAAAAATGATCTATAAATGTAAAGAAAACTGTGGGTGTTATAAAAGCATGATAAAATCTTTAGGAAATGTTCTTTGGTTTCGTTCATTTTTCATCCAGTTTGAAGGTAGCTCCATTTTGTTTTGTAATCACAAGACTTTCTTAATAAACCTGGGCTTGCTTTCTTTATTTCTCCCTTTCCCTGTGGCCATGGGGAGCCTCAAGCAGGAAGACAAACTCTAGAGATGTGAGATAAAAGAAATAGCTTCTTCTGTGTACATGCACAAGTACATTTGAAAAAAAAATGTTTGAACAAGTCCACATAACCTGAGCCAAAAATGAATGAAGAAAAATGCAAAAGAACAAAAGAGAGGTCAATTACACACACACACACACACACACACAAGCACACACACTTGGGTCTCCGGAGGTTCTTTGGTTACCTATTTATCATGAAAATTCTGTTGGCATTGCTTTTTGTGAAAACCACCTCATACCACAGATTGCAGTAGGACACTGCATGCATTTTAAGCATTTTAAGCATTAATGGTATGTCATGCCATACAGAGAACTTCTAAATTCCCTTCCTGATTTTATAGACACTGTAACAGTGACCGTAATGACTGAGTCAATAAATAGTTCATTGCAACTGAGAGTTTGATTTTGTGTAAAATCCATAGAAGTATCTACTTGGCAGCTGACAGCATGAAATAGTGGTTAAGAATTCAGATTCTAGATCTACACTGCTTCGGTTTAAATCTTGACCTTGCCCTTGGAGGCCAAAGGGCATTGAGTAAGTGGCTTACCTCTCTGTATCGCAGTTCTCTTGTCTGTAGAACAGCCCTTGTCATGGGTAACAATTTCAAAGGGTGGTTGTGAGGTTTAAAGGAATTAATACTTGCAAGATGTTTCAAACTGTGCCTGGTACATAGATGTACCCAATAAAAGTTCACTATCATTGTTGGTCAAGCAATTCTGCAGCACTTGGGAACTCAAACTGAATATTGTTTCTTTTTTTTTTTAATATAACTTTTTTCCTGATATAGTTGACACGTGTGGATGTTGTTTCTTGGCAGGGAAATGTCTGCCTATCACTGTATATTCTAATTTTCTACTTCACCTATGTCTTCATTGTTTATGAGTCTCAGTCTAGCCCAATTTGGGTCGTGGTTTCTATTATTACAGAAAGCATTTAAAGGCCGTTGGCTGAGGCAAACGTTAGCCTTGTGTAGTTGGATCCTGCATGTTGTTGCTGTCCCCGATCTGGTCTTCTGCTTCCCAACTCGCCTGGCCCTCTTTAATTTTTGCAGGCTGATGCCTCATTTTTAACTTGGATTTTTAAACACAAACATTGATTAGCCATTTGGCAACTGTATCCTCCTCTTTTGACTATTTGTCTGCCAAAATTATGATTTCCAGCTTGTTCTGACCCTCCTATTTAGCCCCTTCCAACACCTCTTGTGTGCTTGAACTTTGATGCCTATTTTGTCTCTTTCAGCCTCACACCCACTTCCTTGAGCTCCTTGCTCCAAGCTGATAGCAGAAGGAGGCCTTAGAAAACATTAGTTTCGTAGCTTTATCTTCAAACATAAGGAGAGGCCCCCTTGGTTCATAAAGGCTAGAGAATGTAGCAGTGATTCATACATTTTAGTGGACACCAGAATCAAATGTGGGTGTGTTTATTTTTTTAAATAATATTTTATTTATTTATTTGAAAGAGAGACAGCAAGAGCGAGAGACGGAACACAAGCAGGGGGAGCGGGAGAGGGAGAAGCAGGCTTCCCGCCGAGCAGGGAGCCCGATGTGGGGCTCAATCCCAGGACCCTGGGATCATGACCTGAGCCAAAGGCAGCCGCTTAACGACTGAGCCACCCAGGTGCCCCTTGTGGGTGTGTTTAAAATGCAGATTCCTGAACCATTTTCCCAAAGATTCTGATTAACTAAGTCTGAAATGGACATGATGAATCTGCATTTTAATCCACTTGCTAGGTGATTTTGATGCAGGCAGTCCAAGAACATTTATTTGAGAGACACTTAACCTGACTAAATCTCTGCCATTGAATATATAGCCTGTTGTGCTGACCTCTTCCTATGAACAACTTTCTTGTACTCTGGAAAGCATTGTGCATTTGAACCACAACTAATCGTGGTTCAAAATAAATGAACAGTGAAAAGGAGGAGTGTGTAGAGATAACATTTCCTCCAGGGTTAGAAATTTTTCACGACTGAATTCTTATAGCACCCCGTTAGGTGGCCAGTGATGTTTTTGCAATATCTCACCCGTCAGAAGACAGGAATGAGCCCAGACTTTCCCCAAATTACTCTTCTATATTATTACCTCTCTAGAATTTCAGATAGTTTCAGAATTAGCACTTACTATTATAGAAGGCTATGCAGTCAGAAGGTTTGGGAGAAAAATGAAACTATTCTCTAAGTGACTACTCTTTAGTGTGTTCTTTATTCCACTGCTTTTCATTTTTGTTTTTGGTTTTGGGGTTTTTAAAAAGTTTTTTATTATTATGTTCAGTCAGTCAACATGTAAGTACATCATTAGTTTTTGGTGTAGTGTTCAATGACTCATTAGTTGCATATAACACCCAGTGCTCATCACATCACATGCCCTCCTTTTTTTTTTTTAAAGATTTTATTTATTTATTTGAGAGAGAGAATGAGAGACAGCACGAGAGGGAAGCGGGTCAGAGGGAGAAGCAGACCCCCCGCCGAGCAGGGAGCCCGATGCGGGACTCGATTCCGGGACTCCAGGATCATGACCTGAGCCGAAGGCAGTCGCTTAACCAACTGAGCCACCCAGGCGCCCATCACATGCCCTCCTTAATACCCATCACCCATTCAGGCATTTTGACACCTACATGCCTGAATTCAAGCCCCGTGTCACTACCACTAACCTCCAACCAGAGACTAGGAGAGAAGAATGGAGTTTTTTTCTTCACTGAGCAAGGCTGATTGATGCCACAGTCCCACCTTCCCCAGCCGATCCTGGCCTATTCTGGAAGCAGTCCAGACCCAGACTCCTTCCTGAGTGCACAATCGCTGCCAAATCCCAAAACATCTGACTGTGACGAATTTAAACTGCACAGGCAACATCGAAATCCATTCTTCATTTCTGGCTTCTTTGGAAGAGGAAAGACATGGTCTCTGCTCTCCAGTTCATTTGGCTAGCCAGGAAGTCAGAAAAGTCAATGACTTACTTGCGCCATAGCTGAGGATGGACCCAGGTGCACAGAAGCGCCTCCCATACCAAGGGTGATTGACAGGGTCCTTAGAGCCTTTGAGACTTTCTTAAAGTTCTCTGTCTTCATGACTGAGATTCTAGATCACTCATGCATTTCCAGAGTCTGACCTAATAGCATCATCTCCTGAGCAGTTCCTTTATAATTTACTAAACATTAAAAGGCTCCCCCATCTCTCCTCAATGGAAAACAATTTCTCCTTCCTTTATATCCCGTAATACTCTACCTCAACATCCCTGTGGTGTTTACCAAAGTTAACCTTGCATTACGGCTACTTAAGTACATGTTCTCTCCCTTCCAGATGAGAGATTCCCTGAGAATATGCTCATCTCAGTGCCTTGCACAAAGCACCAACATAACTGATGCTTAATATATATTTGAACAGGGGTGCCTGGGTGGCTCAGCCGTTAAGCGTCTGCCTTCAGCTCAGGTCATGATCCCATGGTCCTGGGATCGAGCCCCGCATCGGGCTCCCTGCCGGGCAGGAAGCCTGCTTCTCCCTCTCCCACTCCCCCTGCTTGTGTTCCCTCTCTCGCTGTGTCTCTTTCTGTCAAATAAATACATAAAATCTCTCTCTCTCCCTCTCTCTCTATATATATGTATTTGAACAAATGAATTAACAAAGGAAACACCTTCTGATAAAAGGTCCTGAACCTGAGGGATCAGAGATTGCTCTGATCTGAATCATTTCCTGTTGCTTTAGATAATGCAATCCTCCACTTCTGGCCTTAAAATAAAAGAGAAAACCAACATAAATCCTCCATATTCTGGAAAGATTTTAGCAGATTCGAGGAGTTTTTCTTTACACTTAATATGCTGAAAAGCAAATGCCAGAGATTTTCATCATTCCGTGTTTATGTTTTAGTAAATGCTCTCTTCACAGAAATCTGATGTGTACATCTGAAGGCTACGTTTTGTAATTTGTTGAGAAAAAGACAGAATAAAAACTGGCAGGGGAACTTTCTCCAAAACTGCTGCATGAAAATGCTTTACCTTGACCTTGAAGACTAAATAAAAATACCTGTGAAAAATACCAAATACAGAATATTTACTTAATTGTTAAGACCACAGGTAAAATCATGAGAGTGAAGACAGTTGAACATTTCCATGAACCTTACCATTCGCTGGACTATGTGCAAATTGCTTTCACGTAGATTTTCTATTTAATACCTATAGCCACTGGGTGACATTGGCATTATGAACTCTATTTTACAGATCAGGAACTGGGGCCCAGGGAACCTAGGATCTGTGGACAAGATCACTCATTAAATAAGCAGAGGAGGCAGGCTACAGACCCAATTTTATCTAACTCCATGTTCCATCTTCTTTCATTATGCTGGTTATGTATCAAGATGTAGTTGAGCTACCAAAATGAGGAATCAGGAATATCTTATTTTAATGCATTTTTAATGCATTGTAAGTAAAGTTAATAATTTATTCATTCTGCAGAAGTACCCTTTCAGTTGCTACATTACTGTTCAAAGCTCTTACATATTATGCAGGTTTGAAATGAAGGTGCATAATTGCACTAAATGGCCTTGGAAATGCAATATAAAGCAGATTAGATTTGGGACCTCTGCAAATCCCCAAAGGAGTTATAATCCAATTTCAAAACACTAAGGTCATACTGTGGCAACCTTCGGAAAAGGGTGTCCTAAGCTACTGATACGTGTCCTTCTCAGAAGGGGTGGGAGCTGATGGGACGGGGCGGGGAGGCATTTAGAGTCTTTACTTAGTAACTTGTTCTTTCTCTCTAACATTCATCTTTTTTATTTATAAAATGGGAAAAAATAATAGTATGCACTTTGTGCGGATGTAAAATCAGATGATGTCTATGAAGTGCTTGTCAGAATTTCTGAATAAATCCTGCCTGTTTTAATTATTGTTCTTGAAGCACAAATACAACAGGCAGGCATTCAGCAACCATCTAGCGAGCACCCGACCGCGTCAGGTACTATTACAGGCAGATAAATACAGCTGTGAGAAGACAGACGAGATCGTTAACCAGTGGGAATGTCAACAACCTTATTGTATCAAAGAGTAATTGTGTTGCCATTAAGAGTAGCATCTACTGAGTGCACATTGTCGCCACGTACATGGCCTGTCAATCACACAAGTTAGAATGATTATCTCCGTGCACAGATGAAGAAACTGAGGTTCAGAAATAATAATCGACGTGGCCAAGGCCAAACACCTACTGATTGAGGGACCTGCAATTCACACCAGGGCTACTGGTTCCAAAGTCTATGTTCATTTCACTGCTCTTCAGACATTCTTTTTCTTTCTTTTCTTAAAAGATTTATTTATTTATTTATTTTGAGAGGTGGGGGGAGGGCGAGGGGCAAAGGGACAGAATCTTCAAGCAGACTTCCTGAAGAGCAAGGAGCCGGACTTGGGGCTCAACTCAGGGCTCAGTCTCATGACCCATAAGATCATGACGCATGAGATCATGACCTGAGTCAAAATCATGAGAATCATGAGATGCTTAACCAACTGAGCTACCCAGGCGCCTCCTTCAGACATTCTTCTAACATTCTTCTTAGCTCAGGCATTTCCAGCTATTGTTCCCTGTATTTGCAGAATGAGTTTTTTGGAACATAGTGATAGTTTCATAGAGTAATGTCTTAAATAGCCTGCTGCAATTAGCTGGGATAAAGGTAAAAACATAGTGTGCATGCTATCAAACTCTCTCATTCATTAGTTCATTCATTCATTCAATGAATATTTGCTGGTTATATTTCATCTTCTAGACTCTATTCTAGACTATAGGGATATAATTTGAACAAGTCAGACATAGTTCCTATCTTCATGAAACTTATATTCTAGTGGGAATAATAGACAAAAGGAATAAACAAACCAATGCATAAAATAATTACACGTTGTTATAAACTAATGTAAACTTATATATAAACCTTATAAAGGACACAAGCAGTGACCTGAAATCTAGACCAATGAGGAGGGGTTACCTAATAAGATAGCACTGAGAAGGTGATAATCAGAGCCTGGGCCCGAGGTTGATCAGGAGATGGCAATGGGAAGGATACAAGAGAGTGAGCTTTGTTATAGGATGCGGAAATGTCATGTTCCAAGGATTCAATAAGACTTTGGATTCTAGGAACCATAGAAGATGACCAGTATGTCAGGACCTGCCAGTGTAATATCCTGAGAGATATTTCTTGGTCTAGTTGATTTATATGCTCACACTTATCACTTTCTTTTTTCAAGCACATCTCCCTGTCCTGGGGATTGACTATCCCATTTTTCCCAAATGCTGCCTCTTCAAAATCCTTCCATCTGATTGTCTCTTCTCTTCTCTCAAATCTTGTGGGGAATGAAGTGTAGTATTTTGACTTTTGGTCATGTTTTCCATTCCCAGATGTGTCAGTCAGGATCCCAGTAGGAAACAGATTTCTTCTCAGCCGTTTTAATCGAAATGACTTAATAGAAGGATTATTTACAGAGGAGTAGACATAGTTCTAAGAAATTCAATAAGCAACATTGGGAAGCCATTCCAATGGAGAGGAAATAATGTTGTGGGAGCCTAAGGGAACTGGAGCCGTAGAAGAGGGGCTGTCTGACTAGAACTGTAGTCAGTGGAGGAAGGAAACTATAACCATAGCAAGGGAGAGAGCAAGGAAGAAACACCTTGCTCTGGTCTCCTTCCTGATATCCCCATACTAACTGAACCCAACCGGAAGGCAAAGGGCAACAGCATTCAAGTGATACAGTCCACAGAGGTCAGTCTTCTAAGGCCCATAGCAGGGCAGAGAAGAGTAGAAATATTTCCAAAGAGATATAAGCCAAACTCAAAAGATACCAAATTATGTAAAGTGAAGAATATCCAGCAAAATACCCCCACGGCAGTCACACCCAAACAGCGGCACCAAACAGAAGGAGACTGGGGAAGAAATACCCTGATCTCTCTCTCCTCCTTCCAGTCTGCAGCCAGCACCTCCAATTAGCTAGACACAACTGTTTTTATTACTACCTAATCCGTTAGGTCAGCATAGTTAAAGAGGGGGAAATTCCAAACGTTACGAAGATGCAGCTATCTTAAATAATAACAATCATGGACAGTCATTAGAACATAATAAAATAAGTAAATAAATAAATAGAACGAAAAAGAAACGAAGTCTGATCTTTCTTAGCTTGTCTTTGTCTTAATTTATGTTTAGAGATACTCATGCCTAATCTCTCTAGTTCCCTGTCCCAGGAAGAGATGAAGCATTTGGGCTTCTCCATAGCCCAGTGACCAGGGATCATAAATGACTGGAATTTAGCTTAAGCCCAGGACTAATTGTGAAAACTTGACATCTCAGTGGAAACTGGAGACTCCATCTGTTGCTCTACTTACAAAAGTCTTGTTTTGAAAACAAATGGAAGAGACTCATGGAGGTGGCTGTATGACAGAGGCCTAGTTTTCTTCTTTCCCAGTTTGCCTTAATTTTTAGTGGTGCCAAATACCTTATGTGCACTACAAATGGTCTCTGGTGTTCCCTCTTGCACTTGAAAGCATTTCCTAATGCCAGATTGAACTGATCACAGGATAGTGATCAATGTTTAGTGAAGAACTGCTCAAACCGAGCCACACAGACTGCCATGCCATGCGGGAAGGATGACTTAATAGAGGGATGTAGTTTGGCATCTTTTGAATTTTGATTAAATCCAACACTTTATTTATTTATTTATTTATTTTAAGATTTTATTTATTTATTTGAGAGAGAGAGAATGAGAGAGAGAGAACACATGAGAGGGGATAGGGTCAGAGGACGAAGCAGACTCCCTGCCGAGCAGGAAGCCTGATGCGGGACTCGATCCAGGGACTCCAGGATCATGACCTGAGCCACCCAGGCGCCCATTAAATCCAACACTTTAAACAAGGTGGAAGAGACCCAGGATCTAGGCCATGCTGGTGTCTGTACAAGTTGGAAACTGGACTAATACAACAAGCTTGACTATTTGGAAAATGATCAAACACTAAATGGAAGAACATTGCACTGGAAAACAATTACCCTGGTTCTTGTCCTGGCTCTACCCCCTATTCATGTTATTATGGAGACCTCGCTTCCTTTACCTAAACCTCTAATTTCTTAAGTTTTAATGATGTGATCTAAGACTCCTCTTAGCCCTACCATATCATGTGTGAGTGAGTATGTATTACTTCTTCATATAAATTAGGCTGAGGGTGACAATAATAATGTTCAAACAGATGTGGATGCTGATTTCTTTCATTCCCAGAAGGGAAAGAAAGGAGGTTAGAATGTAAGGTAGAAAACTAATATTTATAAAGCATCTGTTATTGTCAGACACAATTTTAAGCATGTTTTCTAACATTACTTCATTAATTCTAATACCAACTCTACATTTTTAAGTATTGTTTCCCTTTACTTCCCAGATAAGAAAGCAGAGGTTACAAGAACTTTGCTACTGTTCATCTTTCTTTAATTGCTAATCTTTTTTGAAATACTCCCTTTCTCTGTCCACCATGCACTCAGTCCTTACTAGCAATCTCCCTTCTGCTCTTTGTTCAACCTTCTCAGGATTTGATGGAGCTGAACATGTACTCTCTCTTGAAACCCTCGTCTGCCAGGCTCCTCTGATACCTGACTTTCCTGATCTAATTTTTATGGCATGGGTATAAATTTTGTATACCATGTAGCTTAAACAAAGTTGAAATTTTATTTCATTCCAAATACACTTAGTCACTTTCATGTCCATTAATGGTGAAAAACTTAAATTTATCAAATTGGGATCATTGAGGGCTCTCTGGATTTTTGGTTTATTTGTTTTTGTTGTTGTTTTAGGGTTTTCTGTTTTAAAGCACAAATCTGGTTGATACCTGCTTTCTGCATCTCTTTTCCTTCTCCCCAGACTGATCTAAGCTCTCAGGGGCTTATCTTTGCTTCTCATCGGAGAAGAGATAGTTTTTTGCTGGAATTTGCCTTTGATGACACTCCTCTTATTCTGCAAGTGCATGGTGACTGCTCCCGGAAACTCAGTGGTCTGCCTCTGCTGACTCACCCCTACCTCACAATACTTGGCACTGTGATCCTTTCAGAGTTACGCATATCTTCTTTTCATTCAGGGCTTTGACTAACAACCCTTCAGCTTCTGCTAACAGCTCTGCTGACCTTCGACCTGTTATCTTTCGTGGTAACCCCTTTCAGGAAGTCTACTTCTCAGCTCTTAGCTATTCTGATGCTTCACCAGGCACACAAAATTATTTTGGGATTTCTTCTATGTCTCAAAGAAATCCAAAGAAACTGGGATTGGGTGGAGAGAGTTGTGGGGAGGCTATCTAAATCCACACTCTGCTTAGACTTGTCCAGAAAACATTTCCGCCTTTTTCTGGCTACTTCATATTGACAGAAGACACTTGGGAAATCTATCTCCTTCCAGGGTTTGAAAGAGGAGCTTAGGACCCCTTGTTTTTCAGTCCCCAAATCCATCTGTGCTTTTCTATCTCTCAGCCAGATTTTGACCCTGAGAGAAGAGCTCACACTAGTATCCAAACTCCCTTGCTCTTCCCTATTCCTCTCCAGGCCTCCTCTTTCTTTATCCCAGAAATCATTCCTACTTCTCTTTTGATGGTGCAAATCTGCTCTTCAATGATCATAAATTCTTAGAGATTCTATAGTTTAGAGAAGAAAGTACTCTGAGTCCACCAGACTCTTAGCTGGGTGTTGAGGGGTGGGGAGTGAAAAAAAAGCAGTTTTCTCTTTCAGAGTTAGTGTCTCTATCACTGGCTTTCAAGAAGAACTTCTTTTGGAACTCAAAAAGAATAAATCTCTTTTTTGCTGAGGATCCCCCCTCCCTGTTCCTTTATTCTTTGTTTCCTTAACACATTAAGCCTCAGCCTCAGGGTTTATAGTCAACTGTGCATAAAAGGAATTGGCAAGAAGGAAAAATACAATACATTGGGTAATGTTTCAAAATCTTATTCTGTTAGACTGTCTTTGACTGCTTCTTTTCTGGCTTTTCTGCATTCTCTCATACTGTCAGCATTGATGAACATCATTGATTAACATCAAGACACTGAACTGTTCTTTCCATATATTTTCTTTTAATGCCTAAATACAGTTTTGTACCTATAATCCTTCCCTTCTTTGGGGTCATGTACCCTTTTGAGATTTTGTTGAAACCCAGGGACTTTTTTCCCAGAAAAATACACTTAAGCATAAGCATATCATCTCAGTCCTTTTGGGCTGCTATAATTGAAAAAAAAAAAAAAAAAAGAAAGACTATGTGGTGGCTTAAACAGCAAGCATTTATTTCTCACAGTTCTGGAGGTTAGTAAGTTCAAGAGCAGGGTGTTGACAGATTCTATGTCTGATGGGGACCTGCTTCCTGGTTCATAGACCACTGTCTTTTCACGGAGTCATCGCTTGGTGGAAGGGACAAGGGTGCTTTCTGGGTTCTCTTTTCTAAGAGCACTAATTCCACTCCTGAGGGCTCCACCCTCATGACCCAATCACCTCCTAAAGATCCTGTTTCTTTTTTTCCCCCAATTTTTATTGTTATGTTAATCACCATACATTACATCATTAGTTTGTTTTTTTTTAAGATTTTATTTATTTATTTGAGAGAGAGAATGAGACAGAGAGAGAGAGCATGAGAGGGGGGAGGATCAGAGGGAGAAGCAGACTCCCTGCTCAGCAGGGAGTCCGATGCGGGACTCGATCCCGGGACTCCAGGATCATGACCTGAGCCAAAGGCAGTCGCTTAACCAACTGAGCCACCCAGGCGCCCACATCATTAGTTTTTGATGTAGTGTTCCATGATTCATTGTTTGCGTATCATACCCAGTGCTCCATGCAGAATGTGCCCTCCTTAATACCCATCACCAGGCTAACCCATCCCCCCACCCCCCTCACCTCTAGAACCCTCAGTTTGTTTCTCAGAGTCCATAGTCTAAAGATCCTGTTTCTTAATAAAATTATAATCGGGGGTTAGGATTTCAACATATGAATTTGGGGGAGACACAAACATTCCATTGTACATCTGAATTTTTTCATTAAGAAAATCTCTTGATTTCTTTGTGTGCTTTCTCTAGCTTCTGGCTTTCTGTTCTTTGTGGGGTTGTGTGTTAAAATGGAATTTGTCCTGTCTCTGTTTCAGCCAAGGCAAGATAATAGATGCTATATTTCAATGATAGTTGAGAGAGGAACCTATCATGTCTGTAAACTTTTGACACAACTTTTGAATGCCCTCACTCACATTAGGCTATAAAAAAGCTGAAAGAGTAGAGAGCAAGAGAGGATTTGTGAGAGGCTTTCTTTGCAGGCATTCCAACCTTCTAACACTGACGGCTCTTAATTTCTAACAAGCCTCAATGGGACCTGGCTATGTGTTCATTTGAAAAGGGACCCTGTCCGTGAGAGAATGCCTGTAGGGCATTGTAAGGGACTGAGGGAAGATCAAGAGCATCCAGACAGAGAAAAGGCACTACCATGTCAAGACCCTGCAGCTCAGCTGCAGCTCAAGCCCAAATTTTGTGCTTGAAAACTAGCAACTACTGGCCTCTGTGTTCTGCTTGTTCTGCTCTGTCTTTCTCAGTATCTGATGGTCACTGAAACAACAGGCTTAGATATGAAGGCAGTTCGCCCTGCCAATGGGTTGGCTCCCACCATCTGGCCAAGATAAGTGTGACATTTCAGTCTTCTCTTCTGTAACAGCAACTCCTGGTCAGAACTTAGTTGCCTGGTGACATCTATCTCAAGGGAGACTAGGAAATATTGACATTGGCTGGGCTGCTATTTGGTCAGCTAATACTCTAGAGTTCTCTTGCTAATAAAAGGAGGAGAGAGCAAATACTGAGAGCAATTGATCATCTCATCCATGATTCTCACTAATTCAATTGACCTTTCATATTGATTATTCTCATTGAATACGATTTGCTCATTTCACTTATCTTCTCAAAAAGTTTCAATAATCTCCAAATCTACTGAATAAAGTTCAAACTCAGTTCCCCTTAAAAACAGTTCTTGGTGTTTTATTAGACAAATACACCATAGACTTAACTATCCATTGTTCTACTTTTACACATTTATATATTTTCCATTCTTTTGATATTATGAACAATGCTGCCTTAATATCCTTACAGTTAGCAACACTGTCACATCTAAAAGGACATTTTAAAAATTTTACTTTTAGACCCATATGACACTTAACATATAGCACAAGATACATGTTTATTAAATATTTGCTCAGTGAGCTACAGAAGAACTAACTCAGCCATGGAAAAGTGAGCTAGGAGCTGCAGAATCTCAGACTTATGAATGAAGTTCAAATTATTAAGCAAGTTCTAACAGAGCATCAAAATTCAAATAAGAAAGAAAAGGAAGCAAGACCACTAAAGAGACTGAATAACTCAATTCGATTGTGTTAGTTCAGGCTACACCAGCTGCTATAAGACATAAACCCCAAAATGTCAATGGCTTAACACAAAGCAAACCTTTCTTACTCAAGTAATAGTTCAATACTGATCTTCATGTTTGGAGAGAAGAGGAAGGTGGAGGTTGTGGTGGTTATTCAGAAGCCAGGCTGAGAGAGGCTCTGTTGTCTTTTTTTGTTTTTGTTTTTTAAAGATTTTATTTATTTATTTGACTGAGAGGATAGAGAGAGCCGGAACACAAGCAGGCGGAGTGGGAGAGGGAGAAGCAGGCTTCTCGCCGAGCAGGGAGCCCGATGCGGGGCTCAATCCCAGGACCCTGGGATCATGACCTGAGCCGAAGGCAGATGCTTAACGACTGAGCCACCCAGGCGCCCCGGCTCTGTTGTCTTTGACAAGTGTCTTTCAAGGTCATTCTGGGTGATACTATCCAGCTAGAAGAGAGGGAAAGAGGAATGGTGAAAAAAGGCACACCTGCTTCCTAAAAGCCTTAGCCTGGAATTAACTAATTACATGGTCCTGTTTAGATGAAAGGGGGGCTAGAATGCGTAGTCCTTGGATGGGCAGCTTTGTCCCAGCAGCAAACTTACACCAAGGAAAGGAGCCCAAAATAAATCTTTGGGGGGTAGCCGTCTGTCTCTCCTGTATCAGCATTGGATGAGTGATAAAAAAAAAAAAAAGTCTTGAAATTGGAATAGATCACATATACGTAGAGGGCAGGGGAATTGGAAGGGGCTATACTTGCCAGTATCCCCTATTCTACCTCTCTCTCACCAAAAAAGTGCTCATATTTTATTTCCTCTAAAATTTATCAAGGGGCGCCTGGGTGGCTCAGATGGTTAAGCGTCTGCCTTTGGCTCAGGTCATGATCCCGGGGTCCTGGGATCGAGTCCCACATCGGGCTCCCGGCTCAGCGGGGAGCCTGCTTCTCCCTCTGACCCTCTCCCCTCTCATGCTGTTTCTCTCTCGCTGGCTCTCTAAAAAATAAATAAAATCTTAAAAAAAATAAAAATAAAAAAAAATAAAATTTATCAAGAGTCTCACAATAGCCTCTTTCTTCTATTTAATGCGTAGATTGAAAATAAATGCAAGAGCAGCTAACCTCTGACTTTAAATTTTCTGAATTCAAGAGTCATCATTGTAAAGTGAAAAGATCCTGGGCTTTTGAATCACACAGATTTGGGCTTAAATCTCAGCTAGCTCACTGCTAAATAGGTGTTTTTGGTAAAAATAAGTCAACACCTCTCAGCCTCAATTTGCCCATTTGCAAAATAGGGATGAGCATTTGGTTGGCATGAGACAATAAATTTAAAATGCTTGGTTTCAGACTGGTTTGCCTTTTTAAAAAATATTTATTTATTTATTTATTTATTTTAGAGAAAGAGAGAGAGTGTGCAAGTGAGCGGGGTGGTAGGGAGGGGGGGAGAGAGAATTTCAATCAGACTCCCCACTGAGCATGGAGCCTGATGTGGGGCTTGATCTCATAACCCTGAGACCATGACCTGAACCAAAATCAAGAGCTGGATGCTTAACCAACTGAGCCATCCAGGCATCCCAGACTGGTTTGCCTTTTTAAGGACTCAGTCCCACCCAGACTGGATGTGCTAGGCAATCTTATACAATGTTGAAGAATTTATTTTCCTTTTTCACCCTCTCACATGTATTCCATAACTGACTCCTTGTTGTAGTCTTTCTCTTCCCTTGATAACTGATCCAGTCCTTCATTCTATTCTTTTCATCAGATCCCTTTAGTTCAATGATGAATCTAACTTCTCTCTGCTAACAAAACCTTCATCATCTGAGTTTGTATTTATCTCTATTTTAGCCAAATCCACTCATGATCTCCTCTGAGTAATTCTCCTCTCAACTTAATCTGGACCCTGGAATTCCCTTTCTTATAAACTCCCTTCTTGAATTTCCCTGTTGGATTCATAAAGCAAATCAATATATACTTATTCCCTTCCTCTGATTTAATTCCAACCCCCCTAAAACTATTGTCCTGTTCTCTGCCCCCATTCCATTCTGAGCCTTCTCTTGTAGTCTACAAAGAATTCCTTGCTAGACTGCACACATCAGACTCATACTCTGCTAAGGATGTCATGCGGGGAATTCAATGAAAGTCCTTCTTGCATGTCATTCTAAGAAATACAATTCTTACTCAGATCATCCTGTTGTAAACTTGGCCTCGAAAAGGGTCGATGTAGTATTGACTTTCACAACATCATCTTTTCTGATTGCTTTATATCAATAGACAATTAAACACAGGCATTGCTATCATGGGCACAGGAAAAAGTTACAGCCTACATCCAGCTTTTCTCTCCTTTTTTTTTCTTTATTTCATTTACTAGCTGCAGGGAGCAGAGACTAAGTCTCAGAATGTGGACTGCACTAACAAATATCCTGGGCTTGGCCCAGCATGCCTCACTTTTCATCTCCTAGCAATCCTTTTTATTTTTGAGATTTTTTTTTTTTTTTTGAGAGAGAGCACGAACAAGGGGGAGGGGCAGAGGGAGAGGGACAAGCAGACTCCCCACTGAGCAGGGACCCTGAGATCATGATCTGAGCCAAAGGCAGCTGCTTAACCCACTGAACCACCCAGGAACCCCTCATCTCCTAGCGTCCTTGCCTCAAACCCTCAGGTTTCTAATGAGAATGGTGTGTTCTCTTTGGAACTTCAAATATAGTGGTAAACTGTGGTCACTGCAGGGAAAAGTGCATAGAGCAAATTCTTGCTGGTATTTCTGGCTAGCCAGCAGTCAAAACCCCACTTCATTTTGGGGAGCCCCTTCCCCCACTGTATGTGCCTTCATAAGAGGTAGGCACACAGGCCGAGATGTTCCTTATTTATTTATTTATTTATTTAGATTTATTTATTCATTTGAGAGAGAGAGAGAGAGCAGGGTGGGGAGGAGCAGAGGGAAAGGGAGAGAGAGTCTCAGGCAGACTCCACTGCGCATGGAGCTCCTTGCAGGGCTTGATCTCACGACCCTGAGATCAGGACCTGAGCCAAAACCAAGAGTCAGACTCTAACTGATTGTGCCCCCCCAGGTGCCCCTAGATGTTTCTTTTTTTAAACAACCACCTGACAGCTAGAGCGTATGATTAAGGTTTGACTGATCAGATGCTCCCACCCGGGACTTTAGATCTTGAGGGATGACGCAAAGACTCCAAGATATTCCCCAGGGTTGTGATCAGTGACATTACTGGAACAGCATGGTAGTAGCCTCTGCTCATCGCAGGGGTCCAACCTGTGAGTGTCCTCGCCAGTCTCTTCCTCTGCCTTGACCATGACTGTCTCAGGTAATATTTTCTGAAATTAATCCTTCAGCATTCCTGTCCATACAGTAAGCTACTTGATAGCCTTCCAATAAATCTCTTTTCTGTGCCCGCTAGCCAAAGCAAGTTTTTGTGTTTGTAACCAAGAACTCTAACTGGCCAGTGTATGATGTCTGATCTAGGAGATCTCGTGACACAGCAAAAAAGAGCACTAATTTCCCGTTATATACTCTGAGCTTTCCTCGGGGCTCTGCCACTTAACTAGCTATGTATTTTCGGGCAAGTCACTTAATATGCTTCCTTCTTCATTTATAACATAGAAATAATAAAGCCTTTTCTACATGTCTGCTCTGGTAGGTTTTGTTTAATGTCCCTTCTCCCTGACTCATGTAAAAAGTCTATGGAAAAGGACCATATTATGAGTGGCGTTCAAAGATTTTGTTCCAAAATGCCCTACTTCTCCCTCGGACAATTGGTATTCTTTTATACAATATGTGGTAGTTAACTCTACTCTCTCTTCCCTGAACTTTCCTCTCCAATACCTTCCATATTCAATACCCAAATGTTTGCCTCTGCTTTTTATCCTATGACGTGAACTCCCAAGTATTATTCACACTCTCTGAGAAAAATATTCCCAAACATGGAGTTACCAGCAGTAGGTGACCTCTTAGTTCGGAAAACCATGGGATCCCCCTTTTCATCTTCTGCTTCCAATTATGAGAATCCCAAACTTCCACCATATGGAGCATTGTGAGTGTCAGTGAAGATAATTCAAGTAGGAGAGCCTACTGATCTGCAAGATGGTATGTGGTAACCATCCCTTAACAGTGGGCTCTCGAAGAACTTCAGCTCTCAATGTAGTATCCTCCTCATTGAATGTGGACTGGCCCTGTGTAACCAATCGAATGTGACAGAGGGGGTGCTGTGTGAATTTTGAGGCTAGATCATGAGAAGCCTTGAGGCATACTGTTAGAATGCTTCATGAGGGGAAGCCAGTCACCATGAAAGAAGTCTGCCTACTCTGGGATTGCCACGCTGTAAGAAGCCCAAGCTCACCACCTCGAGAAGCTGCCAGGAGAGAGAAAGAGATTGAGCCAATTATCATTTGTCCTTGCCATCTCAGGCCAGGAGCCCTGTGTATGAGTAAAGGAGGCACCTTGTACATTCGACCCCGGAGACACCACACAGAGAACTGAGGAATGCAGATGACAGCACACACAGCCAGTGGAGCTGGTCCAACTTCTCCAGCTGAGACCCCCAAATCCCAGAGCAGAGATGAGCTCTTCTCTCTGTGCCCTGCTTGAATATTTGACCCGCAGAATTACGAGCATAATAAAGTGGGAATTGTTTTATGCTATTAAGACTTGATGTGATTCGTTATGTAGCAACAGATCCCCAAAATACACTGTGTTTGTTATTAGATGAATGAATAAAGTCTTCCCTTGAGCAGGGTTCTCTTGTGACAGTTAATGGTGACTAGAAAAGACTCCACTTTGAAAGATCCACTAACATGCCTCAGAACGTGGCTAGCATTTACGTGGCTCATGTGCCACCACACCCACTGAAGACTTTGCTAATCGATCCCCGAAGTTTGTCCCACGGAGAGCACTCTGATCTCCTGTCATTGCAGGGGTCTATGCAGCCAATGCTCTGCACACATGTGCTAGAGCTTATTCCCCATCCCTGTCTCAGAAGTTCACCCTTTCTTCTTGTTGTTCTTTAAAAGACCGCTGGATTAAAAATAAATGCAAGTTAACAATACGACATCTTCAAGATGAGGCTTGAGTCTTTTTCTTTTGTGGACTTAATTTTACATCAATCTTTCATCTAAGAAGATGCAGTCAATTAAGAATACTTCGGGAAATCCTAATAAATGTATTGATTGAATGAAAAAGTAGGTTATAAAAATGTGTGTAGTAAGAAACCTATTGAATATATATAAACATACATAACATATATACATATAATGATAATGGAATATAAACAGGTACTGTGGGACTACAAATAATTAAAACTTTCTGTATTACGCTTTTCCATTTTTTTGCAATTTCCTACAAAAGTACATAATTGGAAAATAAAATAAAATGTAACCACAGACACCTAGAATATCTAAAAAAAAATCTAGCAATAATGGGTACAAAATGGGCACCCACCAATCTGGTGCACACCTGATGGGTATTATAACCTTGATCATAGAAATTGCTACTTCTTCAAAGATGGCCAAAGACAGGTTATTTTCTAGATAATACCTCTGCCAGTGCCCAAAAGAAATCAGGAACTAAAGGTATTATTGAACTATACTATACATTTACTCTAAGGGAACATCATCTCCTCAATTTATGGAATTTGGGGGCATCCCCTGAAGCGATCTTGTATTTACCACTGTGTCAGTCAGGGTCCTGGAAAGAGAGAACAGACCAATAAAATATTACTCTAGTTTTGAGAACCAAAAGGCAATAAAGGAGCACTAGGGTATTTCAAAAGTGATGACTGCAGGAAGAAGCTCCCACTTACTGAGGCTGGGGAAGGAAGGAACAGGTTGGGATTATTAGAAGTTAGCAACTTATGTGGGTGGAACTAGAGGGTATTATGTTAAGCGAAATAAGCCCGTCAGAGAAAGACAAATACCATATGATTTCACTCATAGATGGAATTTAAGAAACGAAACAGATGAACATAGGGAAAGGGAAGGAAAAGTAAAATAAGATGAAACCAGAGAGGGAGACAAACCATAAGAGATTCTTAATCACAGGAAACAAACTGAGGGTTGCTGGAGGGGATGGGGCTGGGGAGATGGGGTAACTGGGTGATGGACATTAAGGAGGGCACTTGATATAGTGAGTACTGGGTGTTGTATGCAACTGATGAATCACTAAATTCTACCTCTGAAACTAATAATACTCTATATGTTAACTGAATTGAATTTAAATTAAGAAATTAAAAAAAAAAAAAAGAAGTTAGCAGCTTAGAGGAAGGGTCCTCTAAGACCCAAACCTCTGAGAAGATACTGTGTGACTTGCGCTGGTGTCTCAGGGGTCCAAGGAGGACCCTCGCAGCTCTGGGACTCGGGTGTCTGAGGAGGCAGCACCAGCATGCTAATGCTGGTACCTCTGAGGGGGTGAAGGCTGGGTCTAGGGAGGTGGGAAAATTGCAAACCAGAGCAAAGTGCTTCTGTGGACCGAGCAGCTGCTTTGAGGTGGAGAAGCAGCTCTGACAGGACCAGCAAACACATAGGAAGGAGCCTGTCCCTTCCTCCTCCTCCAGGCTTTCCATCTCCCTGTGGGGCTCCCCGTTGTCAGAGCTGGGGAAGGAGAATGGAGGTTTGCAGGGGCCCAGTGCCAGCACTGTAAACGGAATATAGAAGTGTGGAGAAATGCTAACCTCCCAGTTGCCCTGTCTCTAACGATGAGCTACGAGTGCCCATTTCAGATACGCTATATTTAACCAACATTATAGGTAAGAGTGTGCTACAGACATCCGATGATGGATCACTTTACCTGTATTAAAAACCATCTTTCTACTGACCACATGAACCAATAGGTAATTGCAAACAAACCGTTACATGGTGCCTAAAAGCTTGCAGATTTGAGTTTGCCTAGAAAACATTGGCGTGAGTCTTCATTGCCAAGGAAGAATCAAAACTTTCCACCCCAGGGATGCCTGGGTGGCTTAGTCATTTGGCGTCTGCCTTCGGCTCAGGTCATGATCCCAGTGTCCTGGGATCGAGTCCCACATTGGGCTCCCTGCTTCTCCCTCTCCCACTCTCCCTGTTTGTGTTCCTTCTCTCGCTGTGTCTCTCTCTGTCAAATAAATAAAAGCTTAAAAAAAAAAAAAAAAACCACACAAACAAAACAAAACAAAAAAAACTTTCCACCCCAATTTTCTGGGCTTTTTTTTTTTTTCCACTTCCGCTCAGAAAAACTGCAACTAATTTAAATGTCTCTGAAATTATCTTTTTAGCAAGCTGAACTTCAATAGGATCTAATCAGTTTATATTGGGGGTCTTTATAAGAAAGAGCCTCTGACTCTTTGTTATCAAAATGTATTTTCCACATCATACATCGTCCTCTTTATGACACTCCTGGGAGAAATTCCTGCCTGATCTCACCACCAAGAATAGAAGTAATTCTTCTGAGCAGTCAGTCTGTTTTTACCTTACGGACTCCGAACTATATAACTGACCACATTTTCTTCACTTAGTTGCTGGCAAACTTTTGCCAAATTGCCTCCTTACTTTATTCCCTACTCCAGTGTATGTGCGTGTCATGAGCATAAGCATTTTTTATTCTATTTCTGTTGAATCTTTGTTTTGGATTTTATTTCCTTTATTCCACTTTTGACTTATGACACTTTATCGTATTTTCTATACCCATTGCAAACCTCCCGATACGTATTAGGAAACAGGCAGAATATAATTAAATATATATATAAGAAAACAAATGACATTTTACAGGTGTTCTTGGGAAAAGATATCCAATGGGGTCAAGTGATGCAAGTTCAAGAAATAGACTAAGAAAATTAATTAGGAATACATATAAATTTTAGAACATTGAAATGTTTGAGACGGGTGAAATGTTTATGTCTTTATTGCTGACACTGCAGAAAATGTAATAGGAAATCAGAGCTTCTGATACAGTATTCATAGTTTAAATACCATTGATTTTATTTTGTGAATATCTTTGTACATCCCTCTGGGTTCTTATTTATGTATTGAGATTGTGTTTCATTTTAAACGAGAAAATATTTTTAAGAAAGCTCTTCAAAAGTGTGCTAGAATCTAAAAGTATCATTGGGTTATGTCCAGAATCCAAACTTTTCCCCCTTCTATCGGAATGTATTTCCACTTTAACACTAAAAGCAATGGAAAAATGTACTTGATGGCTTGAGGGTATTCTTAGGGTCATGATTCATAGGTAAATATGAATAGTAACAAACAAACGTAAGATTAACAAAACACATGACAAATGTCCAAAGATTTTCTTGCCTTGTCAAAATATCGATCTCATCTGACCTACATTTCTCCCCAGCTGCAGCTCCAAGGTAACTGGATCACAGACGACTCCTCTACAGAGGAAAGAGAGGGTCTCTGTGATGAATTTGCATCCCCAGCCCCCATTTCCACAGATTTTACTGTAAGAAACCAAAACACTCCACCAGGATTTAGGATGCAACCTGGCTAGGCAAATATTTTAATGTCACTACCATATTCTTGCCATTGGGTCATTTAATGTCTCTGGGCCTCAGGTTCCCAGGAAAATAGTACCTGCCATCGTAGATAACCAAGAGGATTTAGCTAACCAATGTCTGAGCCCGGCTCAGAAAAGGACTCCCGAAGTGGTAGTTACTGTTATTATTAACCCTCTCCTACTTGGGAGGAGACAGGTTATAACATATCCCTCTGGGGGCCAATATTCTGCCAGAATAAGGCAAACAACTGGTTGAAAGGCAAATCCATCTTTTAAGCAATCTGTTGTTTTTAGTTACTTGAGACAAGTGTTAATGGCCAGAGTTTGGGTGGGGAAAGCTAGCTTCTATAAGAAGCAATTCGCTTTCTGGGGTACAAGAAACAATGGCCCCTGGAAATTTTAAACGACATTGGTATGGTCCTTGAAGCAATTTTGGTTCTTTAAAGAATACCACGTAAGAATTGTCTGCTGTCCTGAGTGTGTTCCTTTGGAATTTATGTTCTGGCTGGCTTTACCTCCCCTAAGAGGTGCCACTGGCTGAAAATAGCACTGGGTCCGTGCTGTTCCTGCTTGGTGGGATCGGAGAGGAACTCAGCGCTATGCAGGCTAGGCGACGGTGGCAGTGGGAGGTTTGGCCTGCTGTTTACAAAAAATCATAAATATGGCCCTGCACGAATTGTCTGGAGAGAGCGCTAAACTCCTTGCCCAGTAGCAACAATACTTACAAGTCCACTACCCACCCGAAGGGTTGCCTTATTTTCAACCCCTTCACACAGACCACACGAGACCATCAACTGAGAGAGACAGCTGGTTCATTTATGTGTGAAGTTCATTGATTGTAGGGTGGCTGAAATGCTCAACATTTGTCCTTAAAATTCCTCTCATGGCCATCTCGGAATGATCTCAGGACCCTCATCCCTGGCAGTATCTTTTAATTGCGGTGTTGTAAATCATCCAAGGACACCACTGTCTCTTCTACCAGAATGGGAGCTCCTGGAGAAGACATCGTTTCTCTTTGTATTTTTGTATCTCTATTGCCTTTGATATCTACATCTTTGCATTTTATATCTACATTTTTTATATCTATATAGTACATAGGTGCTTCATGATTGTGAGTTAACTGAACTAAGCTGTGTGCTCTTCTTGAAGCCTAGCGTGTGCGGTTGTTAGAAATGTTTTAGACATTTGTTACCTTCTGCATTTGCTTCCTCAAAGCTTAAATTTAGAGGAGCTTAAAATGGAGATTAAAAAACACCATGTCCAGCCCACAAACATTACACATAATAGTTCTGGGAGGCAGGGAGGTTAAGCACATTACCTAAGGTCGCAGCTCTGACCAATGGCGGAGGTAGGGCTGGTATCAACGATCCGACTCTTCATTCAGTATTTTCAGATGATATGTAATAAAAACATGGTTTTCAAACCAGAAACCCCTTTCTCTCAGTGTTAGTGTTTCTGTTGGTTGCTCCTGGCAACTAAGGTTTCAATGGGATTTCATCTCATTGGTGGGAGTGCACAGGGCTACCTCCCTGATCTCTCCAGCCCACTCCTTAAAACTCTCTGCTCCGATGTTCCAGAAGGGAAATAAAAATTCTTCCCATCCTGACTTTCCATTTGGACATTCATTTCCTTTTTGTCAAAATCAATTGAAAACAAAATTTAGACTAATGTGGGAGGTTTTTCCCCTCTTCTCTTTGGGTAATTTTCTCTCAAAATTAGAATCCACTCACCAGTGCCTCAAAATATTAAAACATGTTTGTGGCAGAACCCATAAGTGAGATGTTTAGGTGGCTTTTCCTAAGCTGAAAATGGTTTAATCAGCCTTACACACTGAAGCCATAAACATCATTAAGCTGCAATATCAGCTATATTAGTATTTGAATCCTCATACAAAGGTGCCAAAAATACTCTTATTTCTACAGAATTTTTTTTTCACAGAGTTTCAGCCTGGAAAGAATTCTTTTAAGAGAAAAAAGTTTAAAATAGAAGGCCTATTCTCAAAAAAAAAAAAAAAAAAAAAAGAAAGAAAGAAAAGGGAAGAAATATATATATATAGCTCACAACTTAACAAACTTTAAGTAGAATTGGCTTATAGCAAAGTAGTAATAACTAGCATGTATATTTTGAGCTTATTGTGTTTCAGGCATGTTTCTGATAGTTTTGCTTTTATCAACTGATTATTAACTGTGAAGTGGACACTACTACCTTGGCTAGTTTAGGTAATAACAATAATGCCTAGCACATTAATATCTTCTGAGCAACAGCCATGTGCCAAACACTAAATCAAGCATTTCATGTACTTTTTACCATTTAATTTTCATATAGCCCATGAAAGATGAGCATCATCCCTCAGTGGAAAACCAAGTTTCTGCAAGGTTAAGTCATTTGCCCAAAAGCATATAATTATTGAGTGATGGAGCTGAGAGGCAAACTCACTTGTATCAAATCCAGAGCCCATGTCCTGTCCACAGGCAGCAACCCCCGGAAGATGGACAGGGATTTGTGATTCTTTTCTAATTCTTGTTAAGGAACTCACTGAACCTCTCCGTGGCTACCTTACCACTCTCTGCAGCCTGAGGCTCATAAATTGACTTGATGTTTAAGGATGGTAGTCATAATATTTAACAACCTGAATACATGGATAACTCACCCATCAGCACCATGGGGGCCATAGACCTGGAGCAGGGGTCAGGGTGACTCCAGGCTGTGTGTGTACGTGTGTGTGTATTTCACAAAGGGATGTCAATATCACAGAGGTGGGCCAAGAGGACTAGAATAATGAAATGGTACTCAGGAGTCTCAGGGCAGTGCCTGCTTACCAACCACAAGGAAACTATTTTAATATTTTAAGAAGTGATACTTGTATAAAGCAAATGAATATCCAGCAATAAATTTCCTGAAAAACAAAACAAAACAATGAAATCTTGACAACACAAACTAGTTACAGGAAGTAATGAGAAGTACTATAACATAGAAACTAGAGGTTCAGTCTCTGGAACCAAACTGACTGGATTCAAATGATTGCTACCTGGTCGTATGACATCGACAAGTTGCTCAGCCTCTGTGCCTCAGTTTCTTCATCTGTGAAATGGGTGCATACCTCCTATGCTTATAATGAGCATTGAGAGAGATAATTGAAGCAAAGTCCTCAGGAGAATATTTGGCACATAGTATGTGTCAGCTAATTTTGTAAGAACCTATATGTCTTTAGAGGGCATCTTCATACATTATTTCTTTTATGTGGGGGATTTTATTTATTTATTTTCTAAAGGTTTTTTTCATCTTTTTTTTTTTTTTTGACAGAGAGACAGAGAGAGAGCACAAGTAGGCAGAGTGGCAGGCAGAGGGAGAGGGAGAAGCAGGCTCCCTGCGGTGCAGAAAGCCCAATGCAGGGCTTGATCCCAGGACCCTGGGATCATGGCCTGAGCTGAAGGCAGACGCTTAACGACTGAGCCACCCAGGCGCCCCTAGAATAATTTCTTATAATAGTTTGCAACCACTGAGGTCTTTCCACTACTATAATGTTCATGGTTTCAATATTTCCTCTTGGAAAAGCTATTTTCCTGCATTCTTTGATTGAAAGTCTTACGGTTAATGATGACTCTTGATTAGCTACATTAATGAACAGTAAGGACCACAGATAATCCAAAACAACAGTTAATGCTGAAGGTCATTCCTATTTGGCTTTAAACCAGTGCTTTCTTGGACTTTCCTCTTGCAGATGAACCTTTATTTTAATTCATCAAATATTTAGTGAACGCCCATTTGGGGTCTTTTCCTGTACTACACAAGGGGTACAGAAATTAATAATATGGAATCCCTCACTTTGGAGAAATCAGTCTAGCATGAAAACAGACCTGCAAACAATTCTTTACAATAGGGTTTTTATAAGGTGGAGGGAGCCATCATTTCTGCTTGGGGAGTCATGGAAGTTTCCATGGATAAGGTAAGTGTCCCCTTTAGTGGGCAGGAGGTGCTGCCAGTGTTTTTTAAGAAATAAAAATTCATTGATAAATCTAAATCTCTCTTTTTAAAAAAAAGTAGGCTCTACCCTGAACGTGGGGATTGAACCCACAACTGACAGATTAAGAGTCACATGCTCCACTGACTGAGCCAGCCAGGCGCCCCTAAATATCTCTTAAATATGATAAGTTGAGGCTCATCTCTCTTCCTCCTGTCCCAAAGGCTAACAAAATAAGTTTTGAATGCACACTTTCAAATCAGTTTAATCCTTTTACATGTATATAGTAGTATCCATATGCTGTTATTTGTTTTGTGCTTTTAAATTTACACAAGTCAATATATAATTTTGTAATTAATCTTCCCTCATCATTACTATTTTTAAATACATCCATGATAATTTTAATTGGTCTATAAATAAATATACCACAATCTTATAAACATACCACAATTTATTTATTTTCTTACCTACCAGTAGGCATTAACAAAACACCTGTTTTGTTTTTTTTTTTTTGCTGATACAAAAATATTTTCATGAACATGTCTCTTTGTATATATAGATTGAGAGTTTTTTGGTTTTGGTTTTAAAGAAATATGCCCAAGTGGAACAGCTGTGTCATAAGATAAGCACATTTTCAATTTTTTTCTGTATGTTCATCAGATCATTTTTCAGAGTTGGAGAGTTTATGGTCAAATAGAATTTAAAATAATAGTTATGTATGGCATCTACCATAGGCCAAGTTTGTGCATGGCATTTTTTATGTATCTAAATTATTTCTCATAAGAATTCAGCAAGGTATTTGGTGGTCACCCCCTATATTCACAAAGGAAGAATTAAGGTGAAATAAATTGCCTAGGGTCACACAGCTTGTAAGGACAGAACCAGAAGACCAGGCTCCTTTCCATCCATCTGCCTCCTGCCAGCCTGTGGCCACATTTCCTGGAGGCAGCATTGTGCGGGGTTCTTGCTGACCGCCATCCACTGCTTCCTTGGCTTACACTTCCTCATGACTTGTACAGCTCAAGACAGCTTGCTCCCCAAACAGTTCCACATCTTGATTAAAGAAACTTCCTCCAAGAAAAAGAATAAAAACAAAAATAAGTTATTGTTAACTTTTCTCCAAACTATTATTAAATCACTTAAAAATACATTTAAATAAATGGATTATCCTAAAGAGTTTGAAAATAATTGCTTTTCAATATTGCTCCTGTGCTGCACCTATTTGGAAAGCCTCTTTTATTTTTATCATGAAAATTACTTCAGCACTCTCTCCCACGTAGTCACAAATTTTTAATTAAGGAAGTTTTCCCAATTTATTTATTCCTAATTTATTCCCAAGTTCACAACGCTGAACTTAGAAAGGACATAACTACAATATTTCTTTGTTTTTGAAAATGTCTTCATTTTTCTCTCTTTTTTTTTTCACTTCATTGTAACAAGTCAAGCAGTATAGAGGGAAATTAACAACCTTATTCAATTAATCTAAAAATATTTGTTAGGGGTCCAGTATGTTTCAAGCAATTTGATAAAGCAAATGGATATAATGAAATGTATAGGTAAGAAATCGGAGAATCACACTCACCCACTCAACAAACACTGCCTATATCAGACATTAGATCATGCCCCGAGGATGCCAAAATGAGTAAAGACACCATGATTGCTTTTTAAGAGCTTACTGCTGGGTAAAAACATAAAGGTAATACAAGATGATCTCCTGGAGAAGAACAGAGCACACAATTTTATGGTATCCTTAGGGAGACTGGGGAATTCCTTGTTGGATGGGACTGAGGTAAATTTAAGCCCGTGTTCCAGCCTAGGAAGTCTGATAAAATATTAAGCCCCACATCTGAGAGTGGGGTAATCAAAGCAGATGGCAACAAATGGTAGCTGGAGACTAACATCAAAGCTCAGAGTCAGATCTTGTCTCTTAGGGACTTTGAAGTGTATGATACAGTATTGTCTAAAATCACTACTCTGTCCTTCAGATCTCCAGGTCTTATGTATCTACTAGGTGCAAGTTTGTACCCTTAAACACCATCTTCCCCAGTCCCCTTCATCCCACCCTCCAGCTCCTGGTAACCACCATCCTATTCTGTTTTCACCGGTTAGGCTTTTTTAGATTCCACATGCAAGTGATATCATATAATACACTGTATTTGTCTTTCTGTGTCTGACTTATTTCACTTAGCATAATCCCCGCAAGGTCCATCCACGCTGCAACAAAAGGCAGGATTTCCTTCTTTCTCATGGCTGAATAATATTCCATTATATGTATATATTTATAAATAGGTTTATCCATTCATCCGTTGATAGACACTTCTGTTGTTTCCATAGATTGGTTATCGTGACTAATGCTGCAATAAATGTGGGAAGATCTGAAATGTTCCCACCACAAAAATGAAACAATACTTTTGTGACCCTAATGGGATAGAGATGTTAGCTAATGGTACAGTGGTAATCATTTTGCAACATATAAATGTATCAAATCAACACACGGTACATCTTAAACTTACACAACGTTATATGTCAATTATATTTCAATAAAAAATAAAATTCTTAAAAAAGGTCAGAGTCAGAGAGACAAGTGTCTCTGAGGGATGGAGTGGAGGTCAGAGCCTGGGAAGGCACAGAGCTGGGGGAGATGAGCTTGAAATACATACCAGTAGTGAGTTTAGTCAGAAGCGGTGACCAGTAGAAGGGTGACAAAGGCCTATTTTCTGGAATGTGTAATTAGAGTTGGTCAATGAAAGTGGGACCCACACAGATAGAAAGATTGGCGCAGGGTTTGTTGCTTGAAGAATGAGTAGTACCAGATGAAGTGTGGTACATTCCTGAAGGAGGGGCAGCAACTGGCCAAGCACTGGAAACTTCCAAGGACCAGAGGTCTAGGCGATGTCGAGAGACCTGGCTGTGGCAGACAGTAGGTAGCAGTATGCGGCAGGCAGAGGCTGCTGGGAAGGCATTATAAGAAGTTGAGAGGCCACCAGATGGCTTTGAGTTAGGAGAGAACATGATTAGGTCTGTGATTCTGTTACCCAGGGGGAGGCCACACAGAAGCTCGCTTCTATTAGAAAGATAGTAAAACCGCCCAGCAAGAAGAGAAACAGACCACCTGAAGGAAAGCACTCAAGACATGGACAGGGAGAGGAATGGCTGAGGAGCTGGTAAACGTGTCAGGATGCAGGGGAAAAAAAAAACATATGTCAAAGTATTTCCTGCTCTTCTGGAATACCAAACTGCAGAGAAAATGTGAGAACGGAATCGAATGTTTCTCTTTTTTATACTACTTCATTTGTTTTGGAGAATTTAACCAGATTGAAGAGAATATTAAAAGTGCAGTGTGGGGGCGCATGGGTGGCTCAGTCGGTTAAGCGTCTGCCTTAGGCTCAGGTCATGATCCCAGGGTTCTGGGATCGAGCCCCGCATTGGACTCCTTGCTCAGTGGGGAGTCTGCTTCTCCCTCTGCCCCTCACCCCACTTGTGCTCTCTCTCACTTTCTCTGTCTCTCTCTCAAATAAATAAAACGTTAAAAAAAAAAAAGAATACTTAAAAAAAAAAAAGTGCAATGTGAGAAGCATTTTTCTTCCAATTCCCCCTGAAGTCCAGATGAATATAATCGCATAAAAATAAAGATTTAGCACACAGAAAATTTTCAAACAATAAATAGGGGGATGTGTCTGTCCTTACGTCTTCTGATTAGGAAATTCTTTTCTAACGAACTGGAATTGATTTTCATTGAGGCTATAAGTCTGATAATTGTTTGAACGTGTCCTTTATATTTTATCTTCTATTAGAGAAGAATAGCATTTGTGTCTTCCGCCCTATTTATACATGCGTTGGTGTGGAATCTGCTAATAAAGAAATAAAGTGATACAAAATAAATCCCCTGTTATAACCTGAATTTCAAATCCTAACCTGGAACCATCTTTCCTCTCCACAAAAATGATAGAAATAAGACCCAGTGTATTCTCTTTGAAACACAATTTTTTTTAAAGATTTTATTTATTTATTTGACAGAGAGAGACACAGCGAGAGAGGGAACACAAGCAGGTGGAGTGGGAGAGGGAGAAGCAGGCTTCCCTCCGAGCAAGGAGCCCGATGTGGGGCTCGATCCCACGACCCTGAGATCATGATCTGAGCCGAAGGCAGACGTTTAACCGATTGAACCACCCAGGCACCCCTAAAACACAGTTTTGTCTTTTTTTTTTTTTTTTAAAGATTTTATTTATTTATTTGACAGAGAGATAGCGAGAGCAGGAACACAAGCAGGGGGAGTGGGAGAGGGAGAAGCGTGCTTCCTGCCGAGCAGGGAGCCCGATGCGGGACTCGATCCCAGGACCCTGGGATCATGACCTGAACCGAAGGCAGATGCTTAACGACTGAGCCACCCAGGCGCCCTTTAAGTTGTCTTTTAAGGAATCATTCATTTCAGGGTGTTCCCTGGTTTTGACTAAGAAAATAATTCCCTCAGTCTTTCTTTCCCTGAATCTAGCCTACTTCTCCCTTGAATCTGTTTTGTTTCCCACAAAGTTCTTTTAAAACACGAAACGTCCATATGTGTGTTTTTCTCTCCTTCAGCAGCTGCATTCTCGGCCACATATTTACATAATTTGGTGGCCGGCTCATCAGTCCGTTCCTTCATGTGGAAATCGCCGGAGTCCAAAGGCCTCTCTGGGGTGGCACTGCACTCATTATTTGTATGACATTTGCTAGAGGAACCATGCTTGCTCCGGACTCATTTTGAACTTATCAAGGAAGGATGTGGATGACATCAGGGAAGGATTTTACAAGACTCTGTCTAGACTGCCAAAACAATCTGTGGTGGGAGAAAATTGCGTAAATATGGGCTACCAGGAAACAGTCATTTTTCTTCTCCCCTCCTTGTGGTCTTTTTTTGGTGTGGGACCGAGTGCAGCCTGGGCTGGCAATTCTGTAAATTATACTCTTTGAATCATGTAATAATAACTCAAGGACCAGAATGATTTAATGCCATATGGTAAGTAAATGTGGCAATCATCTCAGACCAAATAAATAAACAGAAGAAGTGAGTGACTTTGAGCTAGTTTTAACTTACATGTTTCTTCCAAATTTCTTAGTTTTATCCAAGGTTTTGTGGGCATTCTAGATAGACAGACACCCCAAGGATAAATACTAGATGAACAAGTAAAGATGCAATTTTTCTCCTGCGGATGGAAGACGGGGCCCAGAACGAGATTTCTTTGCCTGCACCTTACCTACTCAAGGGTGTGGCAGAGCCCTTAGTCAGTTCGATTGGGGAAAAAAAGGCCTCAAATGCTTCCAATGTTCCAAACAATGTACTCCTTTCTAGAAATACAAAGATCCACTGGCTTATGGTGGTTATTTGCTTGGTCCAGCCCCCAAAAAGCATGACGCAGTGAATTTTCTTCATTGAGTCTCGTTTTTAATTCTTACACCCAGGAATGACCACACAAAAAAGGAAATAGATGCACTTCTTGAAGTGTCAGGCCTAGGCCAACCTGTGCAATGAGGAACAGTTTTGTCTATTTTAAGCAAAGCCTGGGACACAAGAGATTGCTTTAGAGTCATGTAGAACTAAATTCAAGATCCTAAGAAGCAGTGCTTTTCCTTCCTCTGTATTTCCCTTTTCTGGGTTTTTATTCCGTCTTTGGCATAAATTCTCTTTCTCTTATCCACTGACCCCCATCTACTATCTACTATCTGCCGTAGGTCACGCACATCTGTTCCAAACCGGCCTGTGTCAGCCCAGCTGTTTGAAGGACTTGCTGAAGGTTACTGAAGATTCAGACTAGGGGATAGGTGACCAATTATGCTGCCTAACAAACCATTTAAGAACTTAGTGGCTCAAAACAACATTATATTTCATGATTCTCCGGGTTGGCTAGGTCCTGCTTTGGGGGTGTTCCTCTACTGGTCTCACTTGAGCTTTTTGGTTTTTTTGTTTTGTTCGTTTGTTTAGAGAGAGAGAGAGCAGGGAGAGGGGCAGAGGGAGAGAGGGAGAATCTCAAACAGGCTCCACACCCAGGGCAGAGCCCGATGCCAGGCTCAATCTTACAACCCAGAGATCATGACCTGAGCTGAAATGAAGAGTCGGACGCTTAACAGACAGAGCCACCCCGGCACCACCCCCACCTTGAGGTTTTTTATGAGGCCACTGGGCTGCAGATAGGACCTGGTGGTTGATTCCTTGTTCCTCCAAAAACCTCTCGTCTTCCAGGACTTCTTACTGCCTGGGCTTGGAAGTCTCAGCACATCACTTTCTTCATAGGCCCACCTACATTCGTGGTTAGTAAACATTAACACTGTTTAGGGCCATCTCTAAAGATTAACTACCACACTAGGCATCCCTCTATTGGGAAAAGAAGAAAAGAAAGGAAGGGAGGGAGGGAGGGAAGAAGGAAGGAAGGAAGGAAGATAGGAAGAAAAAAGAAAAAAGGGGCAATAAAAAAACAAAGACACAAAGAAAAAAGAGAAAACAAAAAGATTTTCACAAAAGTCATGCCTTTAAGCAGTGCCCTTTGCTGTGAGGCATATTAGACAGCCTGGCTACACTGCAGAGATGATTTAAAGAAGGCTTCTAGCTCAGACCGCACCACGCTGAGACAGTTCGCATGGACCAAGGTCAATCTGTTCGGGTCACACCTCCACATCTCTCCTGAGATCCCCACGGCCCCCACCCCAGCCTTAATTTATGAAGAATTAAAGAGCTCCAACTAGCTTCATGACACTGCACAATCCTCTCCCAAACAGTGTGGAACCTTGGAGCATCTGGGGGCTAGGACAAGAGGTAGAGGCCAAGTAAGCAAGGGTAAAATTGGTGTATGCAAAGGCTTTGAGACAGAAAAGCTTGTGGCGTGGCGGGCACCAGGGAGCAGCTGCGGTTAAAAGGGAACTTGGCATTAGAAATCCAAGGTTCTTGTCACAGTCCTGTCATTTGCCAGCAGTGTGACCTATAACAAATCACTGGAGGTCTTTTTCAACCAGACAAGGGGGATGGAGAGCTGCAGACCTCACAGGTTATAGGATTGAAAAGGAAAAGGAATGCGTGAGCAAAGTTCCTTCGTAAACTTGGAAGTGCTTTGCAAATGCAAAATACCAAACGCATAAGATGAGAGCCAGTAGGAGGTAAGCTACAAGAGTTCATCACAGATCACACGCAGAAAACAATAGGAAACTTAAGTGCAGTGAAGCTGGAAGAAATTAAAAGGCACATAAACCACATAGATGGCCCAAGAAATAAATCTGTTCAATCTAAAAATACACTTTATATTACTTTTACAGTTAAATTTATACTCCGGATTTCTCCGGAAATCATTTTCAAAGTTTCTTAGTTCGTCTATTTGCAACACCTCTGCAACTGTCCTAAAAGCAGAGACGACCTACCGAGAGCAGAAGTTAGTGCATTATGTAAAATTCCATAGGTGTTTGCCTCTTGCCTCCTAGGACACTTAGCAGACTCGCACTAATTCGGGACTTGTTCTAACGTTACAGTTGGCATGTGTAAGACCTCATCAAGAACCATGAGTCACGGGGAAAATTGTTTTACACAGAGCAGTTAATTCCTGGTCTTTGACTTAGATGAAATGGCTGGCTTTTGACCAGATGTAGTGAGGAGACCGGATGGACCACAGAGAGGAAGCTCTTTCCTCCTGCCTTCAGCACATGGTTCAAAGGCAGTGTCTGCACGTAAACTCTGCGGCCAACACTGACACACAAGTTTTCACACGCAGGTGGAGTGAGGAGTCGGCTGACCGTGTGCCCACAGCCCTGTGTGGGTTTTCCCCTGTCTCTGTGTTGAAAAATAAAATGCTGTGTTCATCTATAGAGAATGACTCACTTGGAGAGCCTCCCGTGAAACCCAAGGCTCAGGGTTCTGTGTGTCGTCTCCAGAAGGACTAAGCGGTCCAGGGCTGAGCAAGCATGATGGGGCACCAGCCAGCAACCAACTGTACAGGACTTAAGAGAGTGCAACTGGTAATGAGTCAGCACTTTGAAAAGTAGATTCAGGCTGTGGGATGATCCTGCCTTTTCTCTATTTCACTCAAATTGACATTGATGTTGATGCTTCCTTGAACAAGCAGGGATGTCGAGATGACTCATGTTTATATTTTCTCACCTGCCCTTGAAATGTAGTATAAAACTAGTCCTTAGAATACTCTTCTTTCCATGTGTGTGAATCTAGAAGATGTTACACCTGAAGAAACAGGCTGATCCAAGGAGCTCAAAAGAGCAAGATCCACAGGTGTATGATGGCCTGGCTCTTGGGAAAAGGACATTCCTGAAGAATTTGACTTGGGAACACAACATTTAAATTTTATGCAGACGACAGAGCCAGTTTTGCCGCCTATGAGTGGAGCCACGGATAAAATGTCCTTGAATATGTCATCCTTGGATTCAAAGAAAAGACATAACTATTTGTAAAAATTATTCTTTAAAAAAAGATGACTTAGTTTTGTTTACATATCAGAAACCCTGGAATGGGAATATCTTTGGATTTATTCATTTTATAGGAATTTGCTGGTAGCACCTACATTGTTTGTATACCAGTTTATTCCCCAAAAATGAGAGAGGCTGGGACACAATTGTTGGAGGAGATGCCTTTTGAACCCATTATGACAAATTATAATTAAATTAAACTGGAAGAGGGGTGCCTGGGTGGCTCAGTCGTTAAGTGTCTGCCTTCGGCTCAGGTCATGATCCCAGGGTCCTAGGATCGAGCCCTGCATCAGGCTCCCTGCTCCGCGGGAAGCTTGCCTCTCCCTCTCCCACTCCCCCTGCTTGTGTTCCCTCTCTCGCTGTGTCTCTCTCTGTCAAATAAATAAAACCTTTTAAAAAAAATTAAACTGGAAGATACCTAAGAGAGAACTGATGTGATGGACAGCGAAAGAGGGGAAGGGCTGTCTGACCTCCAATAGTCTAACATAAACTCCATTGCGCCCACCCTGCTCCTGGTGGGGCCTGTGAGATCATGGCTCTCCAGAGAGGAAGAGCCGCGCTGTGGAAAAGCCAGCAGGGCTGTTGAATGGCTCACAGAAGCGATTTTTATCAGCAGAGTCCAAGCTTAGTACAGGAAGCGAACCCCCATCCACGATGCCAGAGGGCCTCCATCCGAAGGTGACTCACTTGGCGCTCTTCAACTGAATGGGGCATTTAATTAAGTTTTTTTTTTAACCTCCTACTAATTTCTCCTTCCTCATGTGAGGTATTTCAGGGTGTGTGAGCAACACAATGGTTTGCTTCTGTTGTCTTGCCTTGCCTTCTTCAGGAACTCATTCTAGAAGGAACAGAGGAAAAAAATGTGTGTGTGTGTGTATGCATATTTACCTATATATAAATGTGTGCGTGTGTGTGTAGTCTAAAGTGTCTACATGAAGCTCAAATGATAGAGTCAGATAAGTCTGGCATCATTATTGGCAAAATAATCCTTCATTGGCTTCAGTTTATAAACTGGCATTATGTATAGGAACAGTCTAAGGTTTTTTTTTAAGGTGGAAATGAAGTACTGACTAGAAAGAAATTGTTCTTCTGTCACAGTTTTAATGTGTTCTGTCCATTTTCAACTTAGAATATTGGGGTAAGCCCACTCCATCCCACTTATTTATGTAGGTGGCTCCGAGAATGTTTCATTTATATTGTTTCTGGATTAGGGTTTTTTTTTTTTTAAGCTTTAAAGAGAAATAGGGAAGAAAGTGTGCCTGCTTAAAGATTAGTCCTTATGTGTAGTGAGATGCTTTTGGGGTGGGGTGCTTCTGGAAGGTAGGCAGCATGCTATCGGGCAAAGGAGCCCCAGAATTGGAGTCAGGAGACCTAGATGCTTATTCTGACTCTGCCTTTATTTACTTAGATCATCTTTATTTCTTTTCCTTTCTTTTTCTTTTCTAAGAGATCATCTTTAGCAAGTTAATTAACCACTTGGGCTTCTACATTTTCTAACCTGTAAAATGCTAGATTGAATCATCCTTAATGGTATCCTGCAGCTTTTGTTATTCTAGGATTCTTTTTCATGATGTGTAGGTTGAAAATGTAGAAAACCCCCAGATATATAAAGAGGCAAGTCATTGTTCCTAATAACATGATTGGATTTCACTACAGAGTTGATCCAACAGTTTGAGGTCTTATGAATAATTTTAAATGTTTGAAAAATAGTCAATTAACCAGAAAGTGAATGATATAAGTTTAATGTTCTATTAGTTTATGGAGGACATAAAAATACATGTGGTAAGAAATAGTCCAATATGGATCAGTTTACTAGTCCAATTTTTTTTCTCTGATACTCCAAGGGCACTTTATAGTGAAACATACGCATTGACTTACACTGAAGAATTCCAAAGCATAGAGATGGCCGTTTAAAGCCCATAGCATTGCCTTAACAATCAAGTTTTTTGTACTTTGAGTTACCCAAACACTTCCTACAGTTATTTTCAGAAAAAAATTAAATAGTTATGCTTTTCTTAAAAAATTAAGAACAAGACTCCTATGCCTTCTCTCTACTCCATGATCTTCTCCTAGGCAAGTTCATCAATCCCATAGGTGTAACGATTATTTTTATGCAGATAAACACCTGAGCACCAAACCCATGCTGTATGTGGGAAGTCTCCACTTGGAAGCCTCAATTCGACCTCATCCTTTGCCAAAACCTACTGTTCCTCCTGGGGTTCCTATCTTGTTGTTGGCTCTGTCCACCGGTCATTCAAGTTAAAACCCGGCGGTCATCTCTATACGTATTTCTACCTCACACACCATGTTCAATTGCTTTAAATACTGGCAAATGAGGGACAACTCCACTTGGTGTACATGTGTGTAGCTAAACCGTTCTCTTACATTCTTTGCAACGAGATGGAAATTTCAGCGTACCAACAGAGTTCCGTTAAAGAACCTCACATGAACTTTTATTTCCTGTCAAATGCAATACCCACAAAGAATTGGATATTACCTACATGACTTTTAGCATTTTGCTTCAGTGTGGAAACTGCTAACTGTCCGAGTGGTCCTAAGCCTGAATTTAATATGGCTTATTCATGATTGGGGCAAATGACAGAACTCAGTAACCCAAACCTACAAACTGAAACTCTAAAGGGAATTCTGCTCCAGCAAGAAGAAAAGGGTGGGCTAATTCCTTGATTATTTTCTCAGAACAGAGATGGAAATACTTTTCCTGGTATTCCCAATGGACTAAGACAACTAGCCCTTACCTAGGTGAAACCCACTGGGCCTTAATCAAAGGTATAAGTCTCTAGTTATGCACACTAGTGGGTCTCAAAGTGTAGTCTCTAGATCAGCAAAATCTTGGGTGCTACCCCAGGCCTATTGAATCAGACAGAAACTCTGGGCACACACACAGCAATGTGTTTTAACAAGCCCTCCAGGTGAATCTGACACATGCTAGACTGAGATCACTGATTGCAAAACCAAAGAACTTCAAGCATTGAACTTAAATATATTATCAAACCTCTTTCAGTGTAGATATGCAAATATTTAATAGAAAGGATATAATGACTTATTTTATTAAAAAATGACAGTCAACAGTTATAGTGGGCAATGTTATTATCAATTTCAAATCCTGAAAAAAGGAAACAATTTTCATGTGGTAGATCTAAATCTTCCAAGTTTTGGTCCCCAAAGACAGGAGCTTTTCCTTTGTTTTGCAAACTCTATCATAGAATCCTTTCTTATACTCATTTCCTCATATCTATTCTTACCTGAATTTATGTCATTATCATCATTTACAAAGCTATTTAGTAATCTCCTCAATGTTCATGGATGGTCATCCTTCATAGAGCTACTCAAAATAGCTTTCTGAAACTTATGTCAAATCGGGTTCCTTTATCTTTTCGACATTGCCTTGTAAAAGTGATTTTTCCTAGTTCTTAGTTTTATCACTAATTACTCATCTGTGCTCTGGGTTTCACACCTTCTCCCTGTGCTCTCTGGTTTGGTCCTATTGGACCATTCAACACTGCCCAGAGGTGTATATACTTCCACAACTCTGTGCCTCCACTCATTCTATTCTGCATATGAAATTATGTCATCACATCTTCTCTTAAAGTTCTACACCTTTCTCTGTGATACTTTCTCTGATTCTTCTTACTGGAATTAGTTTCATTCTTTCCTAATCCTGGGAAGAATGGAAGGAATATAATGCATCCTGGTTTAATGCTGTGTGTACACTATCCAGTTTAATCTTTATAACCATATAAAGCAATTCTATGGTCCCCATTTTATAGATGTGTAAATTGAGGTTCAGAGAGGATTGAGTAACTTGCCCAGTATCATATTGACAAGAGCTGGTGGAGAAATGATTCAAACTGAGGTTTATTTGTGGATCAGGGCTAGTGATCTCCTGACTTACCATGATGGGCCCCCATCTAACCTTTATTTTGATACCTCACATTGTATGTGACTATATCTTCCATAACCTACTTGAAGGAAGGTATTATTTATCTCGGATGCCTGTTGCCATTACAGTGTGTTACATATGTAAATACTCAATAAATGTTTGTTGTAATTAAATTCAATCAAATTCCTTTCCAGCCACTTTCAACTAAGATATTTTTCAAATGCAGCCATCTCTCTTTAACTCCAACTCTTCGCGAGGGATATACTCCTCATTAATTAGTCACTGTATGAGAAGTGAGTGAATCAATGCTGATGCTGGTAAAATTTTCACTTTTTTACTTCTGCAGTGCTGACAATGCCGCCGTTGTATGACAAACATTTTGGCTCAGCTCAGATTTAATAAACCCAACTGTTTGTACATGCTAATGTAATAGATGGCCCCCTTTCTTCTTGCACAAATTGCGGCTTGATTATTAATTATAAACGCCCTAGGACTATATACCTTCTGCAGGCTACAAGTTCTTCCTTGTCTAAGCTTTTCTTTTCTTTTCAGAATGAAAAATGGAGAAATGAACCAAATTTGTAACAAGAGATACAGTAACGAACAGGCAATCGTTTTGAGAATTTAATTCCTATGGTCAATCTGCTTAAAAGTGACTAAAGCCAAATAATTGACTCAAACTTCTGCTTCACATATATTTTATAGATGCAAAATAGGTTGGCTCATCCAAACCAACAAATCTTGGTGTTAATATCACGGCAGCGACCAGCTTGGCTCTTACCCGGCGTGATCACATTAGGAACTAGAGTCTCAGCACATTTCCCTACCTCCCAGCTGCCCCATGGGCACCTCCCTCTGCCCTATCTACACAGGCTTATCAGATGCTTGGAGTCCTGATTGGCTAGTCAGAAGTGCTTATCTCTGGAAACCATCTACCCTTCCTTTCTATCAGTTTTTCTGGGGTCTGTCTTTGAACTTACCTGCTCCTTTAAAGGACTCAGCAGGCTGCTTTGCTTGGTTTCAAAGTAGATGCAAGGGCTGAAAAGGCTCAGCTAACTTACACTCTCAATTTTTTTTTTTTTTTTAAGATTTATCTATTTATTGGGGGGGGGGCGTGGCAGAAGGAGAGGGAGAGAGGCAGACTCCCTGATGAGTATGGAGCCCAATACGGGACTGGATCCCATTACCCTGAGATCATGACCTGAGCCGAAATCAAGAGTCAGATGCTTAACCGACTGAGCCACCCAGGCGCCCCATCAGCTAACTTACACTCTAAAAGCAAAGTCCAGAGAGACAGAGGGAAGGAAGGAAGAATTAAGATAGTTCCAAGAGAATCACTGTGGAAGTGTTCAAGCACCATCTGGGAGGTATAAAGATGAACAAATTAAATTGAATCAGTTATGTCTTTTAAGGGGTCCAAGCCAAATGATCAAAGCAAGAATTTGAATTTCTTGAACTACCATTGGTTGCTGAAGAGATAAAAATTTATTTGAAGTCATTAAGACAATCCCTATTTGGCTAATTCAACTGAAATGTTCAATGTTCATCTAGTTTCTGAGCATAACAAAGGAAATAAGAGAATGAGCCACATCTTAGTTATTTTTATAGCCTTAATTGTTTTCTTACGTTTCCAAAAGACAGCAATTCACTTCACAAAGCCACGCCCACCAGAATTTCCTGCTCTTCATCTGTTTTTCACCAATTTCTCTTCCTGAACTTATTCTTTCTCTCACCTTTTCCCTCAACATCTTTTTTAAATTTCAAAGAGGCAAACACTGGGGCATAGCCAGGTTTGGGTAATAAGCTTAGGGCAGGAAGGTGTGGTTAGGGTGGAGGTGGTAAGAAGGCATTCTAGTTCTTTTATTTTCTTATTTCAGGTCTGGGTAAAAAATGCAGCCTTTGTATGTGTGGGTGTTTTTCTATGATGCATAGGTATGCACAGCTCTAGTCTCTCAAATGACTAACTATGAGTATGCCCATCTTGGAACAGTCTATGAATTTCTATTAGTTACAAGGGAAATTGTACACTCACAGGTAACTTTGCATGAGTGCTCAAATTTTCAAATAATGCAAACAACCAAACTAGTTCACAAAAAGAAACAGGGAGATTGGTTTTTCTCATTCGATTTTTATTTTGAATGGGAATAACCATATGCTAACTAAAGCATTTCTTCTAAAAACATCACTCTGACTAGATAAATACCTTCACAGGCAAAAGCCAAATTTAATTCAGTTTTGTTTTGGTAACAATAAAATCAAAGTATCCTGGAACTATCAATTTCCCAACAGAAAGCAGATAATTCCGTGATTAACAGGGAATTTCTGTTTTCTTTATAGAAATCTTTGTAGAAAGATGTTGTGTGGTTGGTTTATGATCTGGGGGCGGATGGTTAACAATGATGCTCTAGAATCAAAGAACGTTGAAGCAGGTATAAATCTTGAAGGCCATCTAGTACAATGCTTTGATTTTATAGACAGAATTCCATAGCTCCCAGATGAGTGACTCCAGATCATTCACTCCGCTGGAAAGCAGGCTTGTGGGTAAAAACCTCCACTATATTTTGCTTTGACAAGAGAGAAAAGGGAAAATTTCTTTGGAAATCTAACACTTGAGTGGTGTGATCTGAGTCCTGTTTTAGGAGATTAAACAGCTTTCTAGACTGGTTACACTCCCCTAGAGACAACAGAACTAAAAACAACTCTTATTTTAAACCTTATCGTTGTAATTTTTACTCAATCCTTTTCTGGACCATTTTTGTTAATAAATATAAAAAAAAATTTTTTTTCCTCAAGTGTCATTTATTAGAAAATACAATTCCAGAGAAAATAGCAGATACAAGGACTTCTGGGAAGTGGGTACAGTACACAGACCTCTTTATGTCAGGGGCACGGGAGATCAAAATAAAATGAGCTATGGGCAAAGAGCCAGTAACACAACTATGGTCCGTTCATCTGGAGAAGTTCCATCCCTGCCCCCACCTCCCCCACGCCCTTCCCCACAGTGGCTACTTGATCCTTGACATTTTGAACCTAAAAGAAAAGTTTAGATTTCCTTGCTACCCTGTGGCTTCAGTGAATGGAGTTTCTTTCTCCAGTTATGGAATGAGTCAGCAAAGGGGGGATTTCTGATCCTTGGAGCTGAGAAGGAAGCTGGGGAGAGGGACGGTTGAGATTTTTCTCGATTACTTCCGTGCCCCCATCATGGGGTACATCCAGCCAAGTCTGGTTTAAAAAGTTCCTATCAAATTCGAAGTCTCTCCCTCTTTTCCCAAGGAATACAACCCTCTGGAGTAAAGCGCAAGAGTGAATCTGAAATCCATGTGGTAGGGAATAAAGAGTCTAAGAGCTAAGAGCCCAGGTCTCTCCCTCCCAGCTCAGCTCTAGGTGATCAACCACGCCCTCCACTCCAGCCTCCTCGAAACCGAAGAACACCACTGGAATCCCCCACCCCAGGCCCCTTTCCTCCACTTAAAGCATCCCTTTGGCTCCAGACTAAATAGGTTTATGGCCCACAGAATAAGGGAAATTCTTAAAAAAAAAAAAAAAGTGACAGAAATGGAGTTTGGGGAAAGCAGCACACAAAAAGGAGAGGGGTGGTGGGTTGATGGGACCCCCCCCTGGCATCTGCGGCCCAGAGGCCCCTGCTCAGGGCCAGGATGCCCTTGGGTGGAAGCAAATCTGAGAGCTGAGGCGGAGGCGGGTTTGGCTTTTCTCCCTCTTTGTGTTAAGCCATGCTCCTTTCCATTCTAGGATGCTATGACTGAACAAACTCTATGAGGTTCATGAGTGTTGAAAGAAGTAAAACATTCTTGGGCTTTTAACATTGTGAAGAAAAGTGTGGATGGTATAAATGCTTGTTACAATCTTAAATTCAATCAGGTACAGTTGTGTTCTTATATTAATGTCCATATATTTGTCTTGACTCCTGCCAAAGTGACTATTTTAAGGTGATGACCATTTAAAAGTCACAAGGCAATGTAAATAGATGTTTGTAATATGTGAGAAGCATTCTGATTCCCAAATCCATGATAAATGACACATAAATAGTACAAAAGAGGCTTAATTAAAGCCTCATTTTTTTCCTTATTTAGAAAGCTTCAGTCAAGTTTCATTACAAATAAAAAATCAGTATTAAATTGGAATTTCCATTAAAGTACTTTTTTAATATTTATTTATTTATTTTAGAGTGGGGGAGGGGCAGAGGGAGAGCATCTCAAGCAGACTCCCAGCTGAGTGCAGAGCCCAACACAGGGCTTGATCTCATGACCCTGAGATCATGACCTGAGCCAAAAATCAAGAGTCAGATGCTCAACCGACTCAGCCACCCAGGTACCCCCATAGAAGTAAATTTTTAATGGAAAAGGGAAGTTGGTACATCAAATTGACAGAATGAAATTTACAAGGTTGAGTGGAAAACCCTCAGCTAACTCTGAGGAGAGGATCAATTCCATCCTGATTTTACTGAATGACATGTAGTTATCCTAAATAGTCTCTAGATTTCAACATGAAAAAGATCATTTTCTTCTTACTTCCTAAAATTTTAAATTTACCTTTCGTTGTTTGACATAGTATCATCTGAGGGGAAACAAGAAAGTAAATGTGAAGTACACACAAGGTAAAATATAGAAATTATTTTCCCTAGTCATAATTCTACATAAATTACATACTTCTTTGCAATTTTCTGATGCAGTTTTTTTTAAATCTTTCTGAAATATTTATTTATGATTTCTCATCCTATTTTCATTTTTCCTACTCTTCCCAATGACATCAGAGAAGAGAGAGGAAAAAGAGAAAGGGAGATAGAGAAAAATATATATATTTTTGGCTTTTTCTGTTTTTGTTTGTGATCAAGGTCAACATCAACAGTGATAAGTCATATTGATAGCATGCACCCTAGACATGATGTGGTAAGGATGGTACTTTACCTCTGTGGTCTTCATTTACAAAACCTTTAACTCTAGCTAATCATGAGAAAAACAGCAGTCAAATCACAAGTGAAGGGAGTTCTACAAAATGCTTGACCAGTACTCTTCAAAACTGCCAAGGTCATCAAAAATAAGGACAGTCTGAGAAACTGTCAAAACCAAGAGTAACCTAAAGAGACATGATTATTAAAAGCAATGTGGTTTCCTGCATGGGAACTGGGAACAGAAAAAAGTATTAAGGTAAAAAAGGAGGACATTTAGATAAAACATGGACTTTAGCTAATAAAATGTGTCAATACTAACTTGTTGGGGTGCCTGGGTGGCTCAGTCTGTTAAGCGTCTGCCTTCAGCTTAGGTCATGATCCCAGGGTCCTGGGTTTGAGTCCTACATCCGCCTCCCTGCTCAGCTAGAAGCCTGCTTCTCCCTCTGCTTCTGCCTGCCACTCCCCCTGCTTGTTCTCTTTCTCTCTCTCTCAAATAAATAAAATCTTAAAAAAAAAGAATTAAAAATACTAGCTCACTAACTGTGACAAATGTGTCACACAAGGTAAGATGAGAATAATAATAGGGGAAATTGAGTCTGGGGTATATGAGAACTCTTGTACTATCTATGCAATAATTCTGTAAATCTAAAACTGCTCTTAAATATAACACTATTTTCTTATGTAGGCTTTTTAAAAGCATGCACGCAGAAAAGTGAAGACGAGTAGGGAAGATGCACGCATGCAAAGGCACCAACATCATAGCCCACTCACCTCCTCCCTCCCCATTTCATTTTCAGGAGAACCAAGCCCAGCAGCCTCAATAGCTTACCTAAATAAGATCGCTGAAAGAATAATGGAGTTAGTGATAGAAATCTGGGCTTCATGTTAGTCTCTCCCCCTTCGTAGCCAAAAAGTGCTTACATTCTTTAAGCTTTTTTTTCTTATATGTAAAATGGAACTAACAATTTCTTCTGGGTTAGCAAGACTGTTTTAAGGACCTGGGGGAGCACTATATTTTTTTTTTTGTTAATTTTATTATGTTATGTTAATCACCATACATTACATCATGAGTTTTTGATGTAGTGTTCCATGATTCATTGTTTGCGTACAACACCCAGTGCTCCATGCAATACGTGCCCTCCTTAATAACCATCACCGGGCTAATCCATCCCCCTCACGCCAGGAGAACACTATATTGAAGTGTTTCCGGTTTCCCTTAAGTTGAGTATAGTGGATACATAATGTTACATTAGTCTCGGGTCTACAGCATAGTGATTGGACAACTCTATGCATTATGCTGTGCTCACCACCAGTGCAGCTCCCATCTGTCACCATACAACGCTATTACAGTACCATTGACTATCTTCCTTATGTCATACCTTTCATCCTTGTGACTTATGCCTTATTTTGGAGTGTTTTAATGCAAGCATAGCATCTGTTGTCAGAAAGCCAGTGTTGGAAACTTAAACCAACCACCAATTTCTTCACCTTTAAAATGTGGATCATATTATTTACTTTACCTCCTTCCTTTAGCACCCTACATTTATTATAGAAAATGCCACATATTAAAATTGTCCCCTTACCACTGTCTCTATAAGACTATTATAAATTCCTCCCTATCATTAAACAGTTCTTGTTTATAGTGATGCGCTCAGAATCTGGTATATATTAGATGCTAAACAAATGTCTGGTCATTTTGAGATTGAAATTTCTACATGCCAAATTTCACATCCGTAACTAAACGCATGATCTCATCTAATCTTTGAAGTCATTCTGGTAAAAGGGAATTAATATGTCCATTTTATAACTTTGATTCTGAAAAGTGACTAAGTACATGCTCTGCCTGCAAGCCTTACGTGGCGCATGCACATCTGAAAACAGCTGGTCTGTAATGCTCTTCCCTCCATGTCATCGCAGTTCACTCTCACTTCTTACAAGTTTTTACTCAAATGGCACTTTCTTTTTTTTTTTTTTTAAGATTTTATTTATTTATTTGACAGATAGAGGAAACACAAGCAGGGGGCACAAGCTGGGGGAGTGGGAGAGGGAGAAGCAGGCTTCCCGCCGAGCAGGGAGCCCGATGTGGGACTGGATCCTCGGACTCCAGGATCGTGACCTGAGCCGAAGGCAGAAGCTTAAGGACTGAGCCACACAGGCACCCCTCAAATGGCAGTTTCTCCTTGAGAGTTTCTCTAACCATCCTCTGTAAAATTTCAAACCTTCTCTCTACCCATCAGCTTCCATCCCCACAGCCTGCTTTATTTTTCCCTATAGCAGTTATTATACCCTAATTCCCTAAATAACCTACTTTAAAAAATGTTACTTATAATTTATTTATCTAATATTCATTGAGCACCAGCATGGTATCAGATTTTTATTTATTTATTTTTTAAGATTTTATTTATTTATTGGTCAGAGTGAGAGAGGGAGGGAGAGAGAGAGCACAAGCAGGGGGAGCGACAGACAGAGGGAGAAGCAGGCTCCCCGCTGAGCAAGGAACCTGATGCGGGACTTGATCCCAGGACCCCATGAGCTGGAGGCAGACACTTAACTGACTGAGCCACCCAAGTATCCCGATATCAGATTTTTAAATGAAGTGTCTTATATCTTTGTGGGCTTTTGTTGATATTATTGTTGTTTTATTTGCTTTAATGTCATTTAGATTCCTTTGTTCTCTAACGAAGGAGTTAGGAGTTCTGCTTGGTATTCAAGAAGCTCTTGGATCCCCCGAATGAAATTTCAGCTGCCCAAGCTGTCATAGAGAAGGAATTAAAATAAAGCCAAGGAAGTTTCTTTACTATGCCTTTAAAGAATCACTGGCTTAACATGTCCTATTTATGCTAAGGGGAAAAAAAAAAACACACAAGATGAGAATAGGTGGGGGTAGAATCATTTTAGAGCTCAAAAGATTGACAGAAGGAGATGGCAACTGAAGGCTTGAAGGACAATTAGTAAATAAATTATAATTGCCAGGATGTTCTTTTGACCCATATCAGCTGAAGAATTTCAGTTCATGGAAAAATGCTTCGGATTTTCTGTGATGTGATAGGAACTAATTTTCTTTACATTCTAACTTCATTCAAATGAGTATTTCTGTAAGTATGGGCTTGGAAGGATTTAAAGAAAAGTTAGTACCTAGACCAGTTGTTTTCACATTAAGAATCACGTAGGAATCTTGTGAGAATACAGATTTCTGGGTCCTTCTAAAGCCCTGGACCATAAGCTCCATCAAGGCAGGGATTTGTTGATTTTGTTCCCTGCAATACCCTCAGGACCTACAGAGCCTGGCACATAGCAGGTGTTCAAGAAATAATGTGGCATGAATGAAGGAGAATCGAAGGACAGAGGAATGACGAGAACTTGTATCTTTAAAAGTTCCCCTGGTGCTTATGCTGTAGGAGGTCCTCCTACCCAACCACAACTGAGAAACCCTCATTTAGACTTTCAAATTATTCATCACTGTAGAGTAGTGATTTCATCACTATTGTACAGTTCTTCGCTGCTCACAATCTCTAACGGTTTCCCGCCTTCGGTTTCCATTTTTATTGTGAAGTATCACACACGTAGAGAAAACTTAAATGTCAGCTTCATAAACTATTACAAAGCGAACAGCTGTGTAAAAGGTTACTGAGCCCAGGGAGGTAGAGCCTGATGTTGATGAGTGGGGACTTTGGGGTCAGATCACCTGGGTTTGATCACTGCCTCTTTCATTTAGTATCTGTGTGCTCTTGGGAACTCACTTACTCTTCCTGAGCCTTGGTCTTCTTGTCTAGAAAGTGGGGATCTTACTAATACTTACCTTACAGGATTACTGCAATTATTTAAAAAGGTAATGTAGGAGAAGCCTTAATATTGGGCACCTACCGGACATGCCCCAAGGGCTTCTAATGGTTTTACATCTAATTAATTCATTTAACCTTCCTTCGACTTAAGAGATCCACAAAGGAAATCTGGGAAATGCAAAGGTATGAAAGATAAAACCAAGGTGAGGGTTTCTAAGGTCAAGTGGATTCTATTCCAATTCTCCTGTGCGATTTAAAATAGCACAGAATAACATCTAAAAGTGAGCCTGGGGAGTTATTTAGAAACATACTTGCAAGGGATGCTATTTTTCCATGTCTTTACTTTTTTATTTTTTATTTATTTATTTTTTAAAGATTTTATTTTATTTATTTTGAGAGAGAGAATGAGATAGAGAGAGAAGGCATGAGAGGGGGGAGGGTCAGAGGGCGAAGCAGGCTTCCTGCTGAGCAGGGAGCCCGATGCAGGACTTGATCCTGGGACTCCAGGATCATGACCTGAGCTGAAGGCAGTGACTTAACCAACTGAGCCACCCAGGTACCCCGATGTCTTTACTTTTTTAATGAACGGTGACTCATTTTATAAATAAAATTGTCTCTTTCTCCAGTTGTTTCTTTTAAACAAAGAAGGGTTATGCCAGCAGAGTTATACTAGATCAAGGGCGTCTTTATCATATATATCTGTATCTCCTATTGGTTTTGTTTCTCTGGGGAGTCCTGACTAACACACACGCTGGAGGAAGAAAAGAGAGCAAAGGCAATGATGCTGCCCAGGCCCCTGGTCTGGGCACTTAGAGGGGTCGAGGAGGTTTGCCATTGGCCAATAGCAGCATTGCAAGGGGAAGAAAACCACTTTCCACTTTTCAGATGATGACAGTAGTTTTCCATCCCACCCCCCTTTTTAGCAAGCATAAATTCATCAAAGCTAGTTATTACACACTCACATACATGTATATTTAGTTCTCTTTCTCCAAGTGTAATTTTCCTCACTCTGTTGAGCTAAGTGGACTGAATAACTGAGGGAACTTAAGTTCTGATATAAGCAGCATATTAACTGTACCAAACATTTGGGGAAAAAAATAGCCCTGTAAAATACTGATCGGTTGATATCAGTAAGAGAGAGTGTAGAGAGGTTGAGCAGTGACAGAACCTTATGAGGTTTTAAAGATTTTGTTCATTTATTTGAGAGAGAGAGAGAGAGAGAAAGAGAGAGAGAGCGCATGCGCATAAGTGAGGAGGGGCAGAGGGGGAGGGAGAGGGAAGGGGAAAGGATCTCAAGCAGACTCCACACAGAGCCTGGAGCCCAACGGGGGGTTGCGGGGCTTGATCTTACAACCCTGAGATCATGCCCTGAGCTGAAACCAAGAGTGGGTCACTTAAACAACTGAGCCACCAGGCGCCCCATAACCTTATGAGGTTTTAAATCGTGACCCAATTATGCCAAGACTGCAGTGGGCCCCCAGATGTCCTGAGGGACAGAAGATGGCCAGGCTCTTATTTGACCCACTACCTCCAAGTCCCACTTTTAAATTGTGCACTTGACTGCATTTAAAGCATCAAATGCTGAAATTTTGGAAAACAAGCAAAAAAAAAAAAAAAAAAACAACCTTCTGTGGGTACTTCAGAGAGAAATAGCTACCTATGCCTTTGAAAAGAGCTTAGTCAGGGCTTCACTTTCTAAGAGCAAGTGAGGTTATTTGTGGATTTCTCTTTTCTCCCTTTCTCTCCTGCTAAGGGAACCCTTTCATGTTATCATCCCTTTGATGATTTCTCTGTTTGATAGAGACTCCAAAGAAGGTCAACATGGAAAATGAGATGTTCAAAACGCTTCTCGGCTGACTTTAAAAAGATCTGTAGGGCAGCAAATTGTCTGCAAGAGCCATAGAGAAGTGTCAAGTGTTCCAAGGACCCAGGAATATTTTTCCTACATGAGCTACATTTACCAGCTCTTCCTATCATGATAATTTCTGGTAGGATGGGGTTTGTACAAGTGAGCACATGCAGCTTGAATAAACACAGACCCACTTAAGGAACTCAATTTCTTTATAATATGCCCTACTTTCTGTTAGGAGCTATATCTCTCAGCCTCTAGAGTTGGCAAATGAGATGAAAAAGGCTTTGCCAACTTTTAGTAGCCATGGACCTGGTCTTTAAACAAAACCTTATACTGAAGTCCAATAGTATAAATCTAATACAAGTTGGAAGCTGGAATAGACCCTTCATTCAATCCTCTTTTTCTCTTGCAGGGTCCCTTAAACAAACTGTTGGGACTATCAGGGCTCCAAAGAGGAAGTCTGAAAAACACTCTTTCAGACAATACGTGGATCTTATTACATGCATAATAAATTCATTCATGGGTAATAATGGTTGATATTTTGAAGCACTTTTATTCTGAGTATGATATTAAATGCAAATATTTTCCATTATTTAAATAAGCAGTTATTAATGTACAAGAAACAAAACATGTTTGACAGATATTATCATGCATTCAGTTAGTAAATAAAATCCATTAAAATTATTGCCCAAGACATGTGATTAGGATTTTGATGGATTAACATCTTATGAGAAAGCCATAAGAGGTATCCATTTCTGGTAATATGACAGACAAAAGACCCTGAAATTCTCCAGGTACAAAACATCTAGTGCTGTGGGGCATGAGAATAACATATACATACACAACATACACACACATACACACTTTTAAATCAATGGAAGAGAATGGAAGAAGAATTATATCTGAGCCAAAGAACAAAGCATGCTTAATGAGATAAAAGGAGACACTAAAACTTCCTACCATCCTATTTCATTTAGATAAAACAAAAAGAGGAAAACTATAGTGACAGAAACACATCAGTTGTTGTTAGGGGTTGGGATTGAGGGGATGAGGGAGAACTGAAAATGGGCACCAGGAAACTTTTTAGGGTAATTGAATTGTTCTGCATTATGATAGTGGTGGCAGCTTCCTCAATAAAGCTGAGGAAAAGAAAAAAAATCTTATTTGAAAATGACATGTCAGATAAAGGGCTAGTACCCAAAATCTATAAAAACCTTATTAAACTCAACACCCAAGAAACAAAAAAATCCAGTCAAGAAATGGGCAGAAGACATGAACAGACATTTCTCCAAAGAAGACATCTAAATGGCCAACAGACACATGAAAAAATGCTCCACATCACTCAACATCAGGGAAATACAGATCAAAACCACAATGAGATATCACCTCACACTAGTCAGAATGGTTAAAGTTAATAGGTCAGGAAATGACAGATGTTGGCGGGGATGTGGAGAAAGGGGAACACTCCTACACTGCTGGTGGGAATGCAAGCTGGTGCAGCCACTCTGGAAAACAGTATGGAGGTTCCTCAAATAGTTGAAAATAGAGCTACCCTACGACCAAGCAATTACACTACTGGGTATTTACCCCAAAGATACAAATGTAGGGATCCGAAGGGGCATCTGCACCCCAATGTTTATAGCAGCAATGTCTACAATAGCCAAACTATGGAAAGAGTCCAGAAGTCCATCGACAGATGAATGGATAAAGAAGATGTGGTATAGATATACAATGGAATACTACTGAGCCATCAAAAAAAATGAAATCTTGCCATTTGCAACCATGTGGATGGAACAAGAAGGTATTATGCTAAGGGGAAAGAGTTAATAATTAGTTAATAATAATTAGAGAAACACAATTATCATATGATCTCACTTATATGAGGAATTTAAGGAACAAAACAGAGGATCATAGGGGAAGAGAAAATAAGACAAAACCAGAGAGCGAGACAAACCATAAGAGACTCTTAATCTGGGGTGCGTGGGTGGCTCGGTTGTTAAGCGTCTGCATTCTGCTCAGGTCATGATCCCAGGATCTTGGGATTGAGCCCCGCACAGGGGTCCCCACTCTGCGGGAAACCTGCTTCTCCCTCTCCCACTTCCCCTGCTTGTGTTCCCTCTCTCGCCGTGTCTCTCTGTTAAATAAATAAATAAAATCTTTTTTTTTTTTTTTTTTAAAGAGAGACTCTTAATCTTAGGAAACAAACCCAGGGTTGCTGGAGGGGAGGGAGGTGGGGGTATGGGGTAACTGGGTGAAGGCCATTAAGGAGGGCATGTGATGTAATGAGCACTAGGTATTATATAAGACTGATTAATCACTGACCTCTACCTCAGAAACCAATAATACATATGTTAATTAATTGAACTGAAATTTTATAAAAAATGCAAAAAGAAGAAAAAATCTTGTAACTATATTAACATCAAGCAAAGTAGACTTTCAGGCAAGAAGCACCACTAGAAAGAAAGAGCATTTCATTATGATGAAAGAGTCAATCTGCCAGGGAAATGCTAGAATTCTAAAGTCGTAAGTCCCAATAATATAGCTTCACTATATGCATAAAGCAAAAATTCTGAGAACTAGAAGGAGAAATAGATAATTCCACAATCAGTGAGAATCAATGTCTCAATGTCCTTTCCAGTAGCTGCTACAAATTTCTGCACAAAAATCAGTGAATTAACCAACAATTGATAACAAACTTGACTTTACTGACGTTTATTGAGCAAACCCAACTACTGTAAAGAATACATTCTTTTCATGAGCATAGGGAGTATCAAAATCAATCATATTCTGATTCAAAGAGCATTTCTCAGCAAATTTTATATACTTGAAATCATTCGCAGCATGTTCTCTAAACACTGGAAATAAGCTAGGAAAAATGTTAAGAAAAGATAACTAGAAAATCCCCAACTACTTGTATAATATACTAAAGGATGTATCTGATCTCTTTTTGGTTCCTGGTTTATGGCACAGAGAGTCGAAAACCCTTGGAATCTCCTGTCTTTTGTTTTTCATAATAACTCATTTTTTACTCTTCCCAAGTTTATGCTAGTGAGATGACTCACAGTGAGCCCTTAGATAGTATGAAGGGAGGAGCTCCCTATATCAGAAACCCAAGTGCCTGATTAAGAAGAACTGCCTGTCCCAGGCCCTGACCTCTAGGGACAGGAAAAGGGCTGTGGATAGAGGTTAATCGCATGGCCACTGATCTCATCCATCATGACTGCGTAATGAAACCTTGATTGAAGACTCTGAACACAAGGCTCAAGGGAGCTTCCTGGGTGGTAAATATATAGACGTACCTATAAGGTGGCTGCATCTTGACTCCATGAGGACAGAAGCTCTTGAATTTGGGACCCTTCCAATCTTGCCCCATGTGGCTTTATGAATGGCTCTTCATTTGTATCCTTTATAATAAAACAGTAAGTGTAAGTACAGCACTTTCATGGATTCTGTGAGTCATTCTAGCCAACTATCAAAGCCGAGGCTATTATGGGAAGCCCTGAAATTTGTCGCTAACCAAGCAGAAGTGAAGGTGAATTGAGGACACTCAAGACTTAAGGCTTGGAGTGGGGCAGTCTTACAGAGCTGAGCCCTTAACTTGTGAGGACTGTGCTAACTCTGTGTAGTTAGTGTCAGGATGGAACTGAGTTGAAGGACCCCAAATGGTGTCAGAAAATGGATGTTGGAGGGGCGCCTGGGTGGCTCAGATGGTTAAGCGTCTGCCTTCAACTGGGTCATGATCCCGGGGTCCTGGGATCGAGTCCCACATCAGGCTCCTGGCTCGGCGGGGAGCCTGCTTCTCCCTCTCCCTCTGCCTCTCCCACTGCTCATGCTTTCCCTCTCTCTCTCTGTATCTCTGTGTCTCAAATGAATAAATAAAATCTTTAAAAAAAAAAAAAAAGAAAATGGATGCTGGAAAGTAACTTGGCATTTACGAAACATCTCTCTTAAGAATTCATGGATTTTTAAAAAGCACTACTGTGTTTCAAAATACAATCGACCCTTGAACACTCATGAGTTAGGGGTGCCAACCCTGCACGCAGATGAAAATTTTAACAGGACTTTTGACTCCCCCAAAAGTTAACTACTAACAGTAGGCTTTGACTGGAAGCCTTACGGGTAACATAAACTGTTGACTAACGCATATTTAATATGTTATATGTATTATATGCTGTGTCTTTACAATAAAGTCAGCAAGAGAAAAGAAAATATTATTAAGAAAATGATAAGGAAGAGAAAATGCATTTATAGTATTACACTGTATTGAAAAAAAAAATCTATGTTTAAGGGGACCCACGTCATTCAAACCAGCATTGTTTAAGGGTGAGCTCTATTGGGGAATATTTTGAAGTAATAATAATGAAGGCACAGCTTATTAAAACTTACAGGTTTGCTAAGCAGCCTAAAGGTAAATTAATAAACATAAATGCAGATCAGAATAGAAGAAGGAAGGCTGAAAATTTCCATCTCAGGAAGCTAGGAAAGAATAACAAATCAAACCAAATATGTACAAGGAAATAAGTTCAGAGAAAAAAAATCAAAGAATAGAAAAAAGTGTATTGTAGAGAAAATAATGTTAAAGTAAGTTCTTTGAAAAAGGTTAATAAAATTGATAAGACCTAGGGGACCCTGGGTGGCTCAGTCGTTAAGCGTCTGCCTTCGGCTCAGGTCATGATCCCGGGGTCCTGGGATCGAGCCCCGCATCGGGCTCCGTGCTCGGTGGGAAGCCTGCTTCTCCCTCTCCCACTCCCCCTGCTTGTGTTCCCCTCTCTCCCTGTGTCTCTCTCTGTCAAATAAATAAAATCTTAAAAAAAAAATTGATAAGACCTAACAGGACTGATCAAGAAAAAAAAAAGAGAGAGAGAGAGAAAGAAAATACAAATTAGTAAATGAAAAAATAAATTGGTGATGTCACGATAGTTCCAACAGAAATAAAAACAAAACACGAAAAGCACAAATGGATATTACATACATGATACCAAAGTATTTGACAATTTAGGTGAAATGAGCAAATTCCTGAAAAAGTACAACTTAATCAAAACTCTAACAGGCATGGGCAAGAAAGGTGAAAGGGATTAAGAGGCACAAACTTCCGGTTATGAAATAAATCACAAGGATGAAAAGGACAACATAGAGATTATAGTCAATTATAGTGTAATAACTTTGTGTGGAGCAATTGGTGACTACACTGGTGAGCATTGTGTAATATATAGAATTGTTGAATCACTATGTTGTACACTTGAAACTAATATAACACTGTATGTCAACTATACCCCAAGTTAAAAAAAAACAAACCTCTCTTGGGGCACTTGGGCGGCTCAGTCAGGTAAGCGTCTGCCTTCAGCTCAGGTCACAATCTCAGGGTCCTGGGATTGAGCCCCTGAGTCCACATCAGGCTCCCTGCTCAGTGGGGAGTCTGCTTCTCCCTCTGCATCTCTGCCCCTGCCCCATGCTTGTGCTCTCCCTCTTTCTCTCTCAAATAAATAAAATCTTTGTTAAAAAAACAGAACAGAACAAAACCTCTCACAAGAAGAACCAGAAATCTGAAGAGTCTAGTATCTACTAAAGACACTGAATATACAATTCAAAATCTTCTCACGGAGAGAATTCCAGGCCCAAATCACATTTTGACTTTTCCAAATATTTAAAGTATAAGTAATATACCAATTTCATGGAAATTCTTTCAGAAAACAAGGAAAAAAGGAATACTTCCTAACTAATTTTAGGAAGGCATGATGAAGTGTAATGTGGCTATTACTTGCAGAAAAGTAGAAAAGACATTTGATAAAAACTAAGGAAATGTGAATCAACTGTGGATTTAGGTAATAATAAGGTATCAATGTTAGTTTATTAATTGTAACAAATGTACCATAAATGTTAATAATAGGGAAGCTGGGTGAGAAGGTATATAGCAAATCTCTATACTTTCGACTCCCCCTTCTAATCAATCCTGTCCCCTTCATTTCTCACAGCTGCTTTTCCCAAGAGCATCCCTAATAAACTTCCTGTGCTCAAATCTTTCTTGACAGAACACAAATAGCACAATGTCCTTCCACTGTTCAGTGGCGCTGAGATATTTGAATATGTAATATGAAATAGAAACGTGTCTCTTTACATAAGCAAATCATCCTTACTTACACTTTTCAGTAATTTAGATAAGCAAATGGAAATCTGAGCCTGCACTCATTCAGTCTTTCATTTACTCAAAACACATTTTTTAAAATCATCTATAATATATAGAAATATTTCAGGTTATGGGAATGCAGAGATGATTTAAACACAGCCTCTAACCATAAGGAGCTTACAATTAAATTAATAAAGAGAAATACATGGCAACTTAAGTATATAAAACTAGACTTAACACAGAAAGAGCAGTATAGAGAAGTCAGATGTGAGAATTTAGATCCCTTGATTTAGATCACTTGCAGGTAGGTATACCCAGTAAGTTTTTGGGTAGAAGGCAACATTTGAGCTGACACTTGGAAAACAAGTATGAGTTGGATAGGTAAGGAAGATTCGAGTGTACCTCAAGCGGAGAGAACTGAACGAGCAAAAGCGTCAAAGTGTCGCAATGTGGGGCTTATCTAGAGAATTGCAACAGTTGAGTTTGGCTGGGTTCTGGTTGCTTGACAGCTTGGTGGTAGACAGCCTGGAAAGAGAGCTTGGGACTGCATTGTAATACAATTTTGAATTGCATTCAACAAGTAATAGCGAATCAAGAAAAATGTGAGCAAGTAATGATCATCTCAGATCTGTGTTTTAGAAAGATTAGCCAATGACCTACAATCACGAGGTGTGAATTCAATTCCAACCTCTTCTGGCTGTGAGTCCTTGAGTAAATTATATAACCTCTGTGTGTTTTAGATTCCTCATTCGGAAATAAAGCTAAGGTTCAACTACTCTTCTTAAGCAACGGGATGATTTACTGACAATTGGAGAGTACAGTGAGTGCTGTGTCTATAATAGAAGCATTGACAATTTATTATCTGGTTATTGAAAGATTTTTCTATCTTGATGGACCCAAACTATGGGGGTGATCCCTTCATTCTTTCAACCTATACCCCAGTGAACATATGGAGTGGTTCTGTCCTAAAATGTAATGCTGAGTCTTAAACATCTCTCTGTGTGTGTTGGTGGGGCTGGAGGGAGGGAGCAGAAGTGAGAGATGTCTCGATTGGTTCTCAGCAATAATATCTGCCATAGGTCACAGATTTATTATGTTTCAAGCACAATGCTAAGTGCTTTAAACATATTTTCTCATTTAATCAACAATAATTTTGTAAGAAAAGTCCTGGGGGCACATTAGGTCACTTGTCCATGCATCTGCTATAAAGATGTTAGAAGAACAAAGCTTTATGACTATATGACAAAGGTATTTGCCCCTTATGTAGTGACTAGAAGATTCTGATTATAATCAACTCAAGAGTCAGCAGACGCTGAATGTACATGCAGTTAACTGATGTGGGCAGAGTTTAATCTCAAGTTGACACCCTCCTCATTTTAAAATGATGAGAAGTTTTTTTTGGATTCTAGCCCGGGAAAAAGGAGTAAAGATGACTCATTTACTAATTTGCTGAATTACGGGTGTTCAAGCTGTGCTTTGGTCACTGATTCTGGAGGAAATATAGTCTTCTACGCTATTTTTTTAAATCTCAGAAATGTACCATGAACAAAAAAAATCCCGCCATATTTCTTTATGATACAATTTGATAAGCCCTGTTTTTCATCTCACCAGAGGCAGCCAGGTCCATGTCAAATAAACCCTTTAATGTCTCTGAGCTTCAGCTGTTTCATCTATAAAGCAGGAATAATACTTAACTCGCAGCGTCATTATGAGCATTAGGAATAATGTATGCAAGGCACCGAATACACTGCCTGTCCCACATGAGGTGCTCGATTAGAGGAGTCTATTCAACCACTTCTGTCTTACTTTCTACGTTGAGCAGATTGCTATGATTTTGCACTGATGGGGGCCTCTGTCCCTTCACTATAACATCTCTCAAACTATTCGGTTCTTTTATCATAGTAAGTAGGGAAACTTATAAAATCTGAGGAAAAAAACTCAAGATACTATCTTCAGGCTAAAATGTTGGGACCTCCCAGGCTTCTGGGATGAGACCTGTGCCTAAGCTTCTGTTCAGCCCTCTCACCTGTTCCCTAACTGCAGCCTTACATGGCTGCTACACGTAGTTACTTGTATCCCTCCTTCCTATATTTTCCCATGACACTGATACGTCTTTTTCTTCTTTCTATGCCTGGCTAGTTCCTATGTGTAGGCACTATATCCTCTAAAAAGCTCTGCCTTCTTCACTCCACCTCGACCCTCCAGCTCAAGGTGGTAGTTCCCTCCCTGGGTTTCCACAGCATTCCATGCTTACCTTTGTTATGATGTATAACACACTGAATTGCTGCTATACATGGTTTTCTTAACTGTTTCTCCCACTGGATAAAAAGTCCTTAATGTTGGGATCTGTGTTTCTCATCTAAATATTGCCCAAGTCTAATACAGCCCTTAGCTCATGGTTGGTGGTCCTTTAATGTTTGTACCTTGTCGAATGAGCATGAGGCGGATGGTTTCCTCTGCAGGGAACCATGTTACCAATGTGGCAGCCAGAGCGAGTACCTTAGAACATAAGGATAAGAAAATCATACCATCCCAGGCAAGACTTTTGGTTCCAGCAATAGCAGTATACGTTTTGGAAAGAATAAAAGTCTCTTATAATGATAAGTCTTTAATCATTCATAATGACTGCTAATGAATGAGAGTCATTAAGGAATTTATCTAACATCTTCTCAAAACCATATATTCAACCTATATCTACTCTTTAAGCTAACAAAAGGTCAAGCATTCGTGGATCACTACATCAAAAATTAATGATGTATGGTGACTAACGTAACATAATAAAATTAAATTAAATTTAAAAAAAGGTCAAGCATTTATATCAGCTACATAATAGTATTTAATTTGAAGGCCCCAAATCATCTCTATTCAAGTTTTAAGGGGATACCACCTAGATTTAATGGAAGGGTTTTATTAATAAGTGAATTAGTTTATAGCTACCCTTTTTGTTTTCTTCCTGATCTGTTAAACTTTAATCATAACTCCTTTGCTAAAATCATTCTAGCCTAAGGAATTACAACTTTTTATCTTGTTTTTTTCTGTCTTTGAAATCTGAGAGAGAGAATTTTCAACATTTTGATTATAACCATCTAAAATGAGACCAAGACAACTAAGAGGCCAAGAAAGGCATTTTGATTCACATCTATGAATCGTGAATAGTTATAAAATGCAAGCTAAAAAATTCAAAGTTGTAAACATAAAGTGAATGTATAGTTAGGAAAATCCACTTGGTAATCTCAGGTCTGTAAATAACTCAGGATGGTTTTCTCTTGGTTAAAAGCCAGGTTCCTAAATTCTATGACTACTGTTGGGAAAGTATATATTTTATTATTATTTGTATTATATATATTTTTAAAGATTTTATTTATTTTTTTGACAGAGAGAGACACAGCAAGGGAGGGAACACAAGCAAGAGGAGTGGGAGAGGGAGAACAGGCTTCCCGAAGAGCAGGGAGCCCGATGCGGGGTTCGATCCCAAGACCCTGGGATCATGACCTGAGCCAAAGGCAGACGCTTAATGACTGAGCCACTCAGGGCCCCAGGAAAGTATATATTTTTAAAGACCATGTAAGAAAACTACTGTTTTTCTTCCCTCCTTACTGAGGTCTTTGCTCTCTTACAGAGCCTGTCAAATTTCACCAACAAGAGATTTTTATAGAAGAGATTTTTTGTAAGCAGGCTCCATGCCCAGTGTGGGGCCCAACATAGGGCTTGAACTCACGACCCTGAGATCAAGACCTGACCTGAGATCAAGAGTCAGATGCTTAATTGACTGAGCCACCCAGGTGCCCCTATAGAAGAGATTTTCTAAAAGAAGGAGAATTTGTCTCTGCACATATCAAGAACATGCTCTTACTGTGATGACATGATGGTATATTATGGCAAAAATAAACATTTTCTATGATTTTTAATCTATCTTTTGCTATCCTATGATGTGACTCCTTTTTGTTGTATATATTTACTTTGCTTACTGGTCCCCAGTTAGTGACTATAGCAAGTTCTAGTTGAAATCATTTAGATGTAGATGTTGTTGGAGTCACTAAGGGTGTGTTGCAATGCTTTCTGCACGACTCTCTTCCTTTCCACACTGACTCTAGACACAGAAGTAGGTGTCTCATGGTAGAAAGCACACTAGACTGAGTCAAAAAATATGTTTCTGGGACTTTCTAGTTGGTTTTACCTTGGTAAGTCTGCAAGGCTTCTAGCGATTTAACACTGGTATAAGGTAGAAACTCTTTTTGTCTAAGGGATTTTAAAGGATTTTAGTGGTCATGGTAGTTGACTCCCCAGCAGCATTCCACCTCCAGATGATTAATCTAAGACAGTGTTTTTCAAATTTGGCTGTACATTAGAATAACCTGGGAAACTTTTTGAATTCTAAGTGCCCTGGCCGCACCCAGACCAATTAATTCAGAAACTCTGGAGGTTGGATCTAGATACTCTAATTTTTAAATTTTTCCCAGTGATTCCAATGTTCAGCCAAGATTGAGAACCATTGATCTTAGAAATGCCATAATCTTTGCTAATAATCAGTTTATGAATGAGCATGTGATCCAATTCTGGCCAACAAAATGCAAAGCAAGGCTGCAGGGAAGCCTTGGGAAAAGAGTTCTTGCACCCCTGCCCCCCCCCCCCCAAAAAAAACAGGAGACAAAGAGACTTGCTGAAAGTCTGGGGCTGAAAATATCTCAGAAGCAGACAGAGCTTCCAAATCAGACTAAAGCAGACCAAAACATGGAGCCTGCCCAACTTCTAAGCTTCCAGTCATCTGAGATGGTAAATTTCCTTTATTGTCTAAATCAAATTGATAATTTTTCTGTTATTAGCAATTGAAACATCCTAAATGATTTGCTTCAAATGGGAAATATTGATTTTACTCCTGGCTGCGGTGGGTCTAGGTCAGTGATTCTCAAGCCTGGCCACATGTTTGGGTGAGTATCACTTTGAAAAACTGCACAACCTTGAACCCCACCCCAGACCTACTAAATCAGAGTCTCTGGGGCAAAGCCTAAGATTCTGTATTTTTACAAGGCTCATTAGAAGATTTCAATACAACCAGTCCATATAGTGGTGTTTGGAAATAACTACTTTTCTAATAAAGAGAGAAAAACAATAGAAAATAGAGTAATTGCACCATGAAAATTAAGATGGAAAGAATTTTAAATACTATCTAGTACAGCTTTCTCACCTCACAGATGCAAAAATTGAGAAGTGAAATTATTTGCTCAAAGGAAAACATTTGTTCCTTAATACAAGTACAAAAGTCATATCTATATTTGCATTTGATCTTTCTACAACTCAATGTCCCTTTCATTCAGCCACCAGATTGAGATGTGAGGTTATAGATTGTGGACACTATTCTTTAAATGAAACAGCTTGGAAAATACCTGAACTACATACTAAAAGATATATTAATATCTTGTTCAGCTAATGCATAGCTTATATCGGAGATTTGTTTCATGCACTTCTTGTGCTCAGAAATATTATGAGTTAATTCCACTGGAATTTCTTTGCCCTTTGCTCTGATGAGGGAGACGGTGGTTGGAAACCAGAGGTCTAGGGGAAAATTGCCAATAGTTTAAACAATATCTCCTGTCAGGTTTGTTTGATCTCCTTGTGTTTATTACCCTTTAGATTTGCCTTTGGATATTTTTTCCCTGCATTAGTATTCTTTAGCTTTCTACTGAGACCATTTTAGATAATTGACACCATATGAAAATTGGTATGTAGGCTGGGGGTTCTTATCCCACATACCAACTTCTATAGAATGTCCTTTACATTCATTTGCCTCTCCCTAACCCAGTAATAATATAATTATTATTATACTGTAACAATAAATACAGTATTCCATTTTGAAGGGAGCTGGAAACAGAATGTCTTCATCAGCTAGATCCACATCCATTGGCCACTGTAAGTGGCTACTATAATGTAAATGGCAAAGTTCAGCATGTTGTTTCTGAGAAGCAATAATATATATCTTCTTCACATTCACTATAAAATTTGATTTTATCAGGGTGGAATTGTGAATCTTCAGACAGCCTTGCTGTGTATGGATTCTTTACCCTTTCAGAATCTAAAGGGTGAGTATGTGGGGGATCCATCCTCCCCACAGTCAAGGTTACCTTTGAGTACGATGCATAGTAGTTGGGGGCTGTGTACATGGAGGATTCATGCTTCTCTATGTCTGATGGATAAACTCTGGTTTGTAAATATATAAATTTCAAAATATCAGGGCTGTTTCTGTTCTCTTGTTTCTAAGATGTTGTCCTTTTCCCCCCCTCAGATCTAATCTCAAGGAGATTTGAGATACTAAAACTCAATGCATGGGCCATAAAATGTGGGGAAAACAGACAGAAGCCAGAAAAGGAAATTCATCCCAGTCCAATTCTTTAGGCACCTTGGAGCCTTTATGTAAAGAGAAGTGATTGGGTAAAGTAAGAATGTATGGAAAATACTCAAATGAATAAAAATGCAAGATATCTGTTAAGATGCTCTGTTGGTATAGTAATATCTTTGCACTAAAAACAATGTAACCTCTGTGATAGCAAGACAGTTAAGTCTAAATTAGTGTTTCCCAAAGTATATTCTGCAGGACAGTAATTATACAGGATATCAAATAAAGTCACAAGAAAAATTTAAGTGAGCAAATAGTAGGGGAAAACTGAGTGAAACCGGACATCTCAAAGCCTTTCTTATGCTACTATAGAGTGTGAATATCCAGAAATGAGGTTCTAATCTGCCACCTTTTCCAAACATATTAAAACATGTGATTATTATTTTTTATTTTTTTATTTTTTATTTTTTAAAGATTTTATTTATTTATTTGAGAGAGAGGATGAGAGGAGAGAGAGAGCACATGAGAGGGGGGAGGGTCAGAGGGAGAAGCAGACTCCCTGCTGAGCAGGGAGCCTGATGCGGGACTCGATCCCGGGACTCCAGGATCATGACCTGAGCCAAAGGCAGTCGCTTAACCAACTGAGCCACCCAGGCACCCCATGTGATTATTTTTTAATGTGTCATTTTTTCAGGAGTAAAGTTGATCTGTATTCATCTGTGGCATCTCAGCGACCACAGTAAGAACAAATCAGCTCACCCATCTGAGATGAAGTGAAGTGGATTTCGGAAAGTAGGAGAGCAGAGCCAGAGCCTGAAGGTTAGGACTGTCCTGTGACCTGCAGATAAGGGGCTTTGAATGGCTGGCACATCCCCCAGCCCAGACACACTTGTACACCAGAAGCACGTGGTGACCGCTGAGCAGCCTCACAAGCTTTACTGGTGCCCCTCAGTTCCAAAAAGTGTGATCTATGAATTCTTTGAAGAATTTGATTTCATTTTTATTAAAATGCCTACTTCTATTTAAACGCATAACACCACAACACACACACACACACACACACACAATACCTCCCCAGTAGGAGTCATACTTCCAACTGGTATCCAACAATTGAGCTCATTTTGTTACTGTTGTTGATGTCATGAATCTGTGAGCCAACTTTCCTATGAAGAGCTGGCTCTCAACCACATTAACGAGGGGCTGCATAAGAGGATCAAAATGAAGCACCTCTTTCTGACTCTGGCTTTCTCTTCCAACATTAAAATGATAGCCATCATTTATTGAGCGTTGCACTGTGTAAAACCCCTTGGCATTACCTCTTCTCTTTAAAACAACCTTCTGAAGTAGACATTATATCTTCATTTTATAAGCAAAGAAACTGAATCTTGGAGGGTTTAAGTAGCTTGCCAAGAGAACACAGTTGTCTCTCAATAAGCCTCTACTTTAATAGAAGTTGAAGAAAGAGCATATTGATGGCCTTGAGAGGTCAATATAAAGGAACAGTTATTCCTGATAATGTACTAATTTGTAAGTATCTAAGAAGTCAAAAGTGGTTGCTACTTCTTTCTTTCTCTCTAGGTTTGGTAAAAATCCTTCTAAATCCTCTATTCTTTTCAATGGCCAATTACACCAAACTCCTGTCAAAATGATCAAATCCAATGTGTGTGTGTATTAAGATGGATAAATGGCAAAATATCTAACTGACTTTGTAATCAAAACCTTGCACTTATAAGCTGGTAGGCCAACCATGGAAGAAAACCCAAATACAAAATTAATGCAATAATGGTGTTTATGTTTTTATTACCCTGTAATTATATCATTCCTGTGATTGTTTTTCTTTTTATGTTGGCCTGTAAAATGTTGCTGCCTCAACCTGTTTTAAACATCCACATTTGTAGGATTAGGACTAGTGATGTTTTGCCAATTTCCCTGAAAGAGAAGCCAGATGCACCAAACCCACCTTCTTTGATAAAGTCCTTCATTAATTTGACACCTGGCACTCTCAGCTGTATTCTTTTTGGTGGAACTGTCCTGGTCTTCAGATAACAGTATACTCCGTCATGAGAAACATGTTATAAAGTTGGTTATTGCACTGATTTTTATACTTTGCTGTTATAACTTACATTAGTATTCTTCTTACTGTAAATATCGATTTATAAGTTAAATTTGCTTAATAAGTCGATTGCTTATTTTCAGGGTTGTTTATTCAAATAAAATTTTCTATATGATCTTTTCCCTTGCTTTCAAATTCTTTATTCAAAAGCACTTTTTCCTTGCCTTTATTCATTTTGCACTATTCCAAATGCTGCCAAAATTTGCATTAAAATATAGAGACATAATTAAGTCCAGATTTGCCAAGATGGACTAATTAGTGGGTGGTTACTTTTTTTCTTTTCCACAGAAAACTTGATTATAGAATTCCTATAAATGGCAAGCTTTTGATATGATCACCTTTCTAGAAGTCCGTGTTCTAGCAAATTTCCGGAATCAATCTCTTACATTAACCAAAGTATGTGTGGCTGCATTAAGTCAAAAGTGTCCTACCTAAAAAATTGGGGGTTTGTATCTGAAAACAAGAAATTGCTACTGGAAAATGTATAAGCCTGAACCACTCACTTCTCTTATCAAATAAAACACTTTGAGAGTAAATAAACATTTAATGGTAAATCTGTATTCTTTTCTGGCATGAACCCAATATTACTCATTATTTTAACATAAGGAAATCCCTAATAAACCTCCAGGCTTTTCCTTAAGCTAAAAATGATTAGCCTTTGCCCCAGAATTATTTTTAAAAATATAAAATATTAAATTTGTTTACAGATATTTCCTGTTAAAGTTGGCCTGTGGGTTTATCTGTTCTGCTTGGAGAGGTTCCAGACCATTCTGGCTTTGACCTTGTAATCCAGTATGTGCCAGTCAAAGCTGCATTGTGTAAGAGCATCCCGTGGTTCTTCCTTGACCTACATCTCACCAGCTTGTCTACCCTTCCTTCACTTCCTCCCCTGCCTGCAGCTTCTTCTGCTTACTACTTCTTTGATTTTATAATAAAATTATGCTGGAGGAACAAGGACCATGGGCTAAATGTGGAGATGAATGCTACTCCAGATTTATACTGCTTTATTATAGTCTGTCTCAATGCATAATCTGTAGACAATGTGCATCTGAATTCACGTCTAGTGTTTGTTTAAAATGTGGACCCTAGGGGATGCCTGGGTGGCTCAGTCGGTTGAGCCTCCGACTCTTGATTTTGGCTCAGGTCATGATCTCAAGGTTGTGAGATTGAGGGGCCTCTGGCTCCACACTCAGCTGGGAGTCAGCTTAGGGACTCTCTCTGCTCCCCCCCATTTCCCTGAAATAAATAAATAAATATTTTTTAAAAAAAAAATTCTTCCCCCCTTTTCCCCCCCCCCCCCCCCCCCCCCCCCCCCCCCCCCGGCCAGCACTCATGCGCACTCTCTATCTCTAAAAACAAACAAAGTATAAAATGTGAACCCCTGGATTCCATCCCAGACATACTGGAACTCAGGGAAACTCTGTGGTGTCTGCAATTTTAACATGCTCCTCGGGTGTTTCTTACGCACACTAAAGTTCAAGATCCACTAGCCATCTAGAACAGATGGCTAGACTGACTTCACTACACACATGGCAAAAAGTAAGTCTACTGGAGACGTCTCTGAAGATGGCAAAATAAGGAGACTGCTGAATCTCCTCGAGAGAAATTCCAACAAAATGGAACGGAACTATCGAACACTGAAAATATCCTTACCAAGAGCAATAAATGAGCAATAAATGACAAGAAATAAATGTATACCAGGCTATGACATTTTTACAAGTGTTTAACCTCAAAAAAAACAGTTTTCCACCTCTCAGATGGGATGATGATCCTCACGTCATAAAAGGGTGGTGAGGATTAAACATTAAGGCACATAAAGAGGCAGGCAGAATACACCATATATAGGCAGCACTTAAAACTGGCACACTGTGCACTCCTCCCACTAAGATTTTCATCAGCTTCTGCTCACCCCATTTGCTGGCCATCAGCTGACACTGCACCACTGAGGTCTGAGCCCCTCCTTACTGATCAATAGGGTTCGGTATTATTCTGGGGCTCCAAGCCTAAAATTTTGGGGGCATTAGTTTTAGTGAACTTACACTTTTGTCTTAACACAAATCTGCCCTGCCTTCCACATATTTCTTATATCCACCCAGACCTCCCAGGGCATATGATCAAGTACTCTTCAGACTCCAACTATTACTGAGGCCAAGAAGACCCCACTGAGGTCTCCTAATCCCTTACACATCAGTGCCCGCTGGCTTAAGACTCACATTCATGCTCCACCGTGGTTCCATCCTGCTGACCCCTGTCTGTGGAGGGATTCTCCTGTGGGTCTCTGTTCCCCGTCACTTTCCTGCTTGTCAGGGGTGCTCTCCCTTTCATCCCAGAGTGTGTCATAGCTTGGAACTTACACCGCTACTCTCTACAAGCCTCCATACAAAATGATATACAGTGAATACCTCCCCTGCCCTTGCTCCCCACCCCCCAAGCTTGCCCCTCTACTCATACATAGTCTTGCCTCCAGCTTGGATGCAGGGTCCCTTCACATGTGTTTATATCACGGACTAATCCAATGAAAATTCACACCCAAAAAACCAACACCAGCACAGAATGTGACAAAATTTTAAACTGTGTAAAATCTACAAGCATCTAAGCAGGAAAAAAACCACCTATTACAACTTACTGTCAAAAGAGGTCAAATCAGGTGGTGCCTGGGTGATACAGTCGGTTAAGTGTCCAACTCTTGGTTTTGGCTCAGGTCATGATCTCGGGGTTGTGAGACTGAGCCCCATGTCGGGCTCCACACTCAGTGTAGAGCCTACTTGAGATTCTCTCTGCCTCTGTCCCTCCCCCAGCCCCCACCCTGCTCCCTCATGTGCTCTCTCTCTCTCTCTCTCTCAAAAAAAAAAAAAGATCTAAAATCGGATTATTTTCAGATAATCAACTCTGAAAGATCACAGAGTGACAATTACATTTCCCTCGAGGAAAATAAAAGACCCAGAACTTTTATACCAAACCAAGTTGGGTACAAAAGGAATAAGATATTATCTGATCCTTAACATTTCCAAAATATGTCATTCAAATGGTTTTTTACTAAAAGGTTATGTGTAAAAAGAAATTTTGAACATTGCATTATATTTTTTCTGTATTTTCTATATTTCTCTATTTTTCTAAAGCATGTTCTTCTTTATCTCTCTGTTAATGGAGTCTATCGCGATGTATGACAAAGTATGGCTGTTCAGTATCTGATTTTGTAATGAACCATACAACAAGAGGCAGATATGCCAAAAGTGTGAAATTCCCAGTTCACGTTCTGTCCCCTTTCTTTTCTTATTCCCCGCTCAGTCCTATACCACAAGCACTTAAAACTTGGATGTGGACACTCCAGCCCATATGTCTAAGGTCTGTCCACACCCCATGCAGTTAGACCCCACTTGGTCACTTCTTAGGTCTAGAGTGTCCAATAACATCACAGTGCCCCTTCATGAAAACCAGGGAGCATATTCCTATAGCCCTAGAGTAGAGCTGGGCCCATTTAGGATAGAGGACTCTGGAGAGCTGTGTGGGAGACCATGGTCTAGAAGTCTAGAAGAGGGATGCATAAGGTGTGAACAGACCCAGACTACCTTGCTCCCTCTGACTCTTAGCTGTGTGGGGAGGAACACAACTTCAGGTGAAGTCTTCAAAGTGCAGGATCTAAAGGTGGTGCTGGATCTTGTTATGACCTACTTTATAGAGTGAGGAAATGAAAACTCGAACATTTTATGTGCCTCATTCAGGCTCAAAAAATGAGTGAGAAGATCTGGAACTAATGACTTCTAATGTCTAATCCAAGGCATTTCCCACTGTACCAGTTGTTCCATTGTGCTTCTATAGGGAACAATAACTAATTACCCAGAATATTCCAAAGCAATAAATTCTCTCATAGCTTTTCTTTCCAGGTAAGGCTGGGTTCGCCCTCTGGACATCATCAAAAGATTCACATTAACTTTAAAACCTCTGGACCTCTAGCCTCTAATGCAGAGAATGGGGCTGATTGAGTGATAGCAAATTTGTAAGGGCTTCTGTTTCCTGTGGAGCAGGACTGTCAAAAGCGATGCTTGTTGTGTTGAAAGAAAATTGACGTTTTGTAAGAGGTGTAACCAGAAACTTCTTCTTATCATAATAGGTCACTCATCCAAGTTGGTTTCCAGCCTGTACAGAACTGTGGGAAATGAACATTTTCTTTCTTAGCAATTGCGAAGGCCAAACTGAACATCAAGGAGTTTTTACTACTTGCATTTCTGGGTTCTAATTAATTTTCCATTTAAACCTTAACTTCATTTAGTTAAGTTCTGTCATTGTAAACATGGAGAAGAGTACGTTAAAATGTTAGGAAAAATGAATACTCACTTTTCATGCTTTATTTTACTTCTCTTTGTGACAGAAACCTTCTCCAAATTGAAGAGAAAGGTAGAATTTCTTATGGGCACATTTTGAAAATTGTGGTGAAAAGCACATAACATAAAATTTACCATCTTAACCTTTTTAAAGTGTACAGTTCAATAGTGTTAAGTATATTCATATTGTTGCACCACAGATCTCTAGAATTTTCTACCTCAAGGTTCAAACTCTGTACCCAATTTTTTTTTTTTTGAGAGAGAGAGAGAGAGAAAAGAGAGCGCATGAGTGAGAACGGGGTGGGGGGGTAGGCAGAGAGAGAGGGAGAAAGAATCTCAAGCAAGCTCTACACTCAGCACAATGCTGGACATTGGGCTCGATCTCACAACCCTGAGATCATGACCTGAGCCAAAATCAAGAGTCGGATATTTAACTGACTAAGCCACCCAGGTGCCCCAAACTCTGTACCCATCGAACAACACTCCATTTCGCCTAACATTCAGCACCTGATAACCACCATTCTGCCTTCTGTTTCTATGAGTTTGACTACTTTAAGTACCTCAGGTTAGTGAAATCAAACAATATTTGTCTTTTTGTGACTGGCTTATTTCACTTAGTATAATGTCTTCAAGTTTGTCTATGTTGTAGCATATGGCAAAATTTCCTTCTTCTTTTAAAAGGCTGGATGAGGGGCGCCTGGGTGGCTCAATCGTTAAGCGTCTGCTTTAGGCTCAGGTCATGATCCCAGGGTCCTGGGGTCAAGCCCCGCATCGGGCTCCCTGCTTGGCAGGAAGCCTGCTTCTCTCTCTCCCGCTCCCCCTGCTTGTGTTCCCTCTCTCGCTGTGTCTCTCTCTGTCAAATAAATAAATAAAATTAAAAAAAAATAACATTCTCTTTAAAAATAAATAAAAGGCTGGATGATATTCTATAATATGTATATGCCATTTTTTTCTTTATCCATTCATCCATCAATGGACATTTGGGTTACTTAACCGTTGGCTATTGTGAATAATGCTACAGTAAACATGGGGAGTCAAATATCTTTCCAAGTATCTCTCCAGTATCTTTTATGACGTGAAACAGTGTATAAACACACAGAATTGCATACTGAAAAGTATTCAAATAATAAAGGCTTACTTATAAATAAATTTGTATTCAATTCAAACCTCTTTAAAGCGGAAACTTGGTCATTTTCCTTTTATGCTGATTAAGTAGTCAATTATTTTAGGTAAATATGCTTATTTGTCTATTGACTTTTTTAAAAGATTTTATTTATCTGACAGAGAGAGAGAGATCACAAGCAGGGGTTGGGCAGAGGCAGGGGGAAGAGGGAGAAGCAGGCTCCCCACTGAGCAGGGAGTCCGATGTGGGGCTCAATCCCAGGACCCTGGGATCACCACCTGAGCCGAAGGCAGACGCTTAATGACTGAGCCACCCAGGCGCCTCATCCCTCTGCCCTTCTGAGCACCGATCTCCCATCAGCTGAAATAAGTCCTTGTTTCCTTAGGGAACCAAACCCAAACACTAGCCTCTCTCTCTCAGGCTGTAATTAAATCTGGCGGGCAGGTCAGCAGGGCCACTGGGTCAGGAAAGAGGAGAAAGAGGAAGTGGGGGAAAGGGCATTTGTTTCTCGGCTGGTCCTGGTGCTTCTCGGAGACGGAGGCCCTGGTAGCCTCGCAGTGGAGTCGCTGTGCCCAGAATACCCGTGCTCGCTCCGGCTCCCAAATGGTTCTTCCCAATCGAGGGCTTGTGCGACCCTCAGCCCTCAGCCCTCCAGGCTGCAGCACCTTCCTGGTGGTCTGCCGCTGCCGGAAAGATCTCTTTCCTCATTCACCACCTCCAATTACAGGACGGAGGAGCTTCTCACACCGTAATGCGCATCACAGTCACTCCCAGGGCTGGTGAAGCCCAGATTCCTGGACCCCAGCCCGAGGATTCCCCGGGGGTGCTGATAGTTTACATTTCTAACAAGTTCCCAGGGGATGAAGGTGCTGCTGGTCCACAGCCAGAAAAGCCTACCAGTGGTCAAAGAGGGAGAAACTAGTTGAGATCACATGTCTCCAGATGGTGAGAACAAAAAGATGCCTTAGTTGGGGCGCGTAGGAGCCCTGTGGCGCCTTAGACGTATAAAATCGGCTCCGTACTTTGCTTTCAAACTATAGTTGTGAACATTGTTTCAACAATTAAGTAACTAAGGAAAACCTTTGTCTCTTTTCTAATTACATAGCATGAAACGCATGACTTTTAAGTGTACAGCTTGATGAATTTTGACAAATGCACACACCCATGTAATCCATACCCCCATCACCTCAGAAAGTTCCCACATGTTCCTTCCCAGTTAATTTCCTACCCCTCCGGGAAAAAATATTATTTTTATACATATATTATAATATAATACAAAAATTTTTTTTAAGATTTTTTTTTATTTGACAGAGAGAGACAGTGAGAGCAGGAACACAAGCAGGGGGAGTGGGAAAGGGAGAAGCAGGCTTCCCTCTGAGCAGGGAGCCCGAGGCGGGTTTCGATCTCAGGACCCTGGGATCATGACCTGAGCCGAAGGCAGATGCTTAGCAACTGAGCCACCCAGGCGCCCCTATAATATAAAGTATTATATTATTTTGATTTAACTAACTGAAAGTTAGTTTTTTTGTTCTAGGACTTCATGTAAAGAGAAAGAGTATATGCTCTTTTGTGTCTTCTACTTTGCTAGGCATAATGTTTTTGAGATTTATCATGCTATTGCATGTTTAACTGTCACTTCTTTTTATTATGAGGGATTTTCCAGGGAATGAATCTACTATAATTTGTGTATCAGTTCTACTACTGATGAATATTTTGGTCGATTCCAGTTTTGTGTTATTTGAGTAAAATTAATATGAACATTCTTCTCAAAGTCTTTTTGGAAGATCAAAGGGTAGGTATCTTCAGTGTTCTCTGAAGTGGTTGTGTCATTTTACACACATAGGAGAGCTTCTAATCTTCTCCAACATTTCATGTTAACAGTTTTTAAAATTTCAGCCATCCTAGTGGGTATGTAGTGTATCTCATTGTGATTTTAATTCATATTCCCTGATGACCAAGAATGCTGAGTACTTTCTCATGTATATCACAGCCTTTTGTTCAAGTTTTTTACCCACTTCAAACATTTTAGACTGTTTGGCTTTTTATTATTAAGTAGTAGAGTTCTTTATATATTATGATTATAAATCTTTTATTTGATATATGTAATGTATTTCTGCAAGTGTGTGCCTTTTCATTTTCTTAGTGGTATCTTGAGCAATTTATAATTTTGATGAACTCTATTTAATTTTTTATAGCTAATATTTTGTGTCCTTTGTAAGAAATCTTTGAGTCACAAAGATACTCTCTTATGTTTTCTCTTCCTGTAAACTTTATATTGTTAGCTTTTTTGGTATCTCTCAAATGAATTTTGGTATGTAGTGCAACTTTTAAATAATTCTCTTTTTGTCTTAGCTGCCAGGATATCAGGGTCTAATTTTAAAGGTATTCATGGCTATTATGTTAACTTTTATGGTTATCACATTTGCATTCTCCTTTTCCTTACTGTTTCTTCTCATTTCTTTTTTTCTTTTTCTTTTCTTTCTTTCTTTCTTTTTTTTTTTTTTTTTTGAGAGAGAGGGGTGAGGGGAAAGGGGAGGGACAAAAGGAGAGAGAATCCTAAACAGGCTCTATGCCCAGCATGGAGTCTAATCCGGGGCTTGATCTGATGACCCTGAGATCATGACCACAGCCAAATTCAAGAGTCGGTCACTTAACCGACTGAGCCACCCAGGCGCACCTTTCCTGCTTATTTTCCATTTATATTTTTTCTTCCTATTGTGTATAACTTTTATTTAAGAGGGGGAGTATTTATTAAATTCAGTAACTAAAAGTAAGTAGGATTTCCTTTTTTATCCACTAGATAATTAGACTTAAATTTAGCCACTGTGAATTTTATTTTGTTGTAAAATATGAATAGGTTGAACCCCTGGCACAGCCATTAGAGGTGACCTTTGGATAATATCCACTGCATTGAATGAGAAGTAGTGGATTTCATGAGATTCAAATTAACGTCTCCTGAAATCTGTGGGCTCCAAATGCAGTTCCTCCTGCCTGATAAAGAATTTAAACTGTTTAAGAATATTAACACCATTCTCATCAGCCATAAACAGATAAGCAAAGGGCTGGATTCAGCTTGTAGGACCATGGTTTTCTGACTTCTGGGCTAGAGTAACAAGATAAAAGGTGTTGCTATGCACAGAGACACTGGAAGGGAACCAAGAAAACATTCAAAGATAGAGAGATTTTTATTCCAAGGAAACTAAGTTCCAAAAGGCCTGTAAAAAGAACTATTAGACATCAACTCTTTCCTGGATCTCCAGTCCACTGGCCTACCCTGCAGATTTTGTATTTGTAGCCTCCATGATCCTTAAAATAAATCCAATAATAGAGCCAGAAAAAACAAAACAAACCCAAAAACCAGAACTATTAGAATACTGGACAGGAATAGATTATCTACAAATGAATTATGATTTTAAAAAAGTAACTAAAAGTAGCCTCCAATTGGGGGCACCTGGGTGGCTCAGTCAGTTAAGCGTCTGCCTTCAGCTCAGGTCATGATCCCAGGGTCCTGGGATCAAGCCCCATATCAGGCTCCCTGCTGAGCGGGAAGCTTGCTTCTCCCTCTCCCTCTGTCTCTCCCCCTGCTCATGCTCTCTCTCTCTCTGTATCTCTGTGTCTCAAATGAATAAATAAAATCTTTTTTTAAAAAAGTAGCCTCCAATTTAGTTGGTGGAGAAGGGAAATGGGGGTTAGCTGAAATCAGAAAAGTGGGGTGAGGGGAATCTTCTGGGGACATGTCCTTAAGGCGGCATGAGTTAAAGACTTCTGGGATAACAGGGTCCACAATGAAGGTTTGGCTATTAACTCCAGAATATATCACTTAATGATTGATAAACTGTCACCGATGATCTAATCCTGCTCACCCTTGGTTTAGGCCATTGGTAATTGGGTAATTGGGAAATGATTTCTGCATCTTCTGTCTCTGCCAGGACAAACCATTGTGGATACAGCCTTGGATAAAGGTGTCTTGTCCACTGGGATTTCAATTCCAGAACTGAAGCTTCCTTGGGGAATCATTACCAAGTTGTGTTAGAAATAGCACAAAATAAAAGTCTGTTTTGTTTGAAACCTAGAAGCAGATTTATGCCACTAATTTACTTGACTACCTTAAGAGGGAAGAGGACTAAGAAATACTAAGTTGTCTACTGTGAATCAGGCATTCAAATACATAATTTTAATTTATTCCTCCATACCATTTCTAGAAGTTGAGTATTATTATCCCCATTTCACAAAGAGAACACCAAGGCTCAGAAAGTTTAAGTAACTTCTCCAAGTTTGCACAGTTGCTAAAACAGAATTCAAGCTTGGCTCCATTTGAGACCAAAACTCATGCCCTTGTCCCAAATCATGCTGGCTCCTTGAGCTTCCATTTGCTCATCTGTGAAGGGAAGGAGTGCCATCAGATGATTCCTGATGTTTCTTGTCTCCAGCACTGGTATTTTATATGCATAGGGTCTTGATGGCCATAAGGGATGAGAGTAATGGAACTACATGTTGTGGCTTACGTCGTGACACCACTTATAACTTAATTATAAGAGGAATGAATGTGCAAATTCAAAGTTATAGGAAGATACGACTTCAGATTTAGACCAAGAAGGCAGTATGAACACCGGGTCTTTACTCTTCCTATACTTCACAAAAAAAAAAAAAAAAAAAAAAAAAAAAAAAGTCCATAAAAATAAAATAAAAATTACACAATATAACAATAAACACACCAGTTATTAAAATTACTAGGTAAAAAGCTTAGTCATCATGAGGTTTCAAATCCAACACACTTCCTCTAACTGACAAATAACAAATCTTTTAGAAATGACTTCTTTTTATTTTGCTGCACTGCTTTTAGTATAGTGCTTTGTATGTTTATTGAAAGTATTAGACTTGTCCAAATATTTCTCACACGATCACTGGATGGGAAGACAGAACAAAAGGCAGGAAGAATGAACCATTTCCAAAGAGGGTGACCACGCGCAACATTCCAGGCAAACGGACAATTCTTTCTACACTAAAAAGTGTTTCTAAACAGAATGTTGAACATAAAATTAACTGAACTTGGGAAGCAATCACCCTTTTGGAAAATCCTTACACGGACATTTGCAAAATATCATGGGATACTTATTATCATTTAAATTTCCAATATGTGAGAAACTAATGTGACAATTATAGTACTCTCCAAAAATGCAATGGAGCAAAAGGGGGATGTGGGCTTTATATTTATATTAAAAAAAAAAAAAGGAAGAGGAGCAAGATGGCAGAGGAGTCGGAGACCTGGATTTTGTCTGGTCTCAGGAATTCAGCTGGATAGGGATCAAACCATTCTGAACACCTACAAACTCAACCAGAGATCGAAGAAAAGAATAGCAGCAACTCTCTGAACAGAAAAGCGACCACTTTCTGGAAGGTAGTGAATCCGAGGCAATATTTGGGAGGATAGACGGCGATGGAGGAAGCCTCAGTCGGCCAATTCTGGCAAGTGATAGAGCAGTGGAACACAAAATCGGAACTTTTAGAAGTCGGCTCCGCTGAGGGACGTCACTCCAGTGGCTAAGTGGGGAGTGGAACATTCGCAGGAGAGTGTGGTTTCAGGACCCTCAGGGTCACAGAAAGACCGGGGGTGCCTGAGTGTGGCAGAGCTCCCAGGTATCGGAAAGGGGAAGCCGGCTGCAGAGACGGAGCCAAGGCACGGGCTCTCAGCTCGGGGTTGTCATAAACTGTGATCCGCGGTACAGTCGGGCCACTGCTCCTCCAGCAGGGACCCAACAAGCAGCAGATCCGGGGAGACTCACCTTCCTCCCCTGGGAGGAGTGGCACGGGAGTGCACTGCAGGGATCTGCTGGGTTTGAAGACTCCACACGGGGTCGGGTGCCAGAGATAGAAATGCTCGGTCACAGGCCAGGTGAGCACGGAGTGCGGCCGGAGACTGGGCAGACGGGAGTGACTGACTGCTTTTCTCTGGGGGCTCACTGAGGAGCGGGGCCCTGAGTTCTCAGCTCCTGAGGGGCAGAGATTGGGAGGCTGCCATTTTCACTCTCGGCCTCCAAAGCTGTACAGAAAGCTTGCAGGGAACAAAAGCTCCCAAGCGCAAACCCCAGCAGATTACTTAGCCTGGACTGGCAAGGGCGGGGCAATTCCACCTCCGGCAAAGACATTTGAGAACAAAGGCAACAGGACCCTCCCCCAGAAGATCAGTGAGAACAGCCAGCCAAGACCAAGTTTACCAATCAATGAGAACGGCAGAACTCCAGAGCTAGGGGAATACTGCACATAGAATCCATGGCTTTTCCCCCATGATTCTTTAGTCTTTCAAAGTTAATTTTTTAAATTTCCTTTATTTTTTCTTTTTCTATTTATTTTTTAAAAATTTTTCTTCTTTCCTTTTTCAACCAACATCTTTTCAATTCCTTTTTTAAAATCTTTTTTAATTTTCATTTTTGCAGTCATATTCCATCCCTTCATTGCATTTACCCTTATTTTTGTATATATATATATAAGTTTTTCTTTCTTTAAAATTTTGGGAGGCAGTTTCTTCTAACAGACCAAAATACACCCAAAATCTAGTGTGTGGCTCTGTTCTATTCACCAGCCTGATCATTTTTTTTTTTTCTTTCCCCCCCGGTTTCTGGTCTCTTCTGATTTGTTTAGTGTATATTTTTCTGGGGTCATTGTTACCCTTTTAGCATTTTGTTCTCTCATTCATTTAGTCTTCTCTGGACAAAATGACAAAACAGAACAACTCACCTCAAAAAAAAGAACAAGAGGCAGTACTGACTTCCAGGGACATAATCAATATGGACATTAGTAAGATGTTGGAACTAGAGTTCAAAATGACAATTATGAAGATATTAGCTGGGCTTGAAAAAAGCATAGAATATACTAGAGAATCCCTTTCTGGAGAAATAAAATCTAACCAACTTGAAATCAAAAAAGCTATTAATGAGGTGCAATCAAAAATGAAAGCTCTAACTGGTGGGATAAATGAGGCAGAAAGAATTAGTGATATACAAGACCAAATGATGGAGAAGCTGAGAAAAAAAGAGATAAACAAGTACTGGATCACAAGGGGAGAATTCGAGAGATAACTGAGACCATAAGATGAAACAATGCAAGAATAATTAGGATCACAGAAGAAGAAGAGAGAGAGGGGCAGAAGGTATATTGGAGCAAATTACAGCGGAGAACTTCCTTAATTTGGGGAAGGAAACAGGCATTAAAATCCAGGAGGCACAGAGAACCCCTCTCAAAAATCAGTGAAAATAAGTCAACTCCCCAACATCTAATAGTAAAACTCACAAGTCTCAGAGACAAAGAGAAAATCCTGAAAGCAGCTCAGGACAAGAGGTCTGTAATCTACAACAATAGAAACATTAGATTGGCAGCAGACCTATCCACACAGGCCTGGCAGGCCAGAAAGGACTGGCATGATATATTCAGGGCACTAAATGAGAAAAATATGCAGCCAAGAATACTATACCCAGCTAGGCTGTCACTGAAAATAGAAGGAGAGATAAAAAGCTTCCAGGACAAACAAAAAACAAAAGAATTTGCAATCACCAAACCAGCCCTATAAAAATTATTGAAAGGGGTCCTCTAAGCAAAGAGAGAGCCTAAAAGTAACATAGACCAGAAAGGAACACAGACAATATACAGTAACTGTCACCTTACAGGCAATACAATGGCACTAAATTCATATCTTTCAATAGTTACCCTGAATGTAAATGGGCTAAATGCCCCAATCAAAAGACACAGGTCTCAGATTGGATGAAAAAAACAAGACCCATCGATATGCTGTTTGCAAGAGACTCATTTTAGACCCAAAGACACCTCCAGATTTAAAGTGAGGGGGTGGAGGGCACCTGGGTGGCTCAGTTGGTTAAGCGACTGCCTTAGGCTCAGGTCATGATCCTGGAGTCCCGGGATCGAGTCCTGCATCGGGCTCCCTGCTCGGCAGGGAGTCTGCTTCTCCCTCTGACCCTCCTCCCTCTCATGCTCTCTGTCTCTCATTCTCTCTCTCTCAAATAAATAAATTAAAAAATGAATAAATAAATAAATAAATAAATAAATAAATAAATAAATAAAGTGAGGGGGTGGAAAACCATTTACCATGTTAATGGACATCAAAAGAAAGGTGGAGTAGCAATCCTTATATCAGACAAATTAGATTTTAAACCAAAGACTGTAATAAGAGATAAGGAAGGACACTACATCATACTTAAAGTGTCTATCCAACAAGAAGATCTAATAATTGTAAGTATTTATGCCCCTAACATGGGAGCAGCCAATTATATAAGCCAATTAAAAACAAAATCAAAGAAACACATTGACAATAATACAATAATAGTAGGGGACTTTAACACCCCCCTCACTGAAATGGACAGATCATCTAAGCAAAAGATCAACAAGGAAATAAAGGCTTTAAATGACACCCTGGACCAGATGGATTTCACAGATATATTCAGAACATTCCATCCCAAAGCAACAGAATACACATTCTTCTCTAGTGCACATGGAACGTTCTTCAAACTAGATCACACCCTGGGTCACAAATCAGGTCTCAACCAGTATCAAAAGATAGGGATCATTCTCTGCATATTTTCAGACCACAATGCTTTGAAACTAGAACACGGTCACAAGAGGAAAGTTGGAAAGAACTCAAATACATGGAGGCTAAAGAGCATCCTACTAAAGAATGAATGGATCAACCAGGAAATTAAAGAAAAATTAAAAAATTCATAGAAACAAATGAAAATGAAAACACAACTGTTCAAAATCTTTGGGATGCAGCAAAGGCAGTCCTAAGAGGAAAGTATATAGCAATACAAGCCTTTCTCAAGAAACAAGAAAGGTCTCAAGTACACAACCTAACCCTACACCTAAAGGAGCTGGAGAAAGAACAGCAAATAAAGCCTAAACCCAGCAGGAGAAGAGAAATAATAAAGATCAGAGCAGAAATCAATGAAATAGAACCCAAAAGAACAGTAGAACAGATAAAAAACTAGGGGCTGGTTCTTTGAAAGAATTAATCAGATTGATAAAGCCCTGGTCAGACTTACCAAAAAGAAAAGAGAAAGGACCCAAATAAATAAAATCATGAATGAAAGAGGAGAGATCACAACTAATACAAAAGAAATACAAACAATTTTAAGAACATATTATGAGCAACTATATGCCAGCATATTAGACAATCTAGAAGTAATGGATGCATTCCTAGAGATGTATAAACAACCAAAACTGAACCAGGAAAAAATAGAAAACCTGAACAGACCCATAACCAGCAAGGAAATTGAAGCAGTCATCAAAAATCTCCCAACAAACAAGAGCCCAGGGCCAGTTGGCTTCCCAGGGGAATTCTACCAAACATTTCAAGAAGAATTAATACCTTTTCTTCTGAAACTGTTCCAAAAAACAGAAATGGAAGGAAAACTTCCAAACTCATTTTATGAGGCCAGCATTACCTTGATCCCAAAACCAGACAAAAACCCCATCAAAAAAGAGAACTACAGATCAATATCCCTGATGAACATGGATGCAAAAATTCTCACCAAAATACTAGCCAATAGGATCCAACAGTACATTAAAAGGATTATTCACTACGACCAAGTGGGATTTATTCCTGGGCTGCAAAGTTGGTTCGACATCCGCAAATCAATCAGTGTGATACAATACATTAATAAAGGAAAGAACAAGAACCTTATGATTCTCTCAATAGATGCAGAAAAAGCATTTGACAAAGTACATCATCCTTTCTTGACTAAAACTTCACAGTGTAGGGATAGAGGGTACATACCTCAATATCATAAAAGCCATCTATGAAAAACCCACAGCGAATATCATACTCAATGGGGAAAAACAGAGCTTTTCCCCTAAGGTCAGGAACACGGCAGGGATGTCCACCATCACCACTGCTGTTCAACATAGTACTAGAAGTCTTAGCCTCAGCAATCAGGCAACAAAAATAAATAACAGGCATCCGAATCGGCAAAGAAGAAGTCAAACTGTCACTTTTTGCAGATGATATACTTTATATGGAAAACCCAAAAGACTCCACCCTGAAACTGCTAGAACTCATACAGGAATTCAGTAAAGTGGCAGGATATAAAATCAATGCACAGAAGTCAGTTGCATTTCTATACACCAATGACAAGACAGAAGAAAGAGAAATTAAGGAGCAATTCCATTTACAATTGTACACAAAACCATAAGATACCTAGGAATAAATCTAACCAAAGAGGCAAAGAATCTGTACTCAGGAAACTATAGAATACTCATGACAGAAATGGAGGAAGACACAAAGAAATGGAAAAATGTTCCATGCTCATGGAATGGAAGAACAAATATTGTGAAAATGTCAATGCTATCTAGAGCAATCTACACATTTAATGCAATCCCTATCAAAATACCATCAACTTTTTTCAAAGAAATGGAACAAATAATCCTAAAATTTGTATGGAACCAGAAAAGACGCCGAATAGCCAGAGGAATGTTGAAAAAGAAAAGCAAACTGGTGGCATCACAATTCCAGACTTCCAGCTCTATTACAAAGCTGTCATCATCAAGACAGTATGGTACTGGCACAAAAACAGGCACATAGATCAATGGAACAGAATAGAGAGCCCAGAAATGGACCCTCAACTCTATGGTCAACTCATCTTCGACAAAGCAGGAAAGAATGTCCAATGGAAAAAAGACAGTCTCTTCAACAAATGGTGTTGGGAAAATTGGACAGCCCCATGCAGAAGAATGAAATTGTACCATTTCTTTACACCACACACAAAAATAGACTCAAAATGGATGACAGACCTATGTGAGACAGGAATCCATCAAAATCCTATAGGAGAACACAGGCAGCAAACTCTTTGATCTTAGCCTCAGCAACTTCTTCCCAGAAACATTGCCAAAAGTAAGGGAGGCAAGGGAAGCAAGGGCAAAAATGAACTATTGGGATTTCCTCAAGATAAAAAGTTTTTGCACAGCAAAGGAAACAGTCAACAAAACCAAAAGACAACCGATAGAATGGGAGAAGATATCTGCAAATGACGTATCAGATAAAGGGCTAGTATCCAAAATCTATAAAGAACTTATCAAACTGAACACCCAAGGAACAAATAATTCAATCATGAAATGGGCAGAAGACATGAACAGACGTTTCTCCGAAGAAGACATCCAAATGGCCAACAGACACATGAAAAAGTGTTCAACATCACTCGGCATCAGGGAAATACAAATCCAATCCTCAATGAGATACCACCTCACACTAGTCAGAATGGCTAAAATTAACAAGTCAGGAAACAACAGGTGTTGGTGAGGATGCGGAGAAAGGGGAACCCTCCTACACTGTTGGTGGGAATGCAAGCTGGTGCAGCCACTCTGGAAAACAGTTTGGAAGTTCCTCAAAAAGTTGAAAATAGAGCTACCCTATGACCCAGCAATTGCACTACTAGGTATTTACCCCAAAGATACAAATGTAGTAATCCAAAGGGCACGTGCACCCCTATGTTTATAGCAGCAATGTCCACAATAACTGAACTGTGGAAAGAGCCTAGATGTCCATCAACAGATGAATGGATAAAGATGTGATACACACGCACACACACACTGGAATATTATGCAGCCATCAAAAAGACATGAAATCTTGCCATTTGCAACAACGTGGATGGAACTAGAGGGTATTATGCTAAGTGAAATAATTCTATCAGAGAAAGACAGGTATCATATGATTTCACTGATATGTGGAATTTGAGAAACAAGACAGAGGATCATAGGGGAAGGGAGGGAAAAATGAAACAAGATGAAACCAGAGAGGGAGATAAATCATAAGAGACTCTTAATCTCAGGAAACAAACTGAGGGTTGCTGGAGGGGAGGGAGGTGGGAGGGATGAGGTGGCTGGGTGATGGACATTGGGGAGGGTATGTGCTATGGTGAGTGCTGTGAATTGTGTAAGACTGTTGAATCGCAGACCTGTACCCCTGAAACAAATAATACATTATATGTTAATTAAAAAAACAACAACTTTTGGTCAACCTCTGACTTCAGTTTCTAAAGGAATGGGTTTCCTCCTTTGTTACTAGTTGAATCTTGGCTTTGTAACTTAAACAACTTGTGGCCAAACCAATAAAAGTTGTTGTGATTGTTATGAATTGTTGTGATTGTTACTGTTTTATAAAAAGTGATATTTTTTCCTTTCCCCTTTTGCTGTTATTTGTGAATCCATTTCTATTGGGAGTTTGGACTAAACAAGTGACTTGACAGAAAACGCTCATATCTGTATGCTCTGGGTTACAAGCTTTACGTGTAAATGTTCTCATACATTTCATTGTATACCCAGGATGTATCTCAGGGTCACTTTTCATTTACTCCTACCTTGTGGAGCTAAGTGGCATTTATTTTATTATATTTGAAACTACAAAACATTTTACTCAAAGATCTTGGAAATCTAACATGAAATGTCAAAATATAAAGAGGAAGTATTGTGTTCTTTGCACACAGTGGGCTAGAGACTGTAAATTGTTATTAATGAAATTTAAACAGAATATTGAAATAGATACTTGGTTTACATCTTAAAAATGTTTGAATGACTATCAACCAGTTCTTTTTTGTTTTAAAGATTTTATTTATTTGAGAGAGAGAGAGCATGGGGGAGGGGCAGAGGGAGAGGGAAAAGCAGACTCCCCACTGAGCAGAGAGCCCAATGCGGTGGCGGGGGTAGGGGACCCTGGGATCATGACCTGAGGCGAAGGCAGACGCTTAACCGACTGAGCCACCCAGGCACCCGGACTATCAACTAATTCTTATTTGTGTTCAAAGACAGTATTCCACTGCAAAGGATGAGAGCTTAATGTGTTACATTCTCCTGTCCCACAGCCTGCCAAACCATGAGCCGAAGACCGGGCTTGCCTAATCCTGCAGAAAGTGAGAAGATTCTGCCTGGCCATACAGGGGGGCCAGGCACTTCTGTTCCAGCCAGGTGTGGAGAAAGAGGGACAGGTCAGGTACAGCTTTCTTCCTTTTCTTCCCCAATCACCTGGGATGATCTAGGGCTTTTACCTCAGACCAAAACTTCAGAGCAAAATTCTTGAGTGGACTGAGGCCGTGGACATGTGTGTGAGGGGGGGAAAGCTGCTCTCCCTGACATAGTGGGGAATATGGCTTTCTTAACCATTGTGAAAAACTTAACCAGAGTGCTAGATAACACCGGAAATGCTGTTAAATATTTTCTGCACTTTCAGTTTCTCTATATGCCTCAAGTTAACCTTCCAGAAAAGGTAAAGTCAAATTAGCTGTATAGGGTATAAATTTGAGTCTCTAAATCCTTGAATATTGTAAGGATATGCATGAGAATAATAATTATGACTTATTCTCTGTTTCATGCCCATTTGCTTAGTCAGTTGTGATTAAACCTTAATCAACTTGGAACACAGTTATTGTAAATATCATAGCTAAATTTACTAAACACTGAATGAAGCATGAAGTGCTGCATGATTTTTATCAAAAAGGCAAGGTGTAACTCATCATTTCCTTTCTCTTAAGGAAATGACCTGAATACCATGCTGCACCCACCCTAAGATTAAGTCCAAAATATGTCATCCTACTTATCCATCTTCTCTGTCAAGTCATCCTATTATATTCTTTGGATGAACCCTGGGCTTTTTTTTTTTTTTTTTTCCCAAAATGGGTCAGAACGAATCTTGCGGTATTTTATCTTTGTGATGCCAGTTCAAATGTTGGATTGAATTTTTTAAAAAAATCATCTGGGTAGCTAATTTAAGTGAGACAACTGAAAATTGTCTGGCAATTTTCTTTATCAACATTATTTGAAGACTTATTTCAGTTTGAAAAAGCAATTCATACTTAAGAATAATATCTTCTCCTAATTGCTTGGAAGATTTTCAGGTTTCTGATTTTCTGAGCAACGTGGTGTTTATAGTAAATCCCTTCTAAGTCTAGCACAGAAGCAGATTTTCTTAAGTGGAAGTATTTTTCTGTAATGATAATGGTTTCCATGGCTCCTTTGCAGCATTCTGGAGTGGAATAGGCGTGGCATACGGCAAAACTGTGATTAATTTTTTTAAGATTTTATTTATTTATTTGACAGAGAGAGTGAAAGAGAGCACAAGCAGGGGGAACTGCAGAGAGAGTGGGAGAAGCAGGCTTCCCACTGAGCAGGGAGCCTGATGCGGGGCTCTATCCCAGGACCCTGGGATCATGATGTGAGCTGAAGGCAGATGCTTAACAGACTGAGCCCCCAGGCGCCCTCAAAATTGTGATTATTGAGGATAAGAGGACATTACAGAGCAGTGTATTTGTTAACATTGATAGTGGATTTATTTCCAGAATCCCAGCTCTGTATAAAGCCTCTGTGTAAATGTACTAGATTTCATTATTTTTTGTTTTGTTTCTGCCAAAAGGAAGACAAATGTTATTGGGGAAAGAGAGGTCAACCACTTTCAAATATAATCAAGAGTTAATAGAACAGAATAAAATCCATATATCATAAGGCTCTGAAGTTAAAGCCAAAAGCTGCCTCTATGCTAAAATTATGTTGAAAAGTTTTTATGAAGTCTCGATTGAAAATTATTAATTTGATCAAGATCACTTTTAGTGATTTCTATACTTTTGTAATTATTTAAAAGTTCAGTCATTTTAAATATATGGGGAAATTTTTGCTTTTCTTCTCTTTTTCTTTTATTTCTTACAAAAAAAGCATAAAGGTTGGAAAAGGAAACTTCACGTATATCCTCTAAATATAAGCTGTTGGTAACATGAAAAACATGAAACACGATGTTGCTGGAATAAAGAATAAATAATTTGTATTTTCCTGGGGTAGAAGAACTAGATACATACATTACTAGAGTGAGGAGTTAGGGTCTGCCATAACCCGTTTTAAAGACAACTTCAGTTGTCCAATCCTGGATTCAACTTCAAAATTTTAATCACTGAACAATAGCACGGTTACATAACACTTTAAAAAGTGCACATTTGTTTTACGTATATGCACACATTTTCATGCATGCTGCTGCTTTTTTAATTCAAATGCTTTCTAATCTTGTTATCTCGGACTTTTCAAAGAATGTGAAAAAGAGCCATTTGATTTTATCTGGTAAATATAGTGGTATGGAGGGCTGGAGAAGATTTCTTCTTTTTTTTTTAAAGATTTTATTTATTTATTTGGCAGAGAGAGACACAACGAGGGAGGGAACACAAGCAGGGGGAGTGGGAGAGGGAGAAGCAGGCTTCCCTCCGAGCAGGGAGCCAGATATGGGGCTCAATCCCAGGACTCTGGGATCATGACCTGAGCTGAAAGCAGATGCTTAACGACTGAGCCACCCAGGCGCCCCTGGAGAAGATTTCTTTATAACCAGTGGAACTTCTCCTGTCAGCTTTTGGAGTTTCCTGCAGATATTAGTCTGACGGGCACAAACGTTGAGAGCACCCGCACTAACCTGGGTCCTGGGCATCGGTCCCAGGAGTCCTGGCGATAAGCAGGAGCAAGTGTACTCCTTTGGTAAACTGCGGGTACTGTTTTCCTTCCTGGGAATCCAGGAACTGAGGCAGAAGATACTGCAGGAAGCACTCTGCAGCCAGGAAACCCATTCAAGCTCTGAAAGCAATGGTCTTCAGACTTCCTGTTTGTGTCCTCATAAAGGAATTGGAAAATCTCTACAACCCTTTGCAAAACTTTAAGGTGACATCTAAAGTTTCTCCAAAATGTAAATAATACAAATTATGTTATCTCCAGCTAATTTGAAATAGTAATCTTTTAAAATAAAATGGTTACATAATTTTAAAATGCATCCTGTGGAATACCAAATACCAAAGGGACTCAGTCCTCTATCATCACCCATTTAAAAAAATAGGAATCATAAATAGTTCTTATTTAACAATTAGAAATGTTGAATCTTCCTTTTATTTACTGAACTTCTCTTTTTGTTTCCCTTTCTGGGGTTTATTCTAGTCATATAACTTTATTCATTAAGGTCTACTGTTAAAGACTTTATTATACGCTGCAGCAAAAACATAAGCTAAATTTATGTTTTTAATTTCCTAATAGGTTTTTTAAGATTTTATTTATTTATTTGACAGAGAGAGACACAGCGAGAGAGGGAACACAAGCCAGGGGGAGTGGGAGAGGGAGAAGCAGACTTCCCGCTGAGCAGGGAGCCAATGCGGGACTCGATCCCAGAACCCTGAGATCATGACCTGAGCCGAAGGCAGACGCTTAACCATCTGAGCCACCCAGGCGCCCCCCCCTTTTTTTTTTAAGATTTTTATTTATTTATTTAACAGAGTTACAGAGAGAGAGCACAAGTAGGCAGAGAGGCAGGCAGAGGGAGAGAGAGGGACAGGCAGAGGGAGAGGGAGAAGCAGGCTCCCCACTGAGCAGGGAGCCCGATGTGGGGCTCGATCCCAGGATCCTGGGATCATGACCTGAGCCGAAGGCAGACGCTCAAAGACTGAGCCACCCAGGGGCCCCCCCAAGGACTACTGTCTTAAAGCATCTGTGGTCCGTTCGTGATCGAAGAATTATTAAAAGATAAATAAATAAGAAGATGGGCTGTTTCCATGGTTTTCTTACTGATGGCTTTTCTATACCATGTTAGTCAGTGATTCTTACAGCCCTGCTTTAAAGTAACTAACACTGTAAGTCTGTGTAATGTAGTAGGAAAGGTCTGTATTAAAGAGTCCAAAAGCACGGTTTCAACTCTTAGTTCCGCTCCTAATTGACTCTGTGCCTCTAGAAAACATCACTGTAATTCTCTCATTTGAAAGCCAGACTAGAACAGTGTTTCCCAAAGCTAAATGATATGATTTTAGGTGGTACATGTACAAAATGTCTCTATTTGTTATACATTTCTTTTACTTTTTATCAGGAAAAAATAATCAGCATACTAAATCTATTATTTTTGAATATAGGCTTTAAAAGTGTATCTGGGTAGCTCAGTTGGGTAAGCCTCTGCCTTTGGCTTAGGTCATAATCTCCAGGTCCTGGGATCGAGCCCCGTGTTGGGCTTCCTGCTCAGTGGGGAGCCTGCTTCTTTCTCTCTCTCTCTCTCTCTCCCTCTGCCCCTCTCCACTGCTCATTCTCTCTCTCTCTCTCAAATAAATAAATAAAATCTTTAAAAAAATTTTTTTAGTTAAAAAATTTTCTAAAAGTGTATCTGAAAAAGTGAGTAAGAGTTCTTTTAAATCTATTTTTAAAAATATTAAATAACTAGACATGAAAAATCCATGAATGTGGTATGGGAATTAATGATTTTTGAGAAATATAGAGTAATTACAGTTGCTGTGGTTCCACCAAATTCCAGCATTATGTGATTTTATGAAAAAGAATTGGAAGAAGAAAAAGAAAAAGAAAAAAAGGAAGGGAATAAATAAGAAAGGAAGAGAAGGAGGGAGAGAGGAACTCTAAGGAGGATATATATTTCTACGTAGGCTCATCAAGTGCCATAGTCATGGATGGCAAATATTGACCCACATTAAGAAATTCCAAAAGGCAAGTTCAAGCAGATTATCCAGTTAAGCATTCATAGAAAGATGTTTTAAACACAGAATGCCAATTATGCAAGTCAGGCTTTCTCAACCCTCTACGTATTTGCTAAAAATCTTCATGTCTACACAGCCAAGTAATGTGGAAATTTGATGTAATTACCCAGACAAGGCAGGAAAATAAAACTTACCACAAAAGTTGGAGGACTGAGTTACATACCTACATCAGCTATCTTCACTGACCAAATTATCCAGGTAATCTATTCACCTTCTTGTCATATCACCTATGTTACCCTAGCCAATTCCAGTGCTGGAATTTTAATTAAGAGAGCTTACTGAGAATAAATGCCCTCCAAATAAGTGTGGGTTTTTCCAGATTAGTAAATAAATCAAATTTTTACCAAGGTTAATCATTACTCTGAGATAAAGAATAGACTGAATTACTTGGTATTAATGTGAGCAATTTTCTAAGACTTGTAGATCTTGGGTGTAATGTGTAAATACATCTGGCTAATTATGTTAAGATATTTTTAGCTTAATTTCCCCCCTGTTGTTATGGTCAATTTCCCTCAAGAATTTTTAGTAAGATATTAAGAATAAAATCTACTTTTATTCTTCTTTCCTCCTGTGTCCTAATCCTTTTTAGAGGATCAATAAAAAGAAAATTGTTCAGCCAGATAAAAATCTTTCACATGCACGTGCACACACACACACACACAGAGGTACACATAAACACCACCAGACAAAATTCCTTACAGAAATGTTACACATATTAGAAGTGGACCAATCTAAGAAGTATGTAAAAGATGAATCTCAGTCATGAATCTCAATTCTTTTCTTGTCTTCTCGTCCTGTATTTTAAAAAAGAAAGAGAGGTCACTCTATTTGGTATAGCCTTCAGTGTTTCTTGGATCTCAAGTGACTTTTCTCTAAATAATCATAGTAACTTTATTTATGTGGCTTTACAAGGCACGTTCCCACCCATTTTCCTATTTAATACAACAACCTTATATGATAGGGACATCTAAAGGAGAACTGATCAATGTCTCTGAACATTTCCTTTTATTGAAAAGTCAGACTATCAAGAAAACAATACTAATAATAGCGCTGTTTATTGAACTTACTACTACTAGGGAGTCTTATGTACAGAAGTCTTTATTATTCCTCACAATATTGTAAAGAGATGTTATGTTTGACCACTTATACTATTGGTCTTACACTGTTGGTGCAGCCACTCTGGAAACTGATATGGACGTTCCTCAAAAAGTTAAAAATAGAACTACCTTATGACCCAGCAATTGCACTACTAGGTATTTACCCAAAGGATACAAACATAGTGATTCAAAGGGGCACATGCACCCCAATGTTTACAGCAGCAATGTCCACAATAGCCAAACAATGTCCACAAAAGCCAAGCATCTCCCGATGTCCATCAGGAGATGAATGGATAAAGAAGAGGTGGTATATATATACAATGGAATATTATGCAGCCATCAAAAGGAATGAGATCTTGCCATTTGCAGCAACGTGGCTGGAACTGGAGGGTATTATGCTAAGTGAAATAAAGCAGTCAGAGAAAGACAAATACCATATGTGGAATTAAAGAAACAAAACTAATGAACTTAGGGGACGGGAAGGAAAAATAAAATAAGAGAAAACCAGAGAGGGAGACAAACCATAAGAGACTCTTAATCATAGGAAACAAACTGAGAGTTGCTGGAGAGGGGAGGTGGGGGATGGGGTAACTAGGTGATGGACATTAAGGAGGGCACGTGATGTAATGAGCACTGGGTGTTATATGCAACTGATGAATCACTAAATTCTATCTATGTTAATTAAATTGAATTCAAATAAAAAATTTAAAAAAGAGATAATTACATTTTACTCTATAGATCAGTAAGTGATGCTCTGAAGTTAACATGGTTAGGGGCATAGAGACAGGCAGACAGTGGTGGCTGAGCTCAGATTTGAATTTAAATCAGTCTTTTTCTGAAGCTAGGACTTTCTTCTACTTCACACCACACCCTTGTTACTAATGGTTCCCCTTCGTGTTTGTTGAATGAAATCTAAGACTCATATATTCTCTTTCCAGATGGGCTTTGATAATAGATGTCAGCTCAAATCCCTTTCGTAGCGAGGATCAAGTAGGAAAGGTTGGAAATTTTCCAACTGACTATGAGTAATGAGGAGGCAATCTGGGTAATACATAAACCCATTCACACCAGCTCTCCTCCAAATCCCCCAGAGCATTTTCTTTAGAAGGGCAGGCCAGAAAAGGCTAACTGGCTGCCTGAAAAAAGGGGTGGGGCAGGAGGAGCTCTGCTCTCATGCAGGCAGGTCATTCTACTGACAATCCAGTCCTGGAAGGGTCTGGTTTTAATAAGTGTCAGTCCCAGGACCATCCCAACAACGATTGAGCCCCACCACGTAAATCTCAGTTCCCCTAAATATCCTAGCATGAGAGAAAGCTGGTAATGTGAACATTCGATAGCAAAATATGTGAGGATAAGGGTCCTTGAACATGTGCAGATTGCCATGCTCATTAATGGAAGTGATCGTGTGTTGTAAGCATTCTGAGTGCTGGTCTGTCAAATCTGTGTGCAAATTGCCAAGGACTATGCCCAAAGATAACAACAGCAAACCTATATTCAGATGCTGGGAAAAAAGGAATGGGCTCATTGTCAAGAGGGAGTTAGATAACATGAATAAATCATACTTGGGAAGCACTTTCTCCATATTACTTCATCTGATCTGTGACATCCCTTTGCAACAGAGTATGGCTTGTTTCGTTCTTCCCCTTTTCCACGTGAGGAGGCAGTTTCAGAGAATAAGAAGAATATATTGAATGCTAATGTGTCCCAGGCTCTGTGTTTAGAATATTGCTTGCATTGTCTTATTTAATCCTTGCAAAATGCTTAAGAGGAAAATTTTATTGTTACTCTATTTATTACATGAAAAAATTGAAGATTAGAGAAGTCTATCACCAGTAGTAAGTGGTCTGCTGAGATTTTACCATAGGCCAATCTGACTTCAAACTCCTTTAGCACCATGTGATATGTCGGTTAAGCATCCAACTCTTGATTTCAGCTCAGGTCATAATACCAGGGCCGTGAGATCGAGCCCTGTGTTGGGCTCCACACTGGGCATGGAGCCTGCTTAAGATTCTCTCTCCCCCTCTCCCTCTGCCCCTTCCTCCCTATGCACACACATGCACACTCTCTTTCTCTCTCTAAAGGAAAAAGAAAACTTCAGGGATTTGTCCAGAATTCCTAATCTCAAATCCATCTCTATTAATTATAAAACCCTTTATTTTTCCATATCCACGCTGTCCTCAATATTGAATCTGGTGGTGCATTTTATTAAAGGAAATGTAGTTTCTTCCTCTCTAACCATCTCCAAGGCAAGGTTTTTACCCCAATATGGCTTCTATCCAGATAGAGGCACATCCACCAGGAATAAATATTTTCTGAGCACTCCCCATCTGCCCCACACTATAATAAATAGTGTGGAACTCATCAAAATGAACCCAATGGCTTCTGGAATTTCCAGCAGCAACATGTTTCTCTAAAACCAATGAAAATAGGTACCTATATGTTTTCAGGTTACCAGCTTACTGTTAACAGGAGTAGGGAAATAAAATGATTCCATTTCCCTTTGTGCTGTTTGAGAAGGCAGAGGTGAAAGCCCAGCTTCTTGGCTTTGAATCATACACCTTGAACCATAGGTCAGGCAAATTGGTGGTCACCTTCATGTCCCAACCTGCTGAACAACCCACCTCAGGAAGCCTCGTCATTGAGGGAGGTGAGTGTGCCAGACTCCACAAACCTGGACTTGCTGGTGGAAGTTCTCTCCAGCCAAGAACAGCACAGCTAGCAAGGGTGGTGGGAGGTAGGAAGCAAGTTCAGGGTTGGCAAGTGGACAGAATGAGTCACTTCTTTGATGTGGAGTGGTTGTTCCAAACAGCAAAGGTGAGCAGGCATTTCCTATTGTGGCAACAGCCCCTTAGAGTAGGAAACTGAGTCACAGGACAGAAAGGCTTCATAGTTGCGGGAAAGGAAATTGTTGGTCTATATTGTAATATAAATTTTACTAAGATGAAGTTGGTCTGAGTCTGGTAAAATTTCAGTTTGCCTTATGTAAATAAACTAGTTCTTTCCTTATTTCCAAAACCTATCCCCACTGCCCCCATTCTTAGTGGGAGAACACCAATTGAGAAGTGTTCACATATGGCAAAGCCCTTGGCAAGAATTAACTTTTTTTTTAAAAGATTTTATTTATTTATTTTAGAGAGAGAGAGAGAGAGTACAAGCAAAAGGAGTGGGAGAGGGAGAGGCAGGCTCCCTGCCCAGCAAGGAGTCTGATGAGGGGCTCCATCCCAGGACCCTGGGATCATGACCTGAGCCGAAGGCAGACACTTAACCCCCTGAGCCACCCAGGCGTCCCAAGAATTAACTTTTTAAAGGAATCAATTAATCTTAGGAAAAAGAGGACTCTTATGCATTTATGTGATTGTCTTACTTAGAGGATGAAAATACCATAAAGTAAAGATTGTTAAACCCATTGATGGTTCCAGGAATGCCTGGTTCTTGCATAAGAACAGAAGATTCAAATCCTGGGTCATGTTGGATCCATCTGGCCCAGTCTGAATGGATCTGTGTCTCCTTGGAAGCAGGGCCTAGAAGCCTGTAAATTTCCTACACCCATGCTTTGGTTTAAGGTCCTCCATTGGAAGACACTTGCGTGAGATTTGGAAGGTGGAAGAGAAGGCACCATTACTACTCTGGTGTTAACAAGAGGCCCAGAGTCTTTGGCAGATAGCAGAGCCGAGGTTTTGCCTGTGACTTCTAAGCGCCCTCCTGCAATTCACCCATGTGGGCCTGCAGGCCACTGAGATAACCACAGATAACCTTGCTCTTCCATCTAAGAGCTCAACCTTTTCAAGTTCTTTGTGTTTTCATTGTGTACTACTTCTTATAGCAATGAACTACAAAATTTATTACCCAGTCGTGAAGTATATTTTATTTATTTGCTCTTATTAAAAATATTTCAAGGTCCTAGGGTACCTGGGTGGCTCAATTTGCTAAGCATTCAACTCTTGATCTCTGCTCAGGTCTTGATCTCAGAGTTGTGAGTTCAAGCCCTATGTTGGGCTACACAGTGGGCGTGGAGCCTACTTAAAAAAAATATTTCAAGGTCCAAGGCATCTCTGGTATATTAATTAAATGTGTATTCATCTCCCTATGCCTTTCATCCTATTATGGATATTGATCATGCTTCAATTGAAGCGTTCTCTTCTTAAATCAGAGAATATAAACAAAACACACAATGTGAATTTTTACTTTTAAATTTACTTGGCTTTGTCTGAACTTTTTCTGAGCAGAAGGTAAAAGGAGGGAAAGATAGGAATGAGCTGAGTTCTTAACAATAGCACCCAAATTTTTAAATTATTATTATGTTCAATTAGCCAGCATATAGTACATCATATGTGGAACATAAGGAATAGCATCCAAATTTTGAATCATATAGGCTGGAGTAAAGAAGCAAGATGAGACAATATCATTTCTGTGAGCTAACTTCTTCCTTCACAAAGATCAGGCTTCATCTCTGTTCCCTCCTGTCTCTTTTATATTTGTGTTGTTATTTTCATTTTCATTTTCCAAACAGCAAGGGAACTACGCTTAATTTTAGAGACGACTCACTTAAGGCTAGCGCTGTGGGTAAGGGGACTTATTTTGAATAGGTTAAATGCTAAACTTTGCCATTGTTGGGTAAAAATCTAATCAAAGTGAAGTGAATAAAATATCATGGGATTAATACATTTGGCATTGTCAGGTACGCTTTACTTTTATGTGTGAAGGGTACTAGAACTGCCAGAAATGCTCTGTGAGATTGTGGATGATGCCATTTGATTACTGGACTTCCGTAGAAAGTAAGAGTTTAGATGTTCACTGCCCAAACTTCATCATGTCTCCTTCCTTTGCATTGTGTCATGAGATTTTCAGTATAAATCAGAAGTCACAAATTGGAAGCCCGGACCACAGACCAAAGTTGGTCTGCAGATTCATCCATCTACTCATTAATTCATTCAAAAGACATTTATCAAGTTTCTACATCCACTATGTGCCTGACTCTGTTCTAGGCCCTGGGGATATAGCCATGAGCAAAATAACCCAAAATCTCTGTCTTCAAGAAGTTTACATTCCATTGTAGGAAGAAACAGAAAATAAGTCAAATAAAATATATATTTGTTAGATGATGATGGTGCTTTTTTGGTAAAATCAAACAGTAAAGAGAAATAGAGAGTGTCAGGGGAGAGAGTGTGGGCCCAAATGGGAAGGTCTCACTGAGAAGGTAGCATTTAAAACAAAATCTGGGGGCACCTGGGTGGCACAGTCAGTTGAGGGTCCCACTCTTGGTTTTAGCTCAGGTTGCGATCTCAGGGCGTGAGATCAAGCCCCATGTGGGGCTCTGCACTGAGCACAGAGTCTTCTTGAAATTCTCTCTCCTTCTCCCTCTGTCCCCCCCTTTCATGAGCGTACTCTCTCTCTCTAAGATAAATAAATCTTTAAAAAATAATTTAAAAAATAAGATAAGATCTGAAGGAGGTGACTGTGTGAGCTCTGGGGCTGTTTAGGGAGAGGGCCTTCCAGGTGAGGGAAGTGGTAATGCAAAGTCCTTGAGACTGGAGAGTGCATTGCACATTCAAGGAACAGCCAAAGGGAGTGAGCAAGAGCTGGTGGGAGGGAGGGAGGGGGAGAGTGGAAGCTATGGGAAGGTCAGAGAGCTGGTGGCTATGGTGAAGACTTGGCAGATGTGTTGTTAGTCTGCCCACTGGGTAAAAAAAAATAGTAGCTGCTAATATTGACAAGGTAGGATATTTTATATACACATTTTGATTTCTAATAACTTTAGAAAAAATATAAGATGTGACAACACTAGATGTTCATTAATGACCACATTCTCACATGAGCACTGAGCAGTAGCTGTCCCCCAGTGCAGTCCCAGAGCTCTGCGGTGCCCATATCACCCTCCCCGCCCCCCGCCTTTTCTCACACTTGGCCTGCTCCATTAGGCCTGAAGGGTTTTTTGTTTTACCCGGTAACTGAAGGGTGAACTTGGCAGTTGACTTACTAAAGCAGATGGAATCCCCTTGGAGCTGCCTTGGTCTCTTCCTAGCCAAGTGTGGATAGAATGTCCCCAGGCCTTGGGACTCCTGTCCTGGCTGAGCGTCCACGTTGCTCTATCAACGGTCACAAGCCACCTGTGTTCATGTGTGACCAGAATGACGATCTCAGCACAACAACTAATGTCCAGGTGTCTGCCAACTTGCTCCCAGGAAGACAGGGGGCGTGGCTCTCAACAGTCATTCTGGTTTCACTTTGGGCATTCAGAGCTGCCTTTTGATAGGAGGTGAATTGGTTGTTTGTTTGCTTTTGTACCCAGAGTTCAATTTTTTTGACAGACAGCATTGAGGAATAGAGTTTAGCTGTGCATCCAGGTGTGTGATGGTGAGCCAGGAGAGGAGAGGAGAAAGGGTGACATCTATAATCAAATCAAAATAAAGGATGCCAACTCTTTATTTTCTTTATTTTTTAATTAAAAACTTTTTAAAATTTCAAGTCTTGTCCCTTTTTTTTTTTTAATTCCAGTATAGCTAACAGGATACTGGCTTTTTGTATGTGTGTGTACTTGTCCTCTGCTAATTACCAATACCAAGGAATTGATCTGGACTCTGGGAAATCTGTAAGGCTTAAAAATGATCAAAATGCTTCTATGTGGACAGTTATCTCTTCATTATAAAATATATCTGCCAATGGGCTAGACTCAGAAGCTATTATATTTTAATCTTCCCAATTTTGCCAGCCAAAAGTTAGGGCTGAGTCAGCCAGATGCTTCCAAAATGAGTTACAGAATGTACATTTACTTACGAGAAATGCCATTGTGTACAGCAAACGTGTTCTGGGGCAGTACCAACTTATGCCTGGGACATTTAGGTATTTAGCATTTTTGTTTTTTTTTTTAATTAAAAGAACATGAGTAAGATTGATTTTTATAGCTAACCTGTGCTTAATAAGTCTACGTTAAAGGATAGTCTTTTAAATGACAGTTTAGAAAGTTCAAGTGAAACACTTCAAAGTAAATCTAACCCCAAAACAGGTGAAAAAGAGACATGACCATTTGGTAAATTCTTTAAAATCATGCAGGAAGATAACTGATCCAACCCTAAAGCACTAGCTTTGAAACTTCTCCCCTTGAGTGACGAAAATGAACTTCACTCTAGAGGACGTCTAACGGGAGTTTGGGGCTTGTTTAGGAATTGCGGTCTCTCTGGCTTAGTGGGAGCTCTAACAGCAAGCATACAGAAATGGTCTCCACAGAGTAAAACATTCAGATAACAGAATCTCTTCGGCATGGAGAGAAAAAAAGGTAACGCAGCTATGATTCAATAAAAGTAAGGTGGAGAACTAAATATATAGTGAATTCACACACCATAAAATGTTGACTTGAAAAATGCAAGATACATTTGTTCAAATTCAGTGTCAAGTATGTTGATGTCTAGGTTGGCCTTCATGAGGAAGAGACTCGGAGACAGAACTTCTTGTGCTGGCCATTTATCGGAGGTTTCCTTGGGAGTAACATCAGTGAGAGAGTGAAGCAAGCAGGATTTGGGCAGAAGAAGTTGACCTGTGATTTAGTAGCAATAAAGGTCCTGTGGGGAGCTCTGGAACAAAGAAGCAGGAAGCTGGCAATGAATGCCACGGTCATGAACAGGGAATGTTGGTGGTTTCTTCCCTCAAAGCCAGGAGAAGTCATGGCATTAGAAATGGTGACTCACAGAATCCTTGACTTAACACTACGCAGTGAGTATCGCAGGAGGAAGCGGGTACAGTGCGTCATTTAGAGGCAGAAAACCTAGGATCAGATAGTGGCTTGGCCATTTATTAGCTGAGGGCAGGGTTAGCTACATAATTTGCAGGGCCAGGTGCAAAAAGGAAGTGCAGAGTCCCTCGTTCAAAAGGAAGGGAAAAGTGCCATTGGGGGTACTAAAATATAAAGCTTTTTTTTTTCCCTTGGCAGTCTCTCTCTCAACTTGTTATGCTGCTTTTATTTTGTATTTACTGTTGTTCTAAGCAAAGAAAAATTTAATTTAAATTATTAGCGTGAATTTTGGCATTCATCTTCCTATCGAGAAATACTTCCTTAAAGTGCAAACACAATAATGTTTAACTTGTCCACACACCTACGTATTTCGTTCTTACCAGAACAGTGAAAATGTTTTGCAAAACTAACTCGGCTATTTTATTTTGCTTCCTGAAACCCTCAATTCTACGAACACTCTCTCTCTTCGACTTACTGATGAATAACGAATGACTTTAAAGAAAAGCAACCATGGGTTTCCCTCTCTTTCCCTTTCCTTCTATTTTAGCATGCTACAGGTCAGCTAGTCCAGGGAGCTAACATGAGTGTGGAAGTATGTGATAGAGTGCCTTGGCTTTTTGTGTTTCTTTGAACACCACTGTCTTTTTTTTTTTTTTCACTCGAAGAAAATTCTGGTTTGAAAAGAAAGCTTATTCAGTCATAAATATAACAAACTTGCCTTGTACTTGCTTTGAACTTCCACACATACCAGACCAGAGTTTTATGCTCAGGGGTGGCAAGGAACGACATGCCTCCCATCTGCTCACACATGTACTCCATCGTCCCTCAGGACTTCAAACACTTTGTATATTTCTTAGAACACAATTCCTGTATCTCTGAATTCCTTCACTTGGTAATATATATTCATCCTTAAACTCCAGCTGTGATGACTCTTAGGGCAACCAATGTGTATTAAGCACCTCATATTGTGCCAGGTGTGGTGCTAGGGGCTGGAATGCAGTTAGAGACCCTGATCCCCATTCGCAAGACGGGTTAATTATCCCCCTCCCATGACTTCAGCCTGTTATAGCATGTATCTTATGATATTATATTGCCTGTTTCTACGTCTGCACCTCCCTTAGGCTGTCTACTCCTTGATTTACGGTGCACAGCCATACTCAATACCTACTGTTGATTGACTGAATGAATACTAGCCATTGTTGGAATGCAAGGTGAACACGTTGGATCAGAAGTGGAAAAGATGGTCTAGCCAAGAAAAGAGGAATGGGCTGAAAAAATATATGTGGTAATCCCTCGCACTGCTACTGGGATAAATAGTAATAAAAATGTTAACACGTGGTTAAATGTTATTTAACCCAGGTCCTGCGGCATGACCTTCTTATATTTTATCTACTTGAATATTCTCAATTGTCTTGTGATATGGGAACTATCAATAATACCACTTTTAAATAGAGGAGGCCGGGGCACCTGGGTGGCTTAGTCGTTAAGCGTCTGCCTTCGGCTCAGGTCATGATCCCAGGGTCCTGGGATGGATCCCTGCATCGGGCTCCCTGCTTCTCCCTCTCCCACTCCCCCTGCTTGTGTTCCCTCTCTAGCCGTCTCTCTCTCTCTGTCAAATAAATAAATAAAATCTTTAAAAAAAAAAAACTTCTATAAATAAATAAATAAATAAATAAATAAATAAATAAATAAAAGATAGAGACTACATTAACAAATTAATGTAGTAAATATAAAGCTCCGAACAGTTTTTAACTTTCAGATGAAAAACAACTTTAAGGTTTCTATTCTGTCAAAATGCAATATTTTAAATGCTCTTTATGTTCCTTGAAAATTTGAGGCCCTTCTGAAAAGAATATGAAATTATACTAATTTTTAAATAATATTTTTTTCCTCAACTCAATTTTTTTTAAAAGATTTTACTTATTTATTTGAGAGAGAGGGAGCACAAGTGGAGGGGAGGGGCCGAGGGAGCCCGCCCGATGCGGGACTCAATCCCAGGAACCTGGGATCATGACCTGAGCTGAAGGCAGATGCTTAACCGACTGAGCCACCCAGGCACCCTTCTCAGCTCAGTTTTGACACTGACGACATGTTAGGGAGATTCCCCTAGCTGGAAGTTGATAGTATTGCAAACTTTTTTCATCTGAGCCAATAATACAAAGCCATAATTTTTCTGTTGAAATGTACCTACCAGTAATTATGGCTGTATCATTAATTTATATTGACTCACAGTCCTAAGAATTGGAAGATTCTATTGACCTTGAAAAACTATTAAAGCAAAGAAACTAGGTATACTACAAAGCCCAATTTTAATTAATATCTTATTTATTGAGGGAAAATAAGGATGAGGTTTTGATAGATTGCAGTTTATTCCACATTAAAAAGGAAAGTGAAACCAAGCTTTCCACTTGCATAAAAACTAATTTTCTTTCAAGGAGGAAACCTCTTTGGTTTGTGTGGTTACCATCGAAATTATATTTAACTATTGAATCACTGTTGTCTTGTAATCCTGAATATGTTTCTATTCAATTCAGGAAAGGCCATTTGAGTTCAGTAGAACACTTGTGAATGCAGCTGAATTTTAAATGCTGGCTGCACATGAGCACATTTAAAATGTGCTTTATTACTTAGTTTAACTCCTCTGAGTCATCAACTACTTAGAAATTAGAGTTAAGTTGTTGAATCAGAACCTAGGTTACAAGGCAAAATCAAATTCACTTATTTAGCGAGTAGAAATGTGAGTGTTCTAATGTGATATATGAAATCAAATGTAGTTAGCAATGATTTTGTTTGCTGATTTGGCAATTTAAAGCTTCATTTCCAAGCATGGCAATTGCATTAGTCTGCTCAGGCTGCCATAATAAAATACCACAGACTGGGTGGTTTAAACAACAGAAATTTATGGTTTCACAATTCTGGAGGCTGAGAAGCCCAACATCAAGATGCCAGTCTCTGGTAATTCAGTTTCTGGTGAGAGTTCTTTCCTGGCTTGTAGAAGGCCACTTTCTCCCTCTGTCCTCACATGGTAGCGAGAGAACACTCTGGTGTCTCTTCCTGTTAGGACACCAGCCCTGTCAGATTAGGGCTCCACTCTTATGACCTCATTTAGTCTTTAGTCCCTCCTCATAGGCCCTATCTCCAAATACAGTCATGCTGGAGGTAAGGCTTCAACATATGAATTTTAGGGGGGACACAAACATTCAGTCCATAACAGTTATTGTATTAACTTACTAAATTACATATATTTTCTACTATTTTATCTAGCTATAGGACTATTTGAGTTGTTCTCAAATGCATTACACTTATACCAGTGGTTCTCAATCCTGCTGCACGTTAGAATCATCAGGAGAGCTTTCAGTGCCTGGGTCCCACTTCCAGGAATTCTGATTTAATTGATTTGAGATAAAGACTGAGCGTCAGTATTTTTGTTGTTGCTGCTTTTGTTGTTGACGATGATGAGCTGCCCATTGGAAAAAAAGTGACTTTATGCTCTGTCTTCAATAATCTATATCTAAAATGTATCAAGCCACCCACTAGATTTTTTTAATTGAAGTAAATTTACACAGAATGAAATATACAGATCAATAGAAATCAATGAGTTTGGGGTATACATATATATATCCTCGTAAGTACCATGCCAATCAAGATATAAAATATTTTTATCAATACAAAAATTTTTAGGACTTCCCTTCCAGTGAAACTTCTTCCTCCATAAGTAACCATGGTTCTGGTCTTTTCAACATAGATTAGTTTTGCCTGTCCTTGAACTTCATATAAGTGGCATCATGCAGTATAGACTCTCTTGTGTCTGTTTCTTTCATTTTGGTAGTTTAGATTCACCTGTATTGTTGCATTCTCACTCATTCTTTTTCATTAAGTAGCATTCCATTGTATGAACACATCACTATTTGTATATCCTTTCTCCAATCATGGGAACTTTTGTTTCCAGTTTCAGGCTATAATGCATAAATTGCTATAAACTTTCTTCTACATGTCTTTTTTGTGAGCACATGTTCTCTTGGGTGTATATCCAGGAGCAGAATTGCTAGATCGTAGACTATATGAAGGTTTAGCATCATAAGGAACTGCCAAACACTTTTCCAAATAGTTGTGTCATGTTATGGTCTCGCCAGCAATGCATGAGGGATCCAGTTGCTCTAAATTCCTTTATTGACTGTCATAATTCCTCTTTAGTTTCTGCCATTTAGTTGGGATAAAATGGTATCATCGTGATTTTCATTTGAATTTATCTTTTCATGTGCTTATTAACTATTCAGGCATCTACTCATGCAATATCTCCCTTTTTGCCCGTTCTTTTAAGACTGGGTTTTTATCTCTTTGTTATTTATTTATTGCAGGGCTTTTTAATATTTTGGATAAAAGGCCTTTGTGTTGCAAACATTTTTTCCAGGCTTGCCTTTACTTTTCATTTTCTTAATGCTTGTAGAAAAACTTTCCAGATGCAGCCAGGATTGAGGACTACTGTCTCCTGCCATATTTGCAGTAGATGTTCCTCTCCCTTTCTATGGTGTCTCTACATATAAGTTATCATTTTTTGACAAATTTGTTTCCTACTTGTTTGTTCATTCAGTAATGTCACCATCATGTTGAATTGGGGGCATTATTTTTAATTGACTATTTTGCTTCAGCTTTTTGGTACCAGCTAGACTTTAAACTTGAATGAAATATGGCATATTCTAAATGGTGTATACAAGATTGTAGTCCAGTTAATGCTAAATTAACCCAAATGTGATCACTTCTTATTTTTAAATTTTATTTATTTTTTTAGAAGGGGAGGGGCAGAAGGAGAGGGAGAGAGAGAATCTTAAGCAGGCTCTACAAACCCGCTTGGAGCCCAATGTGGGGCTCAATCTCACAACCCTGGGATCATGACCTGGGCTGAAATCAAGAGTTGGACACTTAACTGACTGAGCCACCTAGGCACCCTGATCACTAATGAATGTTTATGATACAAAATTCCGCAAAATCCAGAGTCAACCTTTTCCCTCAGCTGGTGTCACATTTAACCACTACACGTAGATGGTACAACAAATACAAATTTGATTCCATTGTCAATTGTCTTCTAGGTATATTATTGCAGAGAAATATATTTAATATAGTATATTAAATAAGACAAACCTATTTAAAATACTCCACTTGACTATTTTCACAATCTTTTTCTGATTTTATGATGATTGGAAATTTCAGAGTAATATATTTTTAATTAGTTTCCTTATATTTTAACATGTTAGGATGATAGGATATTGAATTCAATGAGGTCATCAGTTTCAAATAATAGAGTCAAATTAAATTTAATGGAAGCTAAGAGTTAAATCCATGCTCATGAGAGAATGATTTTGGAGATATTATAACTCTCAGTAAAATATTGATCTCATCCTCAGTACTTCCTTTTCTCTCAAACCCCTCAGTCTATCTGCCATCAAGCTATGTCCATGCTCCTTTCAGGATGTCCCTCTAATTTCATTCCCAATGTTCTTCTGGTCCCTCAGTCACTTCTTTCATTATCCCCAATCATTCCTCACCTCAGCTTTTATAGAAGTAGTCTGACTTCACACTAGGCTGATCCTCTTATAATCATCCTCTGAATCACTACCAAAGTGATCTTCCTCAAATAAAACCTGGTCAAGTGGCCCCCTAGTAATTGTTCCTCAGGACCCCTCCCATCCCTAGGATAAGACCCCAAACTCCTTGGCATGGCATCCAAGCCCTGTTATGAAACAGTCCTCCAGATCTCTGGAGCCTCATCTCCCACACTTGGTACCAGATACCCCGCACTCCAGGCATACCACACTCCTACTTTCTTTTCTGTACTTTCACACATGCTGGTACTGCCTTCCAGCATCCACTTCCTCTACAATGCTCCCTGGCAAGCTTACCTCATTCCAGATGCAACACAAATATTGTCCCCTTGTGAAAGAATTCCCCACTTCTTGCCTTCCAGGTGTCACCAACAAGAAGATAATGTGTAAAAACACTATGCAGGCTGGTTTCTATAACAAATTTCCTTGTAACACATTGAAGATACACAGTTGATCAAACGAGAAGGTAGTGGTTAAAAGAGTTTGGAGTCAGAGCTGAATTTGAGACCCAATTTCTTGGCCATAACTGTGTCTTTTGGGGAAAGTCCCTTAAGTTCATTGTCTCATTTTCCCCATTCATCAAGTAAAATTATATGCACCATAAAAGATGGTTGTGAGGATTTAATGAAATATGTATATAGTGGAGCTCAGTACATAAAACATAGTAAATTCTCAATAGACGGTAGCCATTGTCATTTTTATTATTATTGGATTATGAATTAAAGAACATGGATTATGTTCTTTAATGTGGAAAAGGAGAAAGGTATCCAATGGTTAGGTGTTGGAGAGAAAGAGGAATACCTCTTCTACCTCTTCTAATTAGGTAGGCGAGAAATTTAATCCATATGAATGTGGATTAAAATTAAAATCCCTACCCCATTTCCTTATCAATACTTTATTGTGTATAACAAGACATCAGTATATATAAGAACTCTGAAGAATCTAGAAATATCTATTGCTATAAAATTGCATTAAAATGGCACCATCTAAAATCCCATGTACAAACAAATAAAATGATTTGTTTAAAGAAAATTGTGCGTTGCAAGCCATAAGACAAAATATTTCTTTTTAAAAATATTCTGTATATTCAGTTGGTTAAGCGACTGCCTTCAGCTCAGGTCATGATCCTGGAGTCCCAGGATCAAGTCCCGCACTGGGCTCCCTGATCAGCTGGAAGTCTACTTCTCCCTCTGACCCTCCTCCCTCTCATGCTCTCTCTCTTTCTCATTCTTTCTCTCAAATAAATAAATAAAAATCTTTAAAAAAATAATAAAAATAATAAATAAATAAATAAATAAATAAGTATTCTGTATAGAGTGTCATTAACATCCAATATTTTGTCCAAAGGATCTTCAGTGTTCTGAAGTGAGGAGGATAAAACAGAAATGACTCACTGGAAGATTAAAATTGCTTTGAAGTTATGGTTTATATTAAAAATTAATGCAAAATTTACTCATCAATACATTGCTATATGTTTTAATATGAGGGTACTTTTACTTAATATGAAGTAAACATTGCTGATCTAGGAAGATATGCCATGTTCCTCACTTATCCCTGGCACACTGCTAAAAATCTTTGATTTGGTATAAGTCAATGTGTTTCAGGTCAGACCAAAAAACAACAAAGAAGTTTACTAAAATTGTCACTTTTTCTCGTTATCTTAAGTTCAAACTTACGTATTATGAGATTATCACACAGGATGACTGTTCCACTCCATTTTTTAATCAATCAAAAAAGCTCTTGTGTATTAATCATTGAAAAAAACCTTAGTGGTTAGTCTAGTTTTCAATTCCGAATCAGCTTTGGTCTAAGTTATGATAATAATAATAATAACAATAATGAATAGTTGCTAATAAACATAAATGTAAATTTTTAAGAATTTCCCTGTGAAAAATGCGGACTTACTTTATTTCCCTGTACCTATAAGTTCCACAGAGCCATGAATATGCTGATACATTATGCTATATAGAAATGATCCTAATGACTTTGTACAAAATAAAATATTAATAAATAATGTACTGATAGATAAATATGATAAAAATAAATTTATACAAAAATAATATACCAACAATAACCATGATAGATATAGATATAATAGATAAATTATTCTTTGCTTTACAAAGGAACTTGTAGGATTTTCAATATGTTCCCTTGGGTATGATTTTTAAAGTCTTGGAACTTATAAACCCCCTTGAGATCTGATTAAAAGCTCCAAATTTCTCTTTCAAAAAAAAAAAAAACCAAAACCACATATTTACACATAAACCACATTTTGGATATAATCTTATGAAATAGACTATGACTTTTTTTCATGAATCCCAAGTTAAGAAGCACTCTCCTGGGCGGTTTAGAAGGTAGTCTGTCAGAAATTCAACTTCCAAATCACTTTTTAGGGGCATGAACAACACACAACAACCTGACCAGCTAGCTCTATAAAAACATAGATACTTTTGGAAGAGAAGAGACACCTTGGTGCCTAATAAGGGCCTTTTAACAGGTTTCCTAGACGCTGGAGGCTGGAGGGCAGCCTGCATATGCCTCTGGTTTCAGCAGGACTGCCTGCCGCTGGGGCTTGCCTTGGAAAATCGTTCTCAAGTCACTCCAGCCTCCACCCTTCCTTTACCGGGGTGACTAGTCTTGACCAGGTGAGAAATATCTTTTGGTGGTGTCCTCTTCCTGTTTATTCACATTGTGAAAAATCTTAGCAGATGTGATTTGCTTGACTGCATCTCTCCATGGTAATTTGCTTTCTGGATTCTATGACTTAGTCATAACCTTGTATCATGGATCCAAAAGCAACTATTCATGCATTTAACAAGTCCTTCCTGAGCTCCTCCTGTATGCTTAACACAGCGCTATTATGGGGGATCAAATAGTGAACTCCCTGTCCCTGCCCTGATAGGGCTGACAGTCTAGTGAAAGAGATAAACCATAATCCAAGAGAAGAGCACAAACAATTACAAGAGTCCTAGCGCTATGCGGGACAGGTACATCGAGCTATGAAAGGACATAATTGCAATATCGGCCAAGTCAGAGGTCAGAAAAGGGATTGAATGTGCTGAGATTTAAAGAATGAGAGTTAACCAGGTGAAGTGAAGAGGAGGAGAGAAGCATTCCTGTACGAAGGCCTGTGTCCTTTTCTGTGTCCCGACTTGCATCAATTTGGTCTATACTCCAATGTTTGTATCTTGCTCAAACAGCCCGTACAAAGGCCCCGGGGCCAGAGAACAAACTAATTGGAGGTGCAGGTGTAGTTCATATTGCTCTTGCAACAACATACTTTGTCAGAGACTCAGGGCACCGGGGTGCCCCTAGGACCGAAAGTTTTCCTCTCCTTCTGTGTCTTGGTGCGGAGGCAGTGTGAGAAGAGATGCCTACTACCCTCTGTGTGCTTCTGCGCAAATCAAGCAATCACACCCTTCTCAGCTCTTGGTGTTTGGTGTTTTCTTTTCTTTTTTTTTTTTTTAAGATTTTATTTATTTATTTGACAGAGAGAGAGAGACAGCGAGAGAGGGAACACAAGCAGGGGGAGTGGGAGAGGGAGAAGCAGGCTTCCCGCCGAGCAGGGAGCCCGATGCGGGGCTCAATCCCAGGACCTGGAATCATGACCTGAGCCGAAGGCAGACGCTTAACGACTGAGCCACCCAGGTGCCCCGGTGTTTGGTGTTTTCATTGGGATAATTCATATAGGAACATTTTAGCAAATATCTCCATCAGGTGGTTGTAAAGAGACTTATAAACTGTCGTGGATGTAGGCAGTAGTGATAATTTCAATAGCGGTGGTCTAGTCTTCTTTTCTAGAACCCTATCCTGCTCACTGTTTACCATAAAGTGATAAAATGGCAGGCACAGAGCTTCTGCTATGCGATACATGAGTCTGTACAGAAAGCATCCTTTTTTTTTTTTTTTTTTGGCTTCCATATGGAAAAAAATTATTGCCACCGCATGTGTTAGGAGGGAGGAGGAGGGGAGGGCTGTCTCTAAGTTCAGGTAAAAGAACTAGACCTAGGAATTTGCAGAGTATTTTATTTATCTTTTTTTTAAAGATTTTTTATTTATTTATTTGAGAGAGAGAATGAGATAGAGAGAGCATGAGAGGAGGAAGGGTCAGAGGGAGAAGCAGACTCCCTGCCGAGCAGGGAGCCCGATGCGGGACTCGGTGCGGGACTCGATCCCGGGACTCCAGGATCATGACCTGAGCTGAACGCAGTCGCCTAACCGACTGAGCCACCCAGGCGCCCTTGCAGAGTATTTTCAAGAGAAGCAAAACCTATTGGAGAACAAGAAACAAGATGTTCGTTGTACTTGGGGCACACTTAATCCTTCGGCCAAGGCTGGAGCAAGACAAACATCTGAGCGCAGACCACACTGAGTAAGGCGAGAGCAAGTCGGGACCCAGAAGAGGATCCTCACATAGCGTCTCTTCTCCCTGGGCGGACCTGGAGGGATCATCTTTAGTGCCCCGGAGGAGAGAGCAACCCCGCAGCTTACGTACCCCCTGGCGTGCAGAACATAGACAAAGAGTAAACTGTACCTCTGTCTCATCTCAGAGGAGGGTTTCAGGCATCCCCAGCACGTCCCTTTCTGCCTTCCTAAACTCCCGAGTAAGAGAAATTCTTGCAAAGAGGTACCTCCACTTGGCAAATCCGTCCTGACTCTTGTCCAAGCCTGATGGCGAGATTGAACACAGTCCGCTAAGGAACCACCCTGACCGAATTCTGCCTTGATTTCTGTTTGGTAACCTATGTCCCCTTATATTACATCTTACTAGATCCTCATGTTCTCATCCAAATGTCTGGAGTAAGTTATCTATGTAAAGCCAAAGCCCAGTCGGTGCTGTTTTGACTTGAGCCAGCTACTCCCCACGTTTATGGATCCCTTGTTTTCTCACCCATACGCTGCAATGCTATCTCACTCACCAGTGGGGGTTAGTGTTCACATTATGCTACGCTGTTCACCTTCCAGCCAAACAATGCTCCCCTTTAAGAAGCATCAGAGAACCAAAATTACTAGATGGGACCTGACTCAACTTGTTTCTCCATTGTAGCATAAGATTAAAGCATTTTTTCACCTACTTTCCCCCACCCCCACCTCTTCTTAATCCTCTATCCGGCTGATTCATAACAGCTGTTAAATAACTAGACATCTAGGTAAAGGCAAACTGAACCTATAAATCAATGCATGTGATATAATAACCAACTCTTTCCGGCGCAGCTCGCGCATACTGTCTTGGTTTGCTTTTTTTTTTTTTTAATGCTGACTTCAGCTGCAGCATCTGTATGAAGGGGCTTAGTACACTTGTAAATACTCATCTCCAGGCTGCTAAAGCCATTATGGAAATGGTTATAAGGAAACGAAACTCACAGTACATTGCTGGAGATGGGGTGGGAGATTTTGAAGACATATGTTTTCTCCAAGCTGTTAAAATCCTCCTGAGTGCGGATATTTGTTAAGGTTGTCTTGGTTGTAAACTACAGAAGCCAACAACCGCTAGCTTCAGCAGAATCTGGGAGTTATGAGGATGCAGGACGTCTCACCAACCCAGCTGCAGGGATGCAGTGGGGCCTCAGAAAGGGACGGATACCAAAATCTGGAAAGCCATAAAAATTTCTCTCGACCTCATCTCTCTTCCTCAGTCCCTCTGTTCATTCTTCTTGTTCTCTCTTGACTGGTTTCCTCTGTGTGAAAGACACTGACTGGTTGTTCAGCAAATCCATTTCCTTTTCTTCTGGAGACACATCAAGACTCTATCTTCCATGAGGAGTGACCATGTAGCTCAATTCTGGCTTCCCTTTCAAAGGCTGGCCCACGAGAAACATCTATACAATTCCCTATTTATTCTCTCTCTCTCTCTCCATCTACTGGCAGAATGAAGATGGAGACCCTGGAGGAAGGTGGGAGCCACAGGATAAAAGGAGCGGGGGCCCTGCATGCCTCTCTCTCCTATCCACCCCTCCCCCCAACCACCATGGACTTGATGTGACTGAAAAAGTTCTAACCTATTCCATTAAGCTATTAGAAAGACAGTTTGCCGCCAACCTCCCCTCTCCCCACAAAGGGAACAAAACTTCTTTCTGTTTCTCTTAATTTCAAATTTTCAGGCATCAGATGGATTGAACCAATGAGTCAATTCCTACCCTGGATGCAATCAACTCTGACAAGGGAGGTGGGTTACCATGTACAAAACGGCCACTGGGGCATCAGCCATGTGCACGGGAACTTGTTACAAGAATAAAACCAAGCCTGAGATCTGAGTCCTTCTTCCAACTCTGCTGCTAACTCATTGGGTAGTCTTAATCAACTCACTTAACCACTTTGGGCATCGGTTTCTGCCTATCAAACTGATACATTTAATATCAATGAATATCAGACTGAGACAATTAATATCAAACTGAAACTTTAATATTGTACAACCCACAAAGCTTCATACTACACCTTCATGAATCTCAACTCTTGCAGGGTGAAATAAAGGTTTCCTTGAATTTTTTGTGGCTTAGCATAGAGATGCCCCGAATAGTACAGGACTTTTGGGGATTCTCAGATACCCTGTTCAGTGTCCTAATATTGTGGGAGTGCATGAAGATATCATTCTAAAAGTTACTCCTGTGCTGTTTGTGGAACATATTAATGGTTTTCTCTGCTGAACTTTCTTAGGGATTTCTTGGTTTCTGGGACTCTAGTGTACCAATTAAAAGCACAGATGCCAAAGTCAGATTGCCTAGGTTCAGATCTCCATTCCATCATTTACTGTGGGATGATATTTACCTTAGGCGGTTATTGTAAGGATCTTTTTAAAATCACATATATATAGCTCCAGCACCTTGTAAGCGTTCAATAACTATTTGCTTAAAAAGTAAACTTAGCTCATCATTGTAGTTAATTATATCTGTCTACACCACTAGACTTTAAGCACCTAAAAGCCAAACACCCAGTTTTATTGAACTTTTCATCATTCATACCCTTGTCTGGAGTCTAGTACCTAATCTCTGCTTAATAACTATTTTTAAATGGGTAAATGAATGAATGGTATTATGTAGAACATTTAGTTTGCCTTATAAAAATACAAATGGTGTGTATTTTTTCTATGTATCTTTTTTTCAAATAGTCTAAGGTATGACCATTCTTCTATTCCATGGTTCTAGCATGTGGCTGTAGACTAGAATTCCTTGGGGGACCTGGGGAGCTCTTTAAATATACTGATGCCTGGATCCCACCCAGATCTATTGAATTACAATCTTGGGCCAGGGGCCCAGGCATTAGCATATTTTTAATACCTCCCAGGGTAGCAGCCAGGATTGAGAACTTCTATTCCAGCCTATCTGGTTATATTGCAATGATATATTAACTATATGTGTCTTTCATTTTTGTAACTTAGATTTTTCTATTAGGCACAGTATTAGGGTTCTCCAGAGAAACAGACCAACAGGATGTGTGTGTGTGCGTGTGTCTGTGTTTGTAAACTGCCTTTATATATTTAAGCACTTTAAAATAGACTTTCTATCAAAAGTCTGTGTGTGTGTGCGTGCACGCATGTATGTGTGTACACGGGGGTGGGCAATGTAAGGAATTAGCACATGTGATTATAGAGGCTGGCAAATCCAAAATCTGCAGGGCAGGCATGAGGCTGGAGACCCAGGGAAGAGCTGTAGTTTGAGTTCAAAGATGGTTTGCTGGCAGAACTCCCTCTTCTTCCCAGGGGGTCAGTCTTCTTCTATTAAGGCCTTCAACTGATTGGATGAGGCCCACCCACATTATGGAGGTTAATCGGTTTACTCAAAGTCTACTGATTTAAATGTTAATCTCATGTCAAAAATACCTTCACAATAAACAAATAAAATAAAAAATACCTTCACAGAAACATCTAGAATGTCTGACTAAATAGCTGAGTACCATAGCCTCACCAAGTTGACACAAAATTAACCATCACAGGAATCTAGGACCTCAATTTTTGCCCTTTCCTCTGCTATTTAAATGTTGTCCAGTGGCTTCATACATGCCTCAACAGGGAGTTTATAATAATCTCTTTCCTTATGGTGGGGATTATGAGTGCTGTTCTGGAAGAAGCAGGAGAAGCAAACCTGAAGTGGGAGGGTTAACGTCTGACTCAGAAACACAGCTCTCTCAGTAGCCCAGGGATGATTCCGCATCACCTGCCTTTGTCTGCCAGAACTCTCTTGTTTCCCATTTGTCTCCCTGTGAATGTCTCTTTGGAAAACTGAGCTACTGGCAAATGAATGTCACATTCATCTGTTCTTTGGGAATTATATCCGGGAAATCTAGATTGAGCCCAGATCAAAACTGCCAGTGTAACCAACAGATTCTCCTCGGAATGTAGAGACAATGACTGTGTCGGCACACAATCACACTTCCCAAAAATTATTATTCCAAAATTTGGACCTGATCAGAGCGCTTAAGTAAAGGTGTAAAGTGTGTTTTACTAGCTTGGATAGATAAAAATATACTTCAGGATAAAATTTCCTTTAAAATCTTACTTACGATGCCAACACTGAAATTATTTCAGAAAGAACAATTGCTAAGCACTGACTTTTAGTTGATCTAGATTGAGTGGTCAGAATGTTAGAGGATCCAGATCTCCAGAAATATTGGAAATGTACTCAGTTCACTTGACATTCCCAAGCATTGAAAAGTAGTCTTTGTATCAAAAGTCTGACAAACAAGTTTTGTAGCCAAGATGACTTTCATACCAAAACCTCAAACTGGAATACAGTCTTTAAAATGAACCGGAATTTGAAAACAGTCAACAGTTTCTGGTTACTCCCTCATGAGTGTTGACAATTCTTATACCTTTCATATACAGGGTCTGTATCGTTGATTAGATTGGTGGGTTGGTTTATAGATTGATTAGTCCTTTGAAATTTTACGTGAATCTTTGAACAATTATGTATTCCTATGTTAAAATGGGCATCATCTTTATAATTGAGCTAAATCATTAAAAACACATTAGTAATAATCCCACTTGTTAAAAAGATAATTAATGACTACAGAATTCATCATACTATCCCGATCTAAGTCCCAACGTCTCCTATCGCCAGACTGACAGGTAATGCCTGCTCTAAACTAAAAAGATCACTCTTTTTCCTGAGTGACTAAAAACATACTGGAAATATTGAGCACTTTTTCACAAAATAAAAGCTTTATATGGCATGTCTTTGTTCAAAATGAATTAAAATAAGGCATGTTTTGAAAGTTGTCATTAGATTTTGTCGGGGGGAGAGAGGGTAAGGAGCAAATTGATAGACTGGGAAGCTATCAAGCTTTTGGAACCCCTGCCCCATTGTTGTATACAAGGAAGCTAAAGAGGGAATTTAAAAATTAATAGAAGCAAGAGAAACAAAGTTAATCTACATGATAAAGAACTGAGCCAGGCAGCAGGGAGGAGAGAGATAAGAAGTTAATCAGACTGGGTTTATGAGAGCTTTTGAGGACAACAGGAGAGGGGAGACAGGAGCATCTGTGGATGTTTTGGAAAAACGGATAGTAATAGAGATGAAGAAAAAGGATTTATTTTAAGGATATTTCCTGTGCTTCATAAATGTAGCTTTTTTGGCATTTTCAAGAGAAGTGAAGAATTAAATTGCTCCTCAATTATTTTGAATGCCAGACTGATGTTTCTCTGAACGTGATTCCACGCAGAGAAAGCCACAGGGAGGTTGGCTTTATTTAGGTTACATTACTAACAATAATAATGTGCATATTTTTAATAAACTGAAGTAACATGACTTTTATTCAGTTGCACTCATATGGTTGAGATAAAGTTAAAGCTCTCTTGCCAGAAATGATACAAGCAGCTGGTATTGATGTCTTGCTACTGTGCAAGTTTAAGTATACTGGAGCTTATACATTGCAATCTTTTTAAAATGTTACCTAAATGTTTTATATTACTGATGGAGGTTTTACACAGCTGGTATCAGAGTCCGATTAGAACTCAGATTTTTTTTTTTTTAATTTTAGTAGAATGCACCATACTACTGCTGCCTATTAAAAAAAAATCAACAAAAACTTAGTACCAGCAACATTTCTTTCATGATCTTTTTTTTCCACCAGGTACATGGATATGTTAAAGGAAAATAATTTTTGTAGTACACAAATATTTTTTATTGATCTGTTAAATTGCCATCACTTTTTTTTTTTTAATTTCTACACCCAGGGGCGCCTGGGTGGCTCAGTCGGTTAGGCATCTGCCTTTGGCTCAGGTCATGAACTTGGGGTCCTGGGATCGAGCCCCGTATTGGGCTCCCTGCTCACCTGGGGAGTCTGCTTCTCCCTCTCCCTCTGCCCCTCCCCCCCTTCGTGCGCTCTCTCTAATAAATAAATAAAATCTTTATTAAAAAAAAAAAAAAGCTCTACACACAACTTGGGGCTTAAACTCACAACCCCAAGATCAAAAGCCTCATGCTCTACCGACTAAGCCAGCCAAGTACCCAGCCATCTGTCTTTTTTTTTTTTTTTAAGATTTTATTTATTTATTTGACATTGAGAGAGACAGGGAGAGAGGGAACACAAGCAGGGGGAGTGGGGGAGGGAGAAGCAGGTTTCCCGCAGAGCAGGGAGCCCAATGTGGGGCTCAATCCCAGGACCCTGGGATCATGACCTGAGCGGAAGGCAGATGCTTAACGACTGAGCCACCCAGGCGCCCCTGTCTTTCTTATATTAAACAGTTACATTACTTGATTACATATCAGTATTCTTGTTCTTTGCTATTCAAAATGTGCTGCATGGACCAGCAAGATTCTATCTCCTGGGAGCTTGTTAGAGAGGCAGAATCTTGGACTTCACTCACTCTTGGACATATTGAATCAGAATCTGCTTTTACCTTGATGCCCAGGTGATTTGTAATCATATTGGAGTCTGAGAAGCACTGTTCTAGTTCATAGAAGTCCTTCAAGTGAAATCAGTGACTACCTGTATTAGAATCACCTAGGCAGTTTGTCAAATACACACTTCCGGGATCTTACCTGAGATCTAGTGGGGCCTTTGAATACAAACTCTTCATAATATCCTATGTAATAGTGATGCAAATTAAACCCAGAGGTCCAAAGTGCTTTGCACTTTTGTGTATCAATATTCTGACCCATCTGCTGCTTTGATTATATTTAACTCTAAACCTATAGCCACGTGATTATTGGGTTTGTTGTACTTAGTGGGTTTCCCTGATACCTATTAGTACCCTATCCTTCCTGAGACATCCAAGGATGGGCTCCTTACACCTGAAAAACTCTGGGCTAATCTTACTGGCTTTTCCTGTCTTCCCATACCTCTATTCAATTATTGGGGGGTTTCTACACCTTGAGTGTGAAGAGTCCTTACCCAGAGAACCATCTGGGAACCTCTCTCTAGCTGATTCCTGGGGCTCTTTCACGGGAAAGACATTTTTTTACTTCCAAAATATATTTTAAATTCATAATGTAGCACCAAAGGCTTTCAGCCTCATGTAGGAGAGAGGGCAATGCAAGAGAGACTACAATGCCTACTTCTAGTGCTTTCTCTGCCACGTATTAGCTATTGGCCTTAGGCAGATTATGTAACCTTTCTGAGCCTCCTTGCCTCATCTATGAAATGAGGATAATCTACCCACCCGAGGGCTGGGCACTGCTCAAGTTGTCCTTTGAGATCCCTTCCAACTCTGAAATCCTTGATTCCATTATTCTGTCAAGTCAACATATATCATAGTAACACCATCTTGTGTTTCTTTTTTTTTTTTTTAAGATTTTATTTATTTGAGAGAGAGAATGAGAGAGAGAGAGAGCATGAGAGGGGGGAGGGTCAGAGGGAGAAGCAGACTCCCCGCTGAGCAGGGAGCCCGATGCGGGACTCGATCCAGGGACTCCAGGATCATGACCTGAGCCGAAGGCAGTTGCTTAACCAACTGAGCCACCCAGGCGCCCTCATCTTGTGTTTCTACACCCTTGACTTTTTCATCTCTTTTCCCCTCTAATCCATCATCTCCTTGAAATTACCCATGTACACCTCTCCCTTATAACTATTTCTAGTCAAAATGGATTTAGAACATTCTTATCAGAGAAATTTACTTTCACCATAAGTTTAAAATATGCTTGTCTTTAAGATAATTAGTGTGTCACAGTGAGAACATCACGCACATTCATTATCTATTTAAGTGGGTACAGGTGAAATGAATGGGTGTGGATAAAGCCATACTTGAGAAATTTAATAGTAGCCATTTAATTTAACTACACTCTGAGCTCATCCAAAATGCACAGGAACAAAACAATAAGGAGGAGCCTCGAAGGTTTCACCTCTAGTGGGGAGGACTCAACAAATACCATTAGTGAATACCAAATATGTACATTTCAATGCACCTCCAGAACATGCAACCCAGACAGATAATTCCTTTATATTCCTGCCCATCAAAAAATGAACTGATCTCGTCTACATTTGCTGAGTCTCTTAGGACTAAAAAAAACACCTCGTTTTCATAGTTTCTAACATTTTCCAAAGTTGAGTAGAAGGACAAGATGCTTGTAGAACTGCAAAGAGACTTACCTAAGTGACCACTTAAACTTTGAAGAATTCTTGTTAAACATTCCCTGAATGCTGCACTTAAGCCACTGTCCAGGTACTCTGCTTCTAAAAGACTTTGTTATACTCTTTCCTGTTATATTTGAGTCTTGCTCTATAGATATATGGCTGCATGATATATTCATTAAGAGCAGAAATACTGAAATCAGACAGACTTGGTTTTGAATCCTGGCTGACTTACCAGTAGATAGCATCGGATAAATATTCTAAGTTTTCCCATCTGCAGTTATGTTAATAATACTTTCCTTAAGAGAATATTGAGAATTAAAGGAAATTACGCATGTATATTATGGATTACATGTCCTCTATATGCCAGGCATGATGTAAGTGCTCAATATTAGCAGGGAACTAGCCAAACAAACCACGCACCACCTTCATCGAGATGACATTCTAGTGGCCTGTTGTAACTCTTAGTAATCACTCAACTATCGATGATGATAATGATGTTTTTATTATTAAATACATATTAATTTAATCAAAATTAAATAATAAACTGCAAATGTGATTAAACATTTTTTTAAAGATTTATTTATTTTTATTTGGGGGGGAGGAGGGGCAAAGGGAGAAGGAGAGTCTTTTAAGCAGACTCCACACTGAGCAATGGAGTCCTACAGGGGGCTCCATCTCAAGACCCCAAGATCATGACCTGAACAGAAACCAAGAGTCGGCAACTCAACTGAGTGTGCCACCCCCGCGGCCCTCCTATTAAACATTTTAAATGCACAGCAATAAATACTTTAGACTTTGGACTAAGTACTTTGCTCATCGTTAACAGCTTCCACGTGCCGCCTTTTCGAAGTCAGTTCCTGCGTAAAGGGGCTAAAACCCTGACGTACAGAGAAGCAGTCCTTGAAATTCCATCAAAAGGAAGAATTTCAAATGAGCTTTAAAATTCAAATTGTGTTGAAATTGCCTAGAACAGCAATATAGGGTGATGCTTCAGAACGTGAACTCTGGAGCCATTTTATTAGGTTTGATTCCAGACTCTGACACTTGCTAGCTTAATGACCTTGGGTAAGTTACTTAATCTACCTCTGTTTCAATTTTCTCATATGTAATATAACGATAACAACAGTTCCTACCCTAAAGGGTTCTGTGAAGATTAAATGAGTTAATCTTTGTAAGTCTCTTACAACAGTGCCTGGCACAGTGTGAAACAATGTCAGGATTGTTATTATCTGTGCCACAAAGCACTTATCACTGGCATACGGTGAGAAACATGATACAGCAAAAATGAACTTCCCTGGCTGGTAGAGAGGGAATAATTCAAAGTCCTGTGAATGTATCTGTGTTTGGTTACCCTCTGCTGTATTTGCCAAATTATATTCCATAGTCCAGTTACTGCTGGACTTCTCAGAGCATTTAGTGTACTAATAATGTGTTCCCCAAAGGAAACACATTATTTCCCCCAATTATTTTACCAACCTCTTGAAGATTTAGTGTCAAAGGAAACAAAGTTTCAGAAACAATGATTGGGGTTTGGGGGGTGATCTTGAAAGGCACATGAAGTGTGCCTCAGTTGTAAAAAAAAAAAAGAAGTGTGTGTGGTGGGGGTGGGGCTTGAACTGGGAGAGTGATTGGAAACTGGTCAGAAGGAACTGGTAAAGGGAAGGGCCCAGCAGTGTTCTGGAGCCAGCTCATACTGGTTCTAATAGTCAATAGACCTTATATAACTAGTGAATCAGACATGCGTGAGACTCAAGGTAAGATTTGTTCTGAGGCATCATGATCTCGGGGTCCTGGGATAGGGCCCCACATCAGGCTCTCTGCTCAGTGGGGAATCTGCTCCTCCCTCTCTCTCTGTGCTCTCTCTCTCACCCTCTTTCAAGTAAATAAATAAAATGTTTTAAAATCAAGATCAAATACTGTTAAAAAAAAAAAAGATTTGTTTCAAGGCAAAATTCCTCTGCAACTATGAACCTGTAAGACAAGACAAGGTAAGTGCTTCCAAAATACCATGGTGGAACAGGCATAAGATAGACATTCCCATTCCAAAATGGAGAAAGAGGAAAGAAGGAAGAGGGACAGGTCCACGTAGGTTCAAAACCCAAGCAGGCAAACTTCATGAGCTCTGTTCTCCAGGCCCCACTGGGACAGGCACCCCACCTTCTGGACCCACTGGGGCAGGGGTCCCACCGTCTAGACCCTCTGAGGTGGTGGTCTTGCCCCCAAAGCTCTGCTGGGTAGAGGTTGGCCCCAGAGCTCTGGGAGGTCCTTCTTTGGGCCGAGGTTGTCTGACTTGTTGAAAGCAGGACAACAATGACCTGTTTTGAAGCCAAGGAGGCAGCCCTCATGATCTCTGAATTCATTGTTCCCTTGTCTTGAAGAATAGCCCACACGTTTGCAGCCAAATAGCTCTATAGTCCTGTCCTATAAAATCCAAGAAATCTGATGCCCATCCTTCATGACTTCCCACCTCTTTCCTCTTCAGTTTTAACTGGCAGTTTTCCTGCTGGGGTGGCTAATTCGGTCTGGGCTCCACCACCTCATCCCTTATCAAAGTGATGCTTGGTCATTCCCTTAGTGCCCCCTTCCAAACCATACTTCATCATTTTTTGCAATATGGATAGGGTGAGAATTTTCCAAATCTTAAAGTTCTAGTTCCTTTTTGCTTAATCATTTCATATTCAAGTAATTTCTCTCTTCTCAAGTTTTACTATAAACAAAGTCAGAAAGAGCCAAGCCTCATCTTCAATACTTTGCTTGGAAATCTCTTCAGCTAAATATCCAATTTCATCCCTCACAAGTTCTAACTTCCACAAAACACTAGAACACGAACACAATTTAGCCAAGTTTTTTTGCCAGTTTATGACGACGATCTCTTTTCTTCGTTTTCCAATAAAAAGTTCTTCATTTCCATCTGAGACTTCATCAGAATGATCATTACTATCCCTATTTCTACCAACATTCTGTTCATGATTACATATGCATTCTCTAAGAAGACTGAGGCTTTGCCGACAACACTCTTTTTTTTTTTTAAAGATTTTATTTATTTATATGACAGAGAGATAGACAGAAGAGCACAAGCAGAGGGAGTGGCAGAGGGAGAGGGAGAAGCAGGCTCTGCACTGAGCAGGGAACCCGATGCGGGACTCGATCCCAGGACCCTGAGATCATGACCTGAGCCGAAAGCAGATGCTTAACCAGCTGAGCCACCCAGTCGCCCTCTTTTTTTTTTTTTTTTTTTTTTTTTTAATGAGTTCTCACCAGAAACGGCCTTGATGGTCCACTTGCAGCAATGCACTTTTTTTCGGGCATTAAAGCCCTCCTAGCCTCCACTCATCTACCCAGCTCAAAAACAACTTCCACATTCCTAGGCATTTCTTACAGCAGCACCCCACTTCTTGGTACCAATTTCTGTCTTAGTTCAGGCTGCTATAACAAAATACCACAAACTGGGTAGCTTATCAACAATAGGAATTAATTTCTCACAGTCCTGGGGGCTGGAAGTCCAAGATCATAATGTCAGCATGGTAGGGTTCTGGTGAGAGCCCTCTTCTGAGTTGCTGACTTCTTCTTGTATCCTCACGTGGAGAGAGAGAGACAGGAAGTAAACTCTCTAGTGACTCCTGTAAGGACACTAATCCCATCCTGGGTATTACACAGATGGAAGAACCACTGAAGTGTTTAAAGAAGTGTTTTGCATTTGCATTTAGAAGCCTGGCTGGGATGCAGATGGAGAACTGATAAGAGGGAGTCAAGACTGGAGGTCAAGATAAGGTGGAAGGCAGTTGCGATTACCCTAGCAAGAGTAATGACAGCCATGCTAAGGGAGTATCAGCGTGGACAGGGAAAAGCAGAGAGCATTCCAGAGGTGAACAGGATTTGGTGGTTGGTATGTTGGGAGAGGTGAGACAAAGCAAGTCAAAGATGAGCTGGGTAGGATCACCCATGGAATAAGGAACTCAGCCGGGAAAGATTTAAAGGAGGGGAAGTAAGAATATTTAACAGAGGGCGCCTGGGTGGCTCAGTTGGTTAAGCGACTGCCTTCGGCTCAGGTCATGATCCTGGAGGCCCGGGATCGAGTCCCGCATCGGGCTCCCTGCTCGGTGGGGAGTCTGCTTCTCCCTCTCCCACTCCCCGTTTGTGTTCCCTCTCTCGCTGTGTCTTTCTCTGTCAAATAAATAAATAAAATCTTTAAAAAAAAAAAAAAGAATATTTAACAGATATGCTAAGAAGAGACTAGTATATTTCTTAAGTTAGCACTCTGTATAAGCCAGATGTGAAATGTATATTGAAATTGTATTTATCTCTATGTTATACTGTCATATTATTGTGACATATCAGTAGGGAATATAATAGTAGAGAATTCCTTTGACATAAATTAGTAAAATTTGAAAACATTCTTTACTCCTTTTCTAAAAATGTTTTATTTCTAATCCTCAACTGCTACTGTGTATTATCCTGGCTCTTCTGGTTTTAAATATATCTTCAATATAATAAAAGAGAAACTAAAAGTCTAAGGTTATCAGACCAAAACAAATATAAATTGTGAGCTATAGATGGCCTAGAATTTCTATACTTTATAGGCATTGTATGTGTTTGTTTCGTACTTCCAGATTGTTGTGTGCTCCTTTCAAAATATTTTTCTAACAGTTAGCGAAAGCCCCCCATGTGGGAGTACCTACAGTCATAGCAGCTCGCATTTATAGCAATGACAAGGCTGAATGAAACAGTTGTTATCTCCATTTGCGGATGGTTTATAAAAACAGTAGGACCCTTTCAAGAAAGCACCGACCTTTAAATGGGGTCCAACTAAATTTGTGTTCCTATATGTTTGGAGCTATTGTACTAATCTTGGGATCAAAACAACATGCTACTAACGTAGAAAAGTGATCCTCCCAAATTGGGCAAAAGTTTAAACAGCTCATAGCAAAACATACTCTGAAAATAAATCACAAACTTAATGTGCTAGCTAAGTTGACAGAAGTCTCCAGAATTTTTATAAAGTAACTCTGGTAAAATCTTAGCTTTGAAAATCAGTTAAGGACTCTCGCCCTTTATCATCAAGTGAGGACACCAAAAACAATAGGAATCCGTTTAAAAAGGAAAAAGAAAAAGTATACTCCCAAATTGAAGAATTGATTCTTTATTTATCATAATTGCATTTTGCTTTTTTATCTTCATTTTTATTTTAATAGAATTTCATAATATTTATTACTTTTCAAAAATGAAAAAGTGGTAGAAAACCATCAAAGAAAGGAATTCTTATTCACTTCCTTTTGGTTATATGGGAAATACCTCCAGATATATTAGAAACGTTGTCATATGGTAGAGGAAGTATTTTCCTGATCAGAACATCTCAGAGTGTACAAGCACAAGATGCCAAATGCCATGGGGTCTTAAATCAGCAGACAGAGTACATTTCCTGTGTCTCTAGCCCTAGGAAGTATGCATAGCTCATTTACTCACGTTTACAATTAGCTGGTAATCAAACCCTCATGATGGGTTTGAAAATATTAAAGAAGAGCCAGAGCAGCCAGAAATATAAGATGCAGAGAGAAGAAATGCATTGTGATGATCCTGTAATTGCTGCTATTTTTTCCTCTTGGATATTTGCTAATCACAGCTCAGGGCACCAATGACAGAGAAAGTTGTATTCTAAAGTGCGTGGCTGGCTGTCTCACTGGACTGAGAGATTAAAAAATAAAAATTTAGAGTTCAGGACAGCAAAAACAGTTATTGCGAAAGGCAATATTCTGAAGAAAAATGAACCCAACATTCTGCATGCATTTTAGTCCTAAAACATTTGCCAGTCCCAAGCTGTGCATTCGTGATAGAGAGACAGAAATTGGAGTTCATAGCCTGTTAAGGAGGTAGACCCTGGTAAATACTCCAAGATTTCATTTAATATCCTTAAAATCTTAGGACCTACTAGTTTTCAGAAACCCTGAATTATAACTTCAAATCATTTCAGTCCCTAACTGAGTCAGAGTATCCTGCTAGTACTATATCTTTCTACCAAAAGAAACTTAAAATTTCTTTTTTAAAAAATATTTTATTTATTCATGAGAGACAGAGAGAGAGAGAGGCAGAGGCAGAGAGAGAAGCAGGCTCCCCACTGAGCAGGGAGCCCAATATGGGACTCGATCCCAGGACTCCAGGATCATCATGACCTGAGCTGAAGGCAGATGCTTAACCATCTGAGCCACCCAGGCACCTGAAACTTAAAATTTCTTTGGAGTAAATTAAAATGTACTAATTTTAAATTTTTCATAGATAATATTCAACATTCATTCCAAAATTAACAGGCATCCTTATACAAAGAATCAAATGACTTAAAGCCAAGAGCAAAAATAAACAATGAAAATAAATCAATAAATGATTGAGATACTGTAGTTATCAAACACAGACTTTATTTTTTTTTTAAAGATTGTATTTATTTATTTGACAGAGAGAGACACAGTGAGAGAGGGAACACAAGCAGAGGCGAGTGGGAGAGGGAGAAGCAGGCTCCCCGCTGAGCAGAGAGCCCGATGCGGGGCTCGATCCTAGGACCTGAGCCAAAGGCAGACACTTAATGACTGAGCCACCCAGGTGCCCCTCAAACACAGACTTTAAAACAACCATGATTAATATTTTCAAGAAAAGAGGTTTAAAAAAGAGAATTTCACCAGAGAACTAGAATCAACTACAAAAAGCATCCAATTGAAATTATGGAACTTAAAAATACATAACCATAATTTTAAAAGTCAAATTCAATAAATGGGTTTGATATCGTAGACAGCAGAATACAAGATTCATGACCTGGAATTGTATTCAAGAGAAAACATCCAAACTGGTACCCACCAAGACAAAAAGATTTTAAAAATACAAAAAAGAACGTAAGAGACATCCAGGACTCAGAGAAAAGATCTCACGTATGTGTAATTGAAATTCCTAGAGTAGAGGAGAAGAAATAACTGACCAAAAACTTTACCAAACTAAGACACCAGAAACTTAAGAAACACTTTGTACCCTGAGCAGGCATACAAATTATGAAACTATAGAAAACTATGCTTATATACATCATAATTAAACTACTGAAAGAGAGGGGCGCCTGGGTGGCTCAGTCGTTAAGCGTTTGCCTTCAGCTCAGGTCATGATCCCAGGGTCCTGGGATCGAGCCCCGCATTGGGCTCTCTGCTCAGAGGGAAAGCCTGCTTCTCCCTCTCCCACTCCCCCTGCTTGTGTTCCCTCTCTCGCTGTGTCTCTCTCTGTCAAATAAATAAATAAAATCTTTAAAAAATAAATAAATAAACTACTGAAAGAGAAAATCTGAGAGGCACTCAGATGAAAAAGACGCATTACCTTAAAAGAGGTAACAAAAGACCAACAGCTGACTTTTCAAAAATTTCAACAGAGATGTTGGAAACTGGAAGAAAATGATATGACATCTTTATTTATTTTTTTGGAAATGATATCTTTAAAGTGCTGAACAAAATAACCTCCAAGTTATAATTTTATGTCAAGGGAAAATAGCCTTCTAAAATGAAGACAAAGTGAAAGTTTTTAGACAAGCAAAAACAGAGAATTGTGTTACTACTATGGCAATACTCAGTGGAATTCTCCAGGCAAAAGAAAGGTGATCCCAGATGGCAGGTTAATCGTTCAAGAAGAAATGAAGAGCACAAGAAAGAATAAATAGATGAGTAAACTTAAATGATTATTAACTATAAAAAATAGATAAAATAAATAAAACAATTTTAAAGTCTGAAAAACAGTTTTCAGTTTGAAAAACCCTGCCCCATCAGACTTTTGAGCCATTATTCTAGTTGTTTGGCTATGACGAAGATAAGCACAAGACATTGTGAGACAACAAGACAAAGGCATCCTGACACCTTGGGGACACAGAAAAGCTCTCCTGAGATAGTAACAGGGATAAATTATCTCTGATTACTCCACTTAATAAATTCTTCACTCCTCACAAATTTAATAGACCACAGTTTCTTATACATATCCTGTTTCTTTGCTTAGGATGTTTGCTTAAGCTATTCTCAGACTAAAATGCAAACATCCTCTCCACCTCACTTTCCAATCTCTCTGTGTTCGGTCTTTCAGGTTTGAACGTCAGTGCCTCTATCCCTTTTAAGACTTCTCTGGTCACACACGACCAACCATCCCTGACACTCCAACCCAAACTTCAATAATCTCTTTCTTTTATAACAGGAATGTGTGTTTATATCATCTTTTCTATTAGGATTTAAGTTCTTTCAGAACATTTGATCTTGGGGCGCCTGGGTGGCTCAGTCGCTTAAGCATCTGCCTTCAGCTCAGGTCCTGATCCCAGGCTCCTGGGATCGAGCCCCACCATAGGCTCCTTACTGAACCTGCTTCTCCCTCTCTCTCTGCCATTCCCCCTGCTTGTGCTCTCTCTCTCTCTGTCTAATGAATAAATAAAATCTTTATAAATAAATAAATAAATGACTAACATCCATTCTCCACTTCTTCCTAACATTCATGATTCTGTGGGAGATTTCAATGTGCTCAGCTTAAAATGAAACAAACCTAAAAAGATAGTCTTTCTTGAAACTAAGGATAGGTCATGTGACGTAGGTCTGGTCAATGAAATGGAAGCCAAAGTTAAGTGCCAATTTCTCACAATTTTGTTTTTCTGGAACACACATTACCCTCTTTTTCTGTCCACCTCCCTGGAATATGAACACAGTGATTAGAGCTATAGCTGCGACTGCCATCAGGTAACCTGAAGAGAAGGCCAAGTGAGTTGTGAAGACCCCTGTTCTGATCTCTCGAGGTGTGAAACCAATGCTAGCAATTACACACCTTCAGATATCTGTGAGAAAAATAAACGTGATTTTTAAACAAAAAAATTTAAGGTTTTTGGTAACATTTGGCTGAAATTCAATCCTCAAGAGCATGAACCACTTCTAATCAATTTCTACCTCCAACTACCTAACACATACTGTGTTCTCAGTAAAATAGGCAAGAATGGATAAATAAATGAATGAATGAACTACAAAATCATACTGAACAATCATTTTACTATTCATGGCAACATGTATTTGAAATGCCTAGAAAGTGCAAAAAACAATACCAAACACTATGGCCAGCAATATTACCCTGATTTAAAATAGACTAGTGGGCGGGGCATCTGGGTGGCTCAGTTGGTTAAGCATCTGCCTTTGGCTCAGGTCATGATCCCAGGGTCTGGGATCAAGCCCCAAGTTGGGCCCCCTGCTCAACAGGGAGTCTGCTTCTCCCCTTGCCACTTCCCTTGCTTGTGATCTCATTCTCTCTCTCTGTCAAATAAATAAATAAAATCTTTAAAAATAAATAAAATAAAATAGACTAGTGGGCATCATGAGTCCTAGAATATGCATTTGGAAAAATCAAAAGGAGTCACTGTTCTATCCTAAGATCTGTCAGTGAGGCATAGATCCTTAGGACAGCCAACTTCCTGCATGAAGAGGCAGTGAGACCATAGAATGAGACCTACTAATTAACTGCTTTCCTGTGATCACCTAGATCAGAAATGGAGAGAGAGTTGTTCCTGCCAATGGAGAAAATCAGTAGAATCAATCTTAGGTCAATGAGGAATGCAGGAGCAGAGGAAATATAGTGGGGGAGTGAAAGTTCAACCCTTCCTCTTTCAGAAAGGTCTCCACGCAACGTGCCAACATTGACAGATAAGGAAATAAAAAGTGTTTCCCCTCCTTCATTCAAGAACTTCTTTGTGTTGAGGACCCTGACCCCACTGGTCATTTTTTTATTTCAGAAACAGGAGAAGTAGCTCTGCATTATAGAAAGCTCAGACTTTTCTACTTAAAGTCTAGCTCCTGGACCAGCAACATGAGCATCAACTGGAAGCTCGTAGTAATGCAGAATCTTGGGCTCCACTTTGGACTATTGATTCAATTGCTTTTGTATCTCAAACATTAAAGTTTGAGATACACTGTGCTAGAAGGTGTTTTCAAATATTGTCTGTCTTGTCTTTTGAGTCTTGATGTTTGAGTAGTTATTTTGCTATATTCAAGTCAGTCCAGATAGCAGAAAATGTTTTTTCCCTTTGGTTTGTCAATCTTTTCATTAATAATTTGTTCAGGGATTATAACTCCTCTAAATAATTTTTTAGAAAGTCTTTCATACAATTTTTCTTTCCCACACTCTTTTGTTCCATGATTATGTTAGAAAAATAATCTTGAGATAAATTGACAGATGAAAGAGTCCCCTTCTCGTACCCTGGAGGTTGGGAGAGATATGCCATTCATTAGGAATTGCATTTACTAAATCTGGAAAGTGGTCCCTTTAGTAATAATTTTGTTATCTCTCTCAAGGTAAAGTTTTCACTGTGCATCGAAGAACCTACTAGCCTTGGGGATTTGAATCATCCTTTTCTTCTTTTTGCCAATATACTCTCTCTTTAAAAACTTTTTATTACTGGAGTTGACATACAATGTTCTGTTAGTTTCAGGTGTACAACACAGTGATTCAACAATTCTACACGTTACGCAAGCTCACCACAATTAAGTGTAGTCACCACCTGTAGGAAATCTCTGGATAAATGGCATGAAGAAAGACCAAATGACTTGACTGGAGGCAGATGATCCATTTTGTAGTCATGTTCAGACATTCCTAAAGAAAATGAATTATAGTGAGGTTAGATAATTGGAGCTCTTTCTGTTGACCATGCCTATCCCAGAAACGATACAATTGTGGGTAAAGTTATTGTCTCTACATTTCTTCAAAGACAGATATCAGGTAGACACAGGATGTTCATTTACCAGGGGCTCATTCTTCCCGTCCACAGATATGCACATTCCTCAGGAGTAGTAACTGCAGTTTTAAAACTTACAGCCCAGATGTGCAGAGAAAATACAGTTTCTTTATTTTCTCTGTAATCTATCAGATTTTCCCTAATACTTAGAAGCAGGGAGGCTTTAATTCAACCTCATAAGTGTAGTCTGATACAATAAATAGTCTATTAGGTTAAATGCTTGATCTCTTCCAGGTCAAAGGCTCAGGCCTGGAGGTTCTGCCCCTACCCAGGCCCTCTCCAAGAAGGTCCTGGATGTATGGATTCATACATTCATGTGTTGTCCTCTCCTTTCTTTGCTGGGGAGTGGCTACTTTGAGCTACAGTCTGGTGGCTCTTAGGAACCACCAGGTATGACTGGTCCCAGCCCTGAGCTTGTAGGCATCTGCTGCTGAAGTTTGCAGCTGGCTCTCTCAGTTTACACATCCTACTATCCCTGAGTGACTTGGCCTTGCTGTGGGTCATGCTGTAGACCCCTGTGAGACCCTGGCATGTTATCCATTTATATCTTGGCAGAGGCTACCCAACCCAAAGCCTCTATCATACAGCTATTTGATGCCTTGCCTCGGGAACCTAGAGTAGATCGCCTACCCACAACTCAGCTTCCTTCAGCATCAGCCAACGGTCATGTAGGCACCTCTTGAGTCCCTCATCTGCCTCCCTTGCTACATTCTGCCAATGAGACATGCCATGGCTTTGGCCATGATGGAAGTAGATGCCAGTGGGACAGAATTCTGTAAAGCTGATGTGGAGGACAGAGGAATAGGAAGAACACAAGAGCCTTGTATTTGGACTTCTCACTCTGCTTCTCTCTCCTCTTCCTTAAAATCTCTAGGGCTGGAGGATGCAGTCACAAAGTAAATTTCTGGCTCTCCAATCCCTCCACACCAGTGCTATTCAAACTGATGCCAAACCATGGGTTATTACTGGCTCACAACAAAATTGAGGGTAAATTTGTGGATTCACTTATAGCGATTTGGCAGAGTAATGTTATATATGCTGAATCGAATAAAAATGTAGGGCTTTTATTCTATATGTCTTTGTTTTTCTCAGAATTCATTTTTAAAAAATTTTTTATTGTTACGTTAATCCCCATACATTACATCATTAGTTTTAGATGTAGTGGTCCATGATTAATTTCTCAGAATTCATTTTTATTATACTTTACAAAATTATAGGTGCAAAATATCTTGGAAACTTTTTAAAAATGGTTCTTCCTCACAAGTAGACTCTGCTCCTCATCATATCTACTTTTTATTCAGCAAGCTTCACACATGGGATCCCAGATGGAAGGGACATCCTCTCTGTGTTACGGGAGAAAAATGAGGTGAGTCTACCAGACTTGAGCTTGAATATGCTAAAGAAATTTATGACATCTTTTCTTGACAAAGCCTACCTTTTGAGCTTATTTGCAAGTTGCAGAGGCAAACTAAAATTTAATTTGACAAAGCTGCATAGACTCCCTGTGTTCTGTTAGGGACTATGTTCTGACACCTTTCCCCCAAAGCACTGAAACCCATTGTTTCATGGAATGAGAAGCCCTAAAGCATCTACAGGATAAGGAGATCTACTGGATAAGGAGAAGACATATCAAAAGAAATGTTATCCTGAAGTGGCTGATGTAAAGAGGATTGGTTGGAGAATGGCTCTATTTCAAGAAAAACTGAAAAGAATGTTTTTCATAACATTAAAAAAGCTTACATCAGCAATCAGTACAATGTGTTGTTTCTGTTCTTTGCAAAAGAAGAAAATCTCTAGCAAACCATCAGCACTCATGTACACTTTGTAATACCTGCAGCAAATATTGGGTCTCACACAGTCTTTTCCAGTCCAAAGACCAATGAAAAGAATTTGTAGACCACATTTGAACAACCACAAATTGAGTATTGTTTCCCAGAGAAAACTCACACAAGCTGGGGTGCCTAAAGCTGTTCTGGCATTAAGTGGGTGAATATTATGACTATTAATATTTAATTAAGTTTCTGGCTGAGCATCTTGCTGAAAGGATCTCTAAAAACTAACCTAACACCATTACTTTAACAAAATAAGACCTAAATTAGGAAAAAGAAGAAAGCTGCAATGATTTTTCGTCATACTGAACTACTTTGGAGATCATGTTGAATCTCCTTGGAGTTGGTTTCTAAAATATGGTTCCTCTGTCACCACTCAAATGAAGAAAGGCTAAATTGTGCTTGAACATAATTGCCTTGAGTTTGTCTTATGTCCCAAAGCCTCCCTTTGTGAGTACTTTTGTGTCACACTCTTGACCACCACCCCTTCCTCAACCTATCAGTTGCCTTCAATGCACCTGCCAAACTTGGTCTCAACTCCAATCAAAATGGGAAGAAGCTGACATGGGTTATCTACCCAAATTGATGAGTTCCACTTTAGTTTATACTTTAATGCGACTGTCAGTCTATATACTACTTGAGGGTATTTGCATCTCTACTCTCTGCCTTTGTTCTAGAATTGTAAGATGGAAGGTTTTGTTTTTGTTTTTGTTTTTTTTCCTATTCAGTAGACTTCAGACAACTGCAAGTCATATTAGATTTATCTCATTTGGGAGGAGAGGGACTTTTCTTCAAGTAAAATCTGTGGTCTTCCCCGCCCAGATGGGCCCCTGCTTCTTGAGCAGAATTCATGCTATAAGTGATGTCACTAAACTGCAGTGCCCTTCCTCACCAGCTTCTGAAATCAGGCATAGCCATGGCTCTCTTTCCTCGAAGATGACAAACTGGAAGAACACAGTTAATATATTAAAATATATTCACATTATAGATTAAATACACTATGTATAATTATGTCCACTAAGTTCAATTGCAATGGACTCATTGATACATTGTCAAATTTTATGGGAATTTATCTCATTTGGTAGTTTTATGTATGTGTTTGTTTATATGTTTTACATAAATATGTATTTATTTAATTCTATCTGGTAGTTCTCTCATTTTGGTGTCAATTTGGTTTTAGGCCTCAAATATTTCTATTAGGTTGTCTTCGTTCACACTCCCAAGAAACAGAACCTGAGATGAGGATTCATGTGCAGGTGATTTATTATGGAAGTGCTTCCAGGACTTGGGAGAAGTGGGTGGGGACAGGACATGGAAGAGGAAGAAGCCAAGCAGGGGTGTGATTTCAGATGAAGTCCCCACCTCAGTGTGATCCCGTGGTGAGCTCTGGAACATAAATCACACAGCAGAGTTTGTTCTGACTTTTGAGGCAGGGGAGCCAGGCCTATGTAGCCTCACATCGGTCAGTCATTGGCTGACAGCCAGAGGATGGGAATATTCCCAGGCATTTGCCTTACTGATAAAGCAGCTGATGTGCCCAAGGACAGCCCTCTGACAGACAATGGCGCCTTTAGCAGCACAAAATACAGGGGCTGGGGGACAGTGCTGATGAGAGGGATTGGGGAGGAGGTCATCTGGGCAGGACAAATAGTGTCTGGTATAACTGGCATTGAAAGATCCCAAGCACCATGCCTGGAGCACCTAAAGGATGAAATAAGCCTTGAAATCCAGATGGTTTCTGGCACATCACAGGCCTGCCAAGAGGTCTCCCCCTTCTTTTGCCCAGTTTCATCCCATCTCTATCTTTTCCTTTCCTCATTTGGCCCTAGACCTTCAGAGAATTGTTTGCGGTATGTGGTATACTTAAAGAATCTGCTAGGTCTCCAGAATTGAACAGAGCAGATGAATGTTTTAGCATCCTATCTGGTAAAATGAAAGAAACAATTTTTTTAATGATTTATCTATCTTCATTTGTATAATTTCACGTTTACTTGTCTTATTTTCTGATTGGTTCTTACTCAACAATGGTTCCTAATATTTTAGGCTTGAGTTGTTCTCTCTCTTATTTTTTTTATTTTTTATACAGATTTATTTCTTTATTTGAGAGAGAGAGAGAGATAGCAGGGGGAGGGGCAGAGGGAGAGGGAGAGAAAGTCTCAAGCAGACTCCACACCAAGTGTGGAGCCCAAAGTGGGGCTCTATCCCAGGACCCTGAGATCATGACCTGAGCTGAAACCAAGAATTGGACACTTAACTGACTGAGCCACCTCATTTCACTACTAGATTAATAGCCCTATGGAGTGCTCGCTCCAAAAGTCTCAGTTGTTAGCACCCTTGACCATATAAACTGTGGACCCAGGAACTATTTAGCTGAGGCTCTAAAGCACACTCTACAGAGACACCTAACCCCCTCGTTTTCTCAAAATTGTTTTCCACCACATTGTGGGATGTTGCTTGGCCTAACATGATGGGGCATGACATAATGGGTATCAGGAGAGTCAGGAAAATGTAGAGGGAAATTTGTCAAGGAAAAAAATAACATAAAACGTTCTGCCAGATCCTTCATTCCAGACTTGCTGGAAACTCAGACCTACCATCATAGGCTTTGGTAGTCAAAGCAAACTTTGAGTGGTGCTAAGAAACCTTTGGCATGTGTGAATTGGCAGCCTGTATTGCTTCTGATTCAGCAGAATTTCTTAAGCTACTTGGCATGTTTGTCAGGGGTTATGAAGCACAAAAGCTCATGTCTCTTTTAAAAGAAAAAAAGAGCCTATTTAGTGATCGTCACAAGTTACAAGGCCAAGAAGGTTGGCACTTAGCCATCCTTGGCCACCGCTGGTGGCTCAGGACCTTGGAAGGTGGGAGTAGAGATCTCACAGCCCAGGGGCTCCCATGAAACTGGCCCACAGACGTCTACCCAAGGAAATCACAGTGCTACTTTTACTCACATGCCATTGCCTTGTCGGGCATTGCTCCTTCTTGGCTCCTCTAGATCTGGATTAGATCCCCAGGGTTTAACACCACCTAGAAATCAATGGTAGAAGTGGCTGGTTGACTTGTTTAGTGGGAAAAAAAAAAAAAAAGAGTTCTCCAAAGGCAACGATATGGCTCAGTCCTTTTAAATTTTCAACTTTCTATCTTTCATGATCCTAATGAGAGCCACAAACCCAACTCTCCAGCTCACAAGTGAATTGCAGAGGTGGGCAGAAGTTGGACTGGTACAGTTCCTTCAGAAAGTGTTCCCTGCTATACCATAGCAGACGATCCCTTACCACGATGCATCCTGTCAAATTCCTGGCTACTGGGGAGCAGAAGGGAGGAAGACAGGTTCTCATCTCTGACTTTGCCCCCAAATAAATATTCACTTGAGGTGTCTTAATTGCAGTTGGAAGTAACTTTTGTCTGGAAAGCATTCAATTTCACAAGTCTTTGTTGAGACCCTATTATATATCCAGTGCTATTGCAAGCACTGAAGATACAACAATGAACACAAACACACAAAATCCCTGCCCTCCTGAAACCTACATTTGAAAGGAAGCAGACAGATACTAAAAATTAAATACATTAAATGTATAAAGTATGTAAAATGATGATAGAAATAAATTAGAAAGAGGGGTGTGAGGAAGCAGGCAGGTGTCAATTTTAACTAAGGTAGTCAAAGACTTTACAGAGAAAGTCCACATTTGAGCGAGGACCTGAAGAAGGTGAGGGTAGGCCACATGGAGATGGGGGCGTGCAGGGAGGCTGGAGTAGAGAGATGAGCTCAGAGGGGAAGAGAAACAAGTGTGCAGGCTATTGCAAGCCACTAAGGTTTTTTACCCTTGGCAGTGATGAGAAACCATTAGAAGATTTTGAACACACTAATGAGTGTTTTAAAAATATATGTTGTATGATCACCCTGTTTGATCACGCTGGCTGCTTTGTTGGAATTGATTGCTGGGGAGTAAGGTAGAGGCAGAGAATCCAGTGAGCAGTTCCTCACAGTGATCCAAATGAGAGATGCTGGTTGTTGGACCAGGGTTAAAAACAGGGGAAGTGGTGAGAAATGGCCAGATTTCGAATATATTTGGCAGCTAATGCTGACAGCAAATGCTGATGGACAAGATGTGGAGTGGGAGAGAATGAGAGGAGTCAAGCTGGATCCTCATGTTTTTTTACTGAGCAACTGGAAGGCTGGACTCCTAATAGGTAAGTAGAGTCACCTGGAGAAGAAATCAAGCCAGGTACGAGTAGATCTATACGTTTATGCCCACATGCAAAAGCAAACTAATAGGTGGCTATTTTCTTATGTCTTTCATAAATCCGCCATGAATTAACTACTGGGGTGTGCCATTTAAAGGACAGGATATGGTCTGCACGCATTTAAGTTTCATGACAGTAAATACTATTCCTGTCTCGTTAATTAGGAGTTGACATCACCCTCCACCAGCCTGTGGTTGAGTCTTGCAGGGATACTGCTACTGAGTTTTCTGAGCCTTAAGAAAATCATGTGGGCTTTTACCCAGTCTACAACCAGGAGCTGTGGAAGAGAAAAATGTAAACTTGGATGTATGAGCAGAAATGAAATAATACAGCGTACTCTGATGTTGAAGACTTACTACCAAAGTAAGTTTATCCTGTTGTAAAATTTGGGTCATAATATCTTTTCTTTAAGAGTGTATTTTTCTTTCTTCCCCATGATTCTGAGCACTCTTTTGCTCTCAAAATTTGAGCAAGGTAACAAAAAATTGGCTTAAAAACACTGGGCAAATGTAATAAAATATATAAATTATATTCTACTTTTTTTCAACCATTCGATGAAACTTTCCCAAAACAATTCCAATATTCAATTAGATTTTCAAGGGAGTAAAACCTCTGCGAGCTTCAAGAATCACCATTTTGCTTTACTATGCTCACGCCCTCGATCAGTTTCTTGCTGTGAATGTCTGGTGTGGTCCTTTGAAATCATGTGGAGGGAGTTTTGCGAGCAGAGAACAAGGCCCTAGAGCAAATCAGACTGTGGAATTGTGATCACAGGGAAGTGATTAAAACACTAAGCCTCAATTTCTGTAATGGATAATAATAGCTGATAGGGTTGTGATAAGGTGCAAATTAATTAACATGTACAAAGCTCCTATTGGAAAAGTATGGATTGAACAGAAACAATGATTACTGTCAGCATTTTCATAAGTATAGAAATAAAACCTCAGGGGACGTGGCCAGATTTTTGAAGAAATCTAATTTTGAGATTAGCTCGGGTTGATAAAAAGATATTTTACTCTATTATAAAATAAGGCCTAGCTTCTAAGAAAGAAATGATTTTATTATCTATTTCCCACTTTTCCCCCTCATCTTTATGACCCATGCAGGGCACTGTACATTTCAGTTTGTCTCTATTTTGTTTGCTACTTCGTGATTCCAAACATGAAAGTCTACTGAACATAAATTATCTGTTCAAGCCTTTGAATTTGACAATCTCAGAATACAACATCATAAAGAAAATAAGCTAATGATTTTATAATATTCAAGAGAATGTTTCCTTTAAAACTCCATTCTCCCCTAATCAGAGTATGGACACTGATTGTGTCAGCCGGCTCAGCATATCTTCCCTGTGTCTTTCTACAAATAAACTCTACCCGCCTCACTGATTGGAGGGTTGGGCTCTTACAAACTGGTCAGTTAGACTCACTTCCCAGAATTTCTCAAAGGTTTTAAAAATTTGAGTGAGGCCATGTTTGAACTGAAATTGAGAGACAGGCTCACATTCTTTGAGGCCAGTGATTCTCAAAGTGTGGTTCCTGGACCAGCAGCATCCTCTGGAAAGTTCTTAAAAATGCAGATTCTAGGACCTCACTCCAAACCTACTGAATCAGAAACCTTGGGGATGGAGTCCAGAAGTCTGTTATACCAAGCCTTCTGGAGGATGCACTCTTAGCTTTGAAAAACACATGTGTGAAGTAACCCTGGATAGATAAGTCTTTATCATATGAAAAAGGAGGAAATAATGGAATGTGTGGTATATCCCCATATATGTAACTACACCATAACACAGTCCTAGACTACTTGCCTACATACATGATTTACTAAGCTAAGAAGAAAATGTCTTGAAAGTGTGTATGTATTTTAAGGACCTAAATTTTGAAATTCAAGTGAAAGGGCACCTGGGTGGCTCAGTCGTTAAGAGTCTGCCTTCAGCTCAGGTCATGGTCCCAGGGTCCTGGGATCGAGTCCCAAATCGGGCTCCCTGCTCGGCGGGAGGCCTGCTTCTCCCTCTCCCACTCCCCCTGCTTGTGTTCCCTCTCTAGCTGTCTCTCTCTCTGTCAAATAAATAAATAAAATCTTTAAAAAAAATAAATAAAAATAAATAAAATTCAAGTGAAAATTATTTGCTTATGTCTGAGACCTCCACCTACCCAACGCTCCCTTGATATCAGAATTTGTTAAATTTAGATTTTGCCTATCTTTATAACTGCTGCGCACAGTCCAGCAAAACATAGTCCACACAGTAAGTTTGAATCCAAACTTTCATGTAAGTGTTCTTCTGCATTGGGACTTTTAATCAGAAAATTATAAAACCTATTTTTTTTACAATAATGCTATGTGCCAAGAGATGCTGTGACCTGATGATGTGTTTTTCCTGAGGCCTCAAGCTCTGAAATGTTCAGGTGGTTAGCAAATGAATGAAGCATGCCATGTGTCAGACCATAGGGGATGGTGAGGACTGAAGCAAGTATGTGCATGCCTCGAATTGGGGCACCTGGGTGGCTCAGTCAGTTAAGTGTCTGCCTTCAGCTCAGGTCATGATCCCAGGGGATCCCAGGAGCCTAGGATCCAGCCCTGAGTCGGGCTGTCTGCTCAGCGGGGAGCCTGCTTCTCCCTCTGCCTCTGCTGCTTCCCCTGCTTGTGTGCTCTCTCTCTTTCTGTGCCAAATAAATAAATAAAATCTTAAAAAAAAAAAGAATTCAAAGATACAAATTCGAAAATTGTGAAAACCCTACACAGGCTAAGTAAAACATGTCAGTTGTTGGATTCAAATTATGAGCCTTATTTTATGAACTTTGGTTTATTCCTACTACATTGCTGTAGTTTCACACTTGTGGACTTGGGGATAGAGTGAGCCCAGACTAGTCACAGAAACAGCAAAGGACCACTCTGTGGCTAACAGGTGTGTTTTTCATTTAACTTCCTCTATCCAGGTGAACTCTATCTAAGAAGCATGCTCAACGTCTAGGGGGAAATCTTTTTTTGTAAACACTTTTATTGAGATAAAATTCACATATCATATATTATAGGCCAGATTGTATTACCTCAAATATGTATATTGAAGTCGGAGTTTCTTTTTTTTTTTTAAAGATTTTATTTATTTATTTGACAGAGAGACAACGAGAGCAGGAACACAAGCAGGGGGAGTGGGAGAGGGAGAAGCAGGCTTCCTGCCGAGCAGGGAGTCCGATGTGGGACTCGATCCCAGGACCCTGGGATCATGACCTGAGCCGAAGGCAGACGCTTAACGACTGAGCCACCCAGGCGCCCGAAGTCGGAGTTTCTAATATCCCAGAATGTGACCATATTTGGAGATAGGGTCTTTATCAAGGTAATGAAGTTAAAATGAGGTCATTAGAGTGGGCCTTAATCCTATGACTAATGTCCATATAAGAAGAGGAAATGTGGACACAGACACATACAGAAAGAAGAATATGTGGGGACACAGGGAAAAGAGGGTCATCCACACGTCAAAGAGAGACGTCCGGAACAGATCCTTCCTTCACAAGCCTGTTAACACCTTGACCTCAGAGTTCTAGACTTCAGAACTGTAAGAAAACACATTTCTGATGTTGAACCCACCCAGTCTGTGGTACTTTGTTATAGTAGCCTTGGCAAAATAATGCCTCATACAATTCATCCATTTAAGTTGTCCAATTCAGTGGATTTTAGTTTATTCCCAAGTATACTAAATCATCAACCACTACCACAGCAATTTTAAAACGCTTTCATTACCTCAAAAAGACATGCTGTATCTTTTAGCTATCAACACCCTATCACCTGGTCCCCCTACTATTACTCTATACTCTACAGACTTACCTATTCTGGACGTTTCATATCAATGAATCACAGGTGTGGTGTTTGGTGACTGGCTTTTTTCACTTAGCACGTTTTAAAGATTCATCACTGAAGCATGTTATCAGTGATACATCCCTTTTTTATGGTCAAATGGTATTCTATTATATGAATATATGTGGAATTATTATTATATGAACATACCAATATAAACATTTTGTTTATCCATTTATCACATGATGGACATTTGGGTCATTTCCCACCTTTTGGCTATTATGAATAAGGCAACTATAAACATTCATGTAGAAAATATCTTTATGAAAGGAAACACCTTGTGTTTTATTAGGGCTAAAACCTGTTCTAAATGGACATAGTCGCAAAAACTTCTGTTTTCTTGAGCAGATTTCTGGCAAATTTCCACCTTTCTTATTTTCCTTCTGGCCCTCCCATCGTTCTTATTTTAAACACACTATCATCATCGGCTCTCACTGTCTGACTCACAGTCTCTTTGTTCAACAACTGCATGGCACTGCGTTTACTGAAGAATATAGGAGGACCCTCGGGGGACAATGAAAGTGTCACTGTAAATGAAACATCAAGTCCTTTATGAAGCTCAGGCTGGGAAAAGATGTGTGGGTGAGTGGGTGGGTGGGTGGGTGGGGGTGTGAAAGGCTGTATTTGTGTTCAGAAGCATTAAAGGTCTCCCCAGGTGCAGAAGGGCTGGCCAAATCATGTTAGACTTAAAGGCAGTGGTTGAAGCTCTGCCAAAAAAAGGAGAGGCGTTTGAATGAGGTGCAGTAGACCTGGCCCATTAGCTCATCGGACTGTTCTTCACTCTCACATAAAGATGTGATTTACAAAAAAAAAAAAAAAAAAAAAAAAAAAAAGATGTGATTTACCAGAGCCCTGCTTAACCATTAGTTATAATATGAGCCAATAAACTGTGGGAAAGTCATAGGACTCTGGACTGTTGCTAAATTATGTCATGGAGCACCCGAAAGAAGACATTTTTGAGTATACTGATGGAGCAGGTCACCAACTGCCTGTTTTGACTAAGGGTTTCTCCCCTCCCCGCCCCTGCCACCCCCCATCTTTTTTTGGCATGGGACTACAGTTTTTAAAATAAGGGCACTTTCTTTTTTATATTATGTTCAATTAGCCAACATAGAATACATCATTAGTTTTTGATGTAGTGTTCAACGACTCATTAGTTGCGTATAACACCCAGGGCTCATTCATAGTAATAATATACAGCAGGAGTATACATTGTGTCTCTGACGGAGCACTTACTATGTGCAAGACATCACGCCATGTGCCAGATGTTCTATCGTGCAGTAAGATGAACATGGTCCCTGCCTTCCACTGTTGCAGACAAGGTTATTCACTGATTTGTGGATGAGTGAGTTGTTCCTGACACCTCTACTGGAAATTTCAGCCCGGTAGAATCTGGTTAGAAAACTAATACCCCTCTTGTGCTTTGAATATTCTCAAATTCTTTTTTTTTTTTGTACTATAAGTTGTTTTTTATTGCTGTTATCTTTAGTTGTTTTTTTTTTTTAAGATTTTATTTATTTATTTGACAGAGAGAGACACAGTGAGAGAGGGAACACAAGCAGAGGGAGTGGGAGAGGGAGAAGCAGGCTTCCCGCTGAGCAGGGAGCCCGATGTGGGGCTCGATCCCAGGATCCTGGGATCACGACCTGAGCCGAAGGCAGACACTTAACGACTGAGACACCCAGGCACCCCTTTTAGTTTTTTTTTATTATTATGTTATATTAATCACCATACATTACATCATCAGTTTTTGATGTAGTGATCCATGATTCATTGTTTGCGTATAACGCCCAGTGCTCCATACAGTACATGCCCTCTTTAATACCCATCACCAGTCTAACCCATCTGCCCACCCTCTCCCCTCTAGAACCCTCAGTTTGTTTTTCAGAGTCCATCGTCTCTCATGGTTCATTGAATATTCTCAAATTCTTAAATATCAATCTAAACACTGGGTACTTGTATGTGCCAGACACTATGCTAGGAAAAAGAAGTTCAAGAATAATTAAAATAGATGGTCCTTGTCATCAAAGAACAAAGAGTCGAGGATGTGCATATACTTGGGCAGTACTATGTATCATACATGATGGAAGACTCTAGAATTGGGAACACAGAAGTCATTCATTGTCTCAAAGAATATGGTCAGTGGTTGTGCAGAAGAAAAGGAATGGGGAATTTTCACAGAGAAAGTGAGGTCTGAAGCCAGATCCTAAGGGTTAAAAGGATTGGGGCAGCTAGGGAAGGGAGTTAAAGGAATTTTGCGGGGGAGGGAACAGCTGGAGGAAGGGCCCAAGGACATGAAAGTGGTGTTTGGAGGAATGGCAAGTAGGCAGACGTTCTGTCTACTCTTTCCTCTGTCAAATCCCAAAGAGAAAAGGCTCAGACCCAAAGACTGTTCTGGTGAAACGTTTCAGTGGAAAGTTAAGACCAGTCTGTCATTTCTCATTTGAACACCTGGAAAGTCTCTAAGCACATCAAAGTAGACACAACTTTCTGGGGCTTACCGCATAATCAACTTCCATTTCTATAAAACGCAGAGGACAGGTTTAATAGGCAAATGATGTTGACTGATAGGATCCTTCCATGTCAACACTAAGAGACTAAAGTTTAAGACATACAGTGTGTCCTTTAGCTAAACTGACACGGGATACTGTGATGACTTTGACTTGGTTTACCTGGTAATGCTTTTACCATGGATCAACGTAAGTTGGATTAGTGCAGGTCAAGGACAAACTGTTTACACCTGATGGAAGCATCCCAGGAGAGAAATAAGCTCTGAAATCAAATTGCCTCGGTTCTAAATCCATTCTTCTACCTGTTAGGTTTAACCTTTTCCAATCACACAAATTCACTTGACCTCAATAATTTTGTATGTAAAATGTGAATAACAATTGTACCAGCCTTAGGGGCTGTTGTGAGGATTAAACAAAATAAGGCATGTTAATTTTTGAGTTTAACTCTAACTCAGTCTGAAAGTTATTCTTCTTTCTGAAAGGTGCAAATATTATAATTCCCTCCAGTTGTACTATTAAGGAGAATGTGGAAGGAACAGATTGAATGAAAGCTAGAAATTGGACAGTACCCTAGAGTGGCAGAAAGTAGTAGATCCAGGCAAATAGAAAGAGAAATTGTTCCAGAGGGATACCCAGAGGCCAGCAGTGGGGGGAAATATCTATACACTTGATAAAGATCATAAATGAAACAACTCAGTGATCCAGAAGTTTCTGCTATTACTATTAAATACTGACATACAAAGAAATGACCATCTTAGTGAAAGTCAGCTGGGAACAGCGAGGGTCATATGGATGAGAATAAGCAGGACCTGGATAAAAGAGGAAAAGAAATCAGAATGAGTTCAAATCAAAGACAATTAGCCAACCCATACTTGGCTAAGTCTTGGAAAGAAAGGATTTGAAATTTTGGCAGAAACCTACATATTCTACTCATAATTTGTAATAAGTAATTATGCTTAAGTTAAAGGACTGTAAACTCTCTATAGTTTCCAAAGTGTAGTTTCAATTCTTTTTTTTTTTTTTTTCAAAAAATCTAGAGATAAAAGACCCTTCTAGGTATTGAAGTTGGGAAACCAGGTCGAGGGAATCCCAGCTGACCATTGCAATTAAATTCTGGTGCCCAGTAGGACAGGGAAGATAAACTGAGCCCTCTTAGCAAGGCTGATTTCCTGTGTGGGTCTGCTCCCATGCACAGCTTGGAATAAGGAGGCCTACCAGCAACCTAATTCCCCTGTACATTGAGTGCTTCCTCAAGGCATGTTCTCACAAGAAATGTGTGAGTAGTGTTTAAGGGTCCTTGGCAGCACGGCTTGCAAACTGCATTCCCAGGCCTTGCCATTGGAGATCAACCATTTATTTTCTAAACAAAGGTCAAGATTAAGCTTGAAGGATTTAGCTAAATCTCCGATACAAGAGGATTCAGTTAAGACTGGAGCTCGCCTCCTCCTGCCTAAACTTCAGAAAAGATAAAGTCTATCCTGAGGCACTGGGGAGCAAGGGTGCCCGGTGCACAAAAATGTTATTTATAATATTGCCCTCTAGGACTTGGTGAAAATGAATCGACAGGAGGCATTAAAATACCTCTATTTTTTCTTTCCTCTTTCACTTTGTTTACTTCGACCCAGGATCATCATATGACTGAGATGATTCCAGAAGAAAGGGGGAAATAGTGGTGTGGGTTTATATTTCATCTTGTATGTCTGGTTTGATTTGATCCTTTCAGCAGAGACCATACGTATATTGCAAATGCCTGAAAAGGCAGGCATGAGTAATCTCTATTCTCTTGGCATTTTAATACAATTATTACATAGAAGGCATCAGATATTGCTTTTGCCTGCAATTGTATTTTCTTTAAGGGATAATGATCAGTTGGAAGTGGCACTAAGATTGTTTAATGTGAGTCCATTTGCAATGCAGTTAAGTTTCCACCTCTGACAGTCCCATGAGTTGTTGGCATCTTGTCAATTACAACAGCCGACCTCTCTACCTGTGTATCTACAGGGAATTGGTAGGCAGGTGAATTTAGGAGATGTGTGGTGCCATTGAGTCAGGAAAAATACAATAGCAGTTCCAGAATTGGGTAAAATAATATCTCAAAAGGCAGAGGGGGATATGAGGTTCCTCCACCTTGGTTTTGGTTATACGCCCTCATTTTTCTCCCTTTTGAAAATCTGGATAACATGCAAAGTTTGATGTATCCAGGTTTTCAATCCTGCCAAGAAAACATCACACACACACACACACACAGACACACGAGACTGTCAAGAAGATAACACTGCTCCTAATTTCCAGAAAAAAAGAAAAGAAAAAAAATCAAACCAGAGAGTCAGTCAAACCTAGAGAAGACCTTAGGACACTCTGAGCTTGTAAATGAAACACATTGTTTCCTTTAGTTTGAGTTTTTCCTTTCATGAGGAAAACTCTAAGATATACAGAAAGAGTTCTTTATGGCTGGAAGCTCTTATGTCGCTAATGGATTTTGACAGTGTGTTACAGCTTGTTTAATCCAATTGAATCTGATTATTCATGTCAGTAACAAGATAAACTAGTTGACAGAAGGAATTTTTTTCAGCCACTGGTTCATATCAAATCTGCAAATGCAGTTGTCTAGGAAAGAAGAGGTAGGGGCAGAAGGGAGGCCAGAGAAATGTAATTATAATCCAGGCTCTTCCTGAAATCTGAATTTGACTATAGAGAAGGTGTTGACTGTGGAGACAATTAATGCTCATTCTCTAAAAAACAGGGGGAAAACTTTCCAGTGGAGTACACCCCACTCATCAAAATATAGTTTCAACTATGCCTAGCCCATTTAAACACACACACACACACACACACACCACATCTATGCTGCAATTATACAAATCATTGATGTTTCCTAAATAGAAGAAAATTCTGTCTTCTGTTTCTGCCTTTACACATTGTATTCTTTGCCCAGCATATCTTCCTTTGAACTGACAAATTTCTTCTTCAAAAATGCAGCAAAAATACTACCTTCTTAATGAAGTCCTCCAGGATCCCCTCAGTGTCCCCTAGCAGTTTGTATATCCTTTTAATTCAATGTCCCTCAACCTTCTTTGTGCTTCAGCACCCCAGGGATCTAGCATGATCGATCCTATTAGTAATGGTGGCTCAGTGGGATTCTATCTGAGAAAGGAGTGACAGGGTTAAGGGTAGAGGACAATGCATCTCTCTTCTGGGGCTGAAATTTCCAAGATAGGAGTGTAATTTGAAACAACCACGGTTCCCCTGCTCTACTCCCACCCATCAGAAATTTTAGTTTTCCACTTCCAATTCTATAGCCAATCACCACTCAAATTATTCCTCTTGTCACAACATGCTGTGAATATTGGTTTATGCCTCTTTCTTCTGTACGACATGGTACTATTCATCTTTATAGTCATTGTGCCCCTTTCCCTCAGTACCATCCCTCATACATAGTAGGTGCTCAATAAATGTTTGCTCAAGGAATTAGTGAGTGAATGAGTGAGTAAATGACTGAGTTAGGAAATAGTTTCTGGGACACCATAGGCAGTTGGCATCCATAATTAGTAAAAAAAAAAAAAAAGCCCTTCAGACGGAAAGGGTTCTAACTGGTACCATAAAATCATATGAAAGTATAAAACTCATTGACAAAGGCAATTATTTAATATAGTCAAATTCAAAATACACTAATATTGTAATGGTGGTGTTTAAATCACATATAACTCTAGAATAAAGGTTAAAGGAAAAAGTAGCAAGAATAACTATAATAATTTGTGAATAGATACACAATATAAAAAGATGCAACTTGTGACATCAAAACATAAAATGACTGGAGAGGGAGAGGAGTAAGGCTTCACTTACCAATAATTACTTTAAATGTAATGGACAAAATTTTCCAATCAAAATTCTCTAATCAAGGGATGGAAAAAAATACCCCATAAAAATGGAGAGCAAAGGCAGCTGTATTTATATCAGATAGGCTTTAAGCCAAAAACTATAATAAAAGACAAAGAAGGTCATTATATAATGATAAGAGGGCCAATTCCTCAAGAGGAAATAACATTGTAAATATATATGCACCCAACCTTAAAGCACATGAATATACAGAGCAAATATACAAACTATACAAGGCAGATCTGAAGGGAGACATAGACAGCAATACAACAATAGAAAGGAACTTCAAAACCCCAGTATCAACAATGGATAGATCATCTAGACAGAAAATCAATAAGGAAACACTGGACTTAACCTAAGCTTTAGACCAAAGGAGCCTGACAAAAATCCACAGCACATTCCATCCAACAGCAATAGAATGCACATTCTTCTGAAGCACACACTTCTCCAGGATAAATTATATATTGGACAACAAAATAACTCTTTACAAATTGAAGAAGATTGAAATCATTTCAAGTACCTTTTCCAACCACAATGTCTGAAACTAGAAATCAATAACAGGAAGAAAACTGGAAAGTTAACAAATATGTGGAGATTGAACTACACATTCTTGAACAACCAATGGGTCAAAGAAGAAATCAAAAGGGAAATCAAAAAATATCTTGAGAGAAACTGAAATGGAAATGCTATGTAGCAAAACTTGTGGAATATAGCAAAAAAGTTCTAAGAGGGAGGTTTGTAGCAATAAATGCCTACTTTAAGGAAAAAGAAAGATTTTAAATAAACAAAAAGATTTTTAAACCTAATCTTTAAACATAAAGATTTTAAATAAACAACCTAATTTTATGCCTCAAGAAACTAGAAAAAGAAAAAAAACTAAGCTAAAGGTAGTGGAAAGATGATGTAATAAACATCAAAACAGAAAGAAATTTTTTTTTTCAAATATTTTATTTATTTTCTTGAGAGAGGGAAAGAGCGAGAGCACAGAGGGAGAGGGAGAAGCAGACTCCCTGCTGAGCAGGGAGCCAGATGTGGGGCTCAATCCCAGGACCCTGAGATCATGACTTGAGCCAAAAGCAGACCCTTTTTTATTTTATTTTATTATGTTATGTTAGTCACCATACAATACATCATTAGTTTTTGATGTAGTGTTCCATGATCCATTGTTTGCGTATAACACCCAGTGCTCCATGCAGTACGTGCCCTCCTTAATACCCATCACCGGACTAACCAATCCCCCCTCCCCTCTCCCCTCTAAAACCCTGTTTGTTTCTCAGAGTCCATAGTCTCTCATGGTTCATCTCTCCCTCCAATTCCACCCCCTCTCATTTTTCCCTTCCTTCTCCTAATGTCCTCCATGCTATTCCTTATGTTCCACAAATAAGTGAAACCATATGATAATTGACTTTCTCTGCTTGACTTATTTCACTTAGCATAATCTCCTCCAGTCCCATCCATGTTGATGTAAAAGTTGGGTATTCATCCTTTCTGATGGCTGAGTAATATTCCATTGTATATATGGACCACATCTTCTTTATCCATTCATCTGTTAAAGGGCATTTCGGCTCTTTCCACAGTTTGGCTATTGTGGACATTGCTGCTATGAACATTGGGGTGCATATGGCCCTTCTTTTCACTACAACTGTGTCTTTGGGGTAAATACCCAGGAGTGCAATTGCTAAGTCATAGGGTAGCTCTATTTTTAATTTTTTGAGGCACCTCCACACTGTTTTCCAAAGTGGCTGTACCAACTTGCATTCCCACCAAATGCAAGAGGGTTCCCCTTTCTCCACAACCTCTCCAACATTTGTTTCTTTCCCTGTCCATTTTTGCCATTCTAACTGGTGTAAGGTGGTATCTCAATGTGGTTTTAATTTGAATTTCCCTGATGGCTAATGATGATGAACATTTTTTCATCATCCCAAATGGCGTCTGTTAGCCATTTGTATGTCACCCAAAAAACAAATAATCAAGTCAAAAAATGGGCAGAAGATATGAAAAGACACTTCTCTGAAGACAAAGGCAGACCCTTAACCGACTAAACCACCCAGGTGCCCCAAAACAGAAATAAATTTTAAAAAGTCTAGAGAAACAATAGAAAAGATCAATAAGAGCTGGTTTTTTTGAAAAGATAAACAAAACTGATAAATCTTTAACTGGACTAAGAAAAAAAGAGAAGACTCAAAATTAGAAATGGGGGTGCCTGGGTGGCTCAGTCAGTTAAGCGCCTGTCTTTGGCTCAGGTCATGATTCCAGGGTCCTGGGTTCAAGCCCCATATCGGGCTCCCTGCTCAGTGCGGAGCCTGCCTCTCCTGCCGCTCCCCCTGCTTCTTCTCTCTCTCTGTGTCAAATAAAAAAATAAAATCATTTTTTTAATGGGCAAAAGAATAGATATTTTTTCAAAAAAGACATACAAATGGTTAATGGGTATATGAAAAGATGCTCAACATCACTCATCATTAGGGAAATGCAAATAAAAGCCACGGTGAGATAATACCTCACAGCTGTTATGATGGCAATTATCAAAAAGTCAAAAGATTGGGTGCCCTGGTAGCTTAGTCAGTCAATCGGTTGCTTTTGGCTCAGGTCATGATCCCGGAGTCCTGGGATCGAGCCCCACATCAGCCTCCCTGCTCAGCCGGGAGTAAGCTTTTCCCTCTGCCCCTTCCCCTGCTCTCTCTCAAATAAATAAATAAAATCTTTTTAAAAAAGTCAAAAGATTACAAGTGATGTGGAGAAAAGTGAGACCTTGTGCACTGTTGGTGGGACTGTAAATTGGTAGTCAGTATGGAAAATAGATGGAGTTTCCTTAAAAAATTAAAAACAGAAATATGATATGATCCAACAATCACACTGCTGAGTATCTATATGAAGGCAACAGTCAGTATATCAAAGATCTCTGCACTCCCATGTTCATTGCCTCATTATTTATAGTAGCCAAGATATGGAAACAACCTAACTGTCTGTTGACAAATGAGTGGATAAAGAAAATGTGATATGTAAATACAGTGTAATATTATTCAGCCTTTAGAAAGAAGGAAATCAGGGGCACCTGGGTGGTTCAGTCGGTTAAGCATCTGGCTTCTCCCTCTGTCCCTCCCCCTTGCTTGTGCCTGCTCTCTCCCTCACTCTCTCAAATAAATAAAATATTTAAAAATAAATAAATAAGATTAAAAAAAGGAAATCCTGTGATTTGCAGAAACATCGATGAACCTGGAAAACATTATGTTAAGTGAAATAAGGCAGGCACAAAAAGCCAAATATCTCACTTACATGTGGAATCTAAAAAAAAGTCATATTCATAGTAACATAGTAGAATGGTGCTTACAAGAGCCTGGGGTGGTGGGGGGAGGAAGAGACATACAGATCAAAGGGTACGAACTTTCAGTTATAAGATGAATGAGTTCTGGAGACCTAATGTATCACTTGGGGACTATAGTTAATAGCAACACATTCATTGTACACTTGAAATTTGCTAAGAAAGTAGATCTCAAGTGTTCTCACCACACACACACAAGTAACTATGGGAGGTGATGAATATGTTAATTAGCTTAATCGTGGTCATTATTTCACAATGTATATGTATATCAAAGCATCATATTGTATACCTTAAATATATACAACTTTATTTGTCAAAAATGAATGAATGAATGAAAAGCTCACTTGAACTTCAAGGTGAGAAGTTTCTCTCCCATTAATTCACATGCTTTCAGCGATTCCCTATTAAGATAAATAGACTCTGAAGTAAAAAGAAATTTGCTGAAAACAAGAAAGAGGAAGAAACATTCCCTAAATATGACAGGCCGCCAGAGTGCATTCATTTCTAGCCTTGGGACCCCCTTCTGCACTAGTCTCCAACTCTGAAGGAAACTTCAGAGGGGAGGCTGGGACGTCACCTCCAGGAAGGTTCCAGGGCTAATTGCTCCTGATCAAGCTGTTCACCAGCCGTCACCATTACGAAGACCATGACAAAGCTCACTAAAACAAGAATCTGTATAACTACAGCAAAAAAAAAAAAATTGTTTCCTCAAAGCTCCATTTTCCCAAGCCAATAATTACCTTTTTCACTGCCTTAAAGGGTTTTCGATGGCAGTATTATACATAGGCTAGCATTTCTTGTAAAAAGAGTATCATGCACATGTAGTAAAGGAAACATACAAACTTCTAGAAGTGGGGCCTTATTGACAATTTATTTACATAGCTTATGGAGCATTTCCCCAAAATACTTTAGACCTTTTATTCCTCCCTAAAGACTGAATTTTGCCCAACAGTTGGAAAAATTATAACAAATTTGCCTTAACTTAAAATTATTTAGAGATGCAACTTCCCTTGAGGGTGGGAGGGCTGTGAATAAAACAGAAATAACCTACAATTTTACCTTTGATTACATTTTCCACCGCTATTAGAGAGATGTGCAGGAATAAGGGAATAGTGGCAGAGAGAGGAGAGAGCAGGAATATGGCTACTGCTTGGAGGTTTTATTTCCATGTCCAGGTTTCAAGATCTGTTTTTCATTTTTATTTTTATTGGAGATTGGTTCAGAATGCAGATGCTAAACCTATTTCATTTAGGTGAAATATTTGAAATACTATTGATTTAAATACAAACATCTGAAAGAAAACTGGAACAGCCCATCAATCTCAGAAGGTTTCGGAAATATCTAGATGCTGAACACAATCACTTAATGGCCGGAGTTTCACATTTTCTCCCAGATAACTGGAGATCTTTTGATAGAGTCTTTAAGTTGTTTTAAGATGCTTTCAAGCATACAAATACATAACAAATGATAAATAACAAAAACATAACTGCAGCATACCCTAGGGTACAGGTGTGGTTCCTAAGCAGATGTGGCCAGAGCAGAGATCTGCATCAGTGCTAGGCTGGATTTGCCTCCCTCATCCTAAATTTGTATTTTTAACCTTCTTGATTTTTTTTACCTACATTCCCATCCTGCTATATGCGAGACTAGTCACTTCCTTGTAACAGGACAGTACTCCAAAGGTACAGAGTTTTTGTGCACTTTTGTAACTGTTCTAAATTCAGGGCTGCAAATGCAGGCTTTCCATCCCAGCCGTGTGAACTTCATCTACTTTTCTATTGTTCTTGCTATTTCTATTTTTGTTCTGAAGTGCTCTTCTCCAGGTCTCTATCGCAAGAAGTAGCTATGACCTTTTATGTAACTGATATCAAATGCTCTAGCCTTCTTGTCTGAGTCACCATGAGCGGAAGTGTTGGGACGCCATTGTGGCTTTCAGAATGAATAAACCCTACTCTCACTCAACTGCTGTCCTTAAAGTCTCCCTTAGTGTTGAATTCCAAGTGGGATCATTTTTTTTTATTATTACTAAGACACTCTTTTTTTTTCTCAGCTTTGTTGAGCTCTAATTGACATATAACATTGTTAGACACACTCTTGATGTGGATCTCAGACAAATCTACCATGACTTGGCTTTTTAACCAGCTCATAGCCCTCAATGACATTTTTGAAAAATGCTGATTAACTGTTCAATGAGAAAAATAGTCTACATACTCCAACTTACCTAACAAACATTCCCCAAGTTTCTGAACCCCTTTAGATATCATTATCAATATCAGATAATGACAGTGGGATGTCAGAAAGCTTCTTTTTCCACTGAAGCCAGAGGAATTCAGAAGAGTCTGTAATTGGTACAAATGGGGTTCAAGTTAAACCTAAGGGTCTAATTCCTGACTTTAAGGTTTTAAACTTAGTAGAATAGTGAATAGTTTGTTGTGTTCTTTGAGAAGTTTTAGAACAGACAGACAGGGATCCCTGGGTGGCTCAGTCAGTTAAGCATCTGACTCTTCATTTTGGTTCGGGTCATGACCTCAGGTCATGATCTCAGGGTTGAGGGATTGAGCCCTGCACTGGATTCCGCACTCAGTGGAGAGTCTGCTTGAGATTCTCTCTCTCCCTCTGTCCCTCCCCCCGTCCTTCTCAAATAATAAATAAATAAGTCTTTAAAAAAACCAGACAAGACAATTTTTTGTATAAATATTTATTGAGAACCTACTAAATACCAAGCAGTAAGACAATGTCCTAGTTGGGCTGCCAATATAGAAACAAGGAAGCTAACTAACCAAGAAGTTATGACAACGTTTGATACATGTTATGACAGAGGATATTCAGGGTACCATAAATCAAGGAGAAGTCAAGAAAAGACCTTCTCGAAGCAGTGCTACCTAAAAACATACCTGAAGGTTAAGTGGGAGTTAGGAAAAGAAGGAGTAAGGGTAGAAGGGTGTTTGAAACGTTCGCCAGAGCATTCGTTTGTTTCTGCAAATGAAAACACAGTGAGAATGTGGAACCCACAGAAATTCAGAGTACCTGGAATTCAGAGGGAGAGAGTGGAAGCTGCAAGATGAGGCTGAACCCCAAGGGTGAGAGGGAGAAAATTGCAAACCATGTTAAGGACTTTTTTCCCTGAAGAATATAGGAACCACTGAAAGGATTCCTACTTTAGAAAAAAAAAATGTCACTGACAACAATGTAGCCACCAGATTAGGGGTAAGTCAGGGTGTAGGAGATCAGGTAAGAGGCTGTGGAAGGTAATGGTGACTTGGACTAGGCTAGTGGCAGAGTGAATAGAGAGAAGTGGATGGAGTCAGGAGAATTTTATTTATTTATTTTTTAAAGATTTTATTTATTTATTTGACAGAGAGAGAGAGAGAAACAGCTAGACAGGGAACACAAGCAGGGGGAGTGAGAGAGGGAGAAGCAGGCTCCCCGCTGAGCAGGGAGCCCGATGTAGGGCTCGATCCCAGGACCCTGGGATCATGACCTGAGCTGAAGGCAGACACTTAACGACTGAGCCACCCAGGCGCCCCAGGAGAGTTTTAGAAAGTCAAATTGATTGATTGGAAGGGAAGGGTGAAGGAGAAGAAGGAAGGAAGGTGGGAAATGAATAAGAAAGAATCAAGATAATAGCTTGAAAAATGAGGCTGTTACTGAGCTCAAAAATATGATTCCAGGAATTTAAGCATAGAGCTCTGTTTTCAACAAAGACTAAAAGTAATTTGATTCACAGCCTTGTTCAACAGTTCTATAAGTATCTCGTAGTCATTCAGTGCTAAGAGGCAATTTCATTTTTTTTCAAGTCATCCCTAGCTATACATTAAATCCACATTACTATCTGTGAAACAATGATTTTCATTCAGACTAGCTGGCTACCCCCATCTGTGGGAAGACATCCAATGTTCACACTTTTAACACTATAAAATATATGTGTGTAAATATTGATCTACTTAGCATAATTTGAGAAAGTACAGATTGGGAAAATTTTGATGCAAAGTAGTTTGAATTACACAGCAATAAAGCATATTTTCTATACGACATTATCTAGTCTCTTAAGAGATACGAAGAATTAACATATTCTTTATGTAAAATAATTAAAACAAGCAAAATCTTAGTGGATCCCATAATTAGATTCCATTTTAAAGGATTACTAAAGGAATACAGAATATTGATCTGCTCACGGCATGGGGGATTTTCAATATATATGTGATTCTTTTAAAATATTTATTATGTGTTCTATATCTACAGAAATTATTGATGAGAACAGATACTGGAAAACAGCCACCTACCAAGAGTTCCCATCAGAAGTATAATGAATGTTGTAGAAGATGGAAAGAAATAAAAAATACTGAAAATAATGTTGGAATTCTGTCCTGCTCAGTATCAATATGCTGGGAATATATTCTAGAAACCCAACATTGCTAGAGGGACACATAGTAAATTTGAAGTTCTAGTAATCAACACATCATTTTGAAATACTAAGCTTTCTAGGAGGCTTTTATTCCTAAGAAATATTTATAACAAATCTACAATGAGTAAGGATTTGAAAGCCTATCCTGGATGTGTACATGTGACAAAAATAACAGAACTCCTTAACCTCCCCTGTCCCTGAATTTGTCTATGCCCCTATGTTTCCGATCTTGGTGATGGTTGGCTCCTGCCACTAGGGACCAAAATAAAAATCTGGGAAGCATGCTCAACCTCACCCCTGACATCTACTCAGTCTCTGATTTCAGCCAAATGTGTTTCCTAAATATTGCTCAAATCCATCTTTCATTCTCTAGAACCACCTCCAGCCACTGACATCTCTTTGCCTGATTTATTGCAATACTCTCCTAACTGGATTCCCTGCACTGAGGTCTTGCTTTTCTTTCAAACCCATCATCCACACTTCTACCAGGGGGGATCTATTTAAAACATAGATCAGACCAGGTTGTCCTCTGTCTAAGCTCCTTCATCATCTTTCCTTTGTTTTGTTCAGTATATAGCATTTACTCTTTCTTTGAAAGGTTTTAGTGAAATTTAATGACCTTGCACATCTTGTATCAGACTAACCCTTCCTCAGAAAACAATTATAAACCCTGCACAGAATATTTAAACAACAACATTTTAAAGATACTGGAGAGTGACCAAAAGCAGGCAGAAACTGGGTGATTTGACCTTTGAAATCAGGGACTCACTGGCTTTATATAGTGTTTCCCATGAGGCCTCTGTGGTCTCAGTGGTGTTTGGCAGGTAGAGCTCCAAAAAAGTCTGCAGTCTTATTGGCATGGGAAGTCAAATTAAGGATTTGGCCTCAAAAGTTGCATGTAAATCTCCCTTCAAATCCTTGGCTCCCTCTTCAACTGCTTGTGCTCAGGGAAGAAACTCCAAGAAAGCTTGAGGGAAAAGAATAGCTGAAAGGCCAAAAATGCTAATCAGATATTTCAGGTACTACCCACTGCAGAGGAGCGGTTTAGAGTACAAGTCCAAATAAATTAGCAGGCCTCGGTGAATATTTGGGGTTTTTCATTGAAATTCCAGAAAGGTGTTGAAAGTAAAGACTATATTCCAAGACTAAGGGATTTTTTTCTTGAACTAAGGACAAAACTAAAGTAGACCTGATTTAGCGAATGGCAAAATAAAAACCCCACAAGTTCAAAATGACTGCCTGTAATTTAACTGTCTGTTTGAAGAAAACCTAACTCTGTTTAGAGTGAGGGTTAGCAAACCATGACTTATGGCGTGTTTTTGTATGACCCTCAAGATAAGAATAATTTTATATTTTTAAAGCATTGAAGAAGAGGAGGCAGAAGCAGAGGTGGGAGGAGAGGAGAAGGAGGGGGAGGAGGAAGAAGAAGAAAAGGAAGAGGGGAAAGGAGGAGGAGGAGAAAGAAGGAAGAGGAGAAAAGGAAGGTGGAGGAGAGGAAGAAGGGGAAACAACAAAACCCACAGGTGACCCACAAACTCTAAAACACTTACTCTCTACCCCTTTACAGCAAAGGTTTTCAAACTCATGCTTTAAAGGAATATATAATAATCCAGAGTCTATACAATGCATCATCCATAATGTCCCATATGCCATTAAAAATTACTAGTAATGTGGGGTACCTGGGCAATGAAGTCAGTTGAGCACCCAACTCTTGGTTTCAGCTCAGGTCATGATCTCAGGATAGTGTGATGGAGCCCTGCATCTGGCTCCATGCTGGGCATGGAGTCTGTTTAAGATTCTCTCTCTCTCCCTCTCCCTTTGCCCCCCACCACCCGCCACTCTCTCTGTCTAAAAGAAATAAATTAATCTTTTAAAAAAAGATTTATTTGAGATAGAGAGAGAGCAAGAGAGAACGAGCATGAGCTAGAGGGGAAGGCAAAGGGAGAGGGAGAAGAAGACTCCTCGCTGAGCAGGAAGCCCGATGCAGGGCTCAATCCCAGGACCCTAAGATCATGACCCGAGCCAAGGCAGATGCTTAACCAACTGAGTCATCCAAGTGCCCCATAAATAAATCTTTTTAAAAAATTACTAGTAATTTAAAAAAAACAGGTAAGTGTATCTCAAAGTCAAGAAAATCTATTAATAGAAAGACCTCCTTGGGGCACCTGGGTGGCTCAGTCGTTAAGCGTCTGCCTTCAGCTCAGGTCATGATCCCAGGGTCCTGGGATTGAGCCCCAAATTGGGATCCCTGCTCAGCGGGGAGCCTGCTTCTCCCTCTCCCTCTGCTGCTCCCCCTGCTTGTGCTCTCTCTCTCCCTGTCAAATAACTAAATAAAATCTTTACAAAAAAAAAAAAAAAAAACCCCTCCTGATTCATTAAAAAAAAAAAAAAAAAACTAAAGTAATCAGTAAATATTTCAAATATTGTTTCAGTAGGTGAAGAGAAGAGAAATTCCAGGAGAGATTTATAAACTGAAAAGAACAAAAGCAAAAATGGAAATTCTAGAATTGAATTTAATAACTGAAATAAAAAATTTGTTTGATGGAACTATCAGTAGATTACATACAACACAAAAAAGGATCAATGATGGTGACCACTGCCTGAAAAAAATCATATACATTTCAGCACACAGAGAGAAAAAAGGTTGAAAAAATTGAGCAAAGCCTCAATAATCTTTAGGACAGTATTAAGGAGTCTAACGTGTAATTAGAGTTACAGCAGAAAACAATAGGTTAAAAATGTGTATGTCTGGGGGCGCCTGGGTGGCTCGGTCGTTAAGCGTCTGCCTTCGGCTCAGGTCATGATCCCAGAGTCCTGGGATCGAGCCCCGCATCGGGCTCCCCACTCTGCAGGAAGCCTGCTTCTCCCTCTCCCACTCCCCCTGCTTGTGTTCCCTCTCTCGCTGTGTCTCTCTCTGTCAAATAAATAAAATTTTTAAAAAATGTGTATGTCTGTATTTATACAGACATAATAAGCTCAACATTTTTTCCAAATTTGATTAAACACTGTAATCCAAAAATCCAGAAAACTCAGGGACTTCCAAATAGGTTAAATACAAATGTTATATTTTGTGTTTGCTTTAGAGACAGGTACAGAGAACCCTTGGAATCAGAAGCTCACTTTACCCAGTTTGTCAAAAGCTCGACAAGGGGAATTCTCCTCTCCATGAGGATGAAGTCTTGGTTCCTGGTTAAAGTAGTTGGAAAAGAAAAAAAAAACTTCTCCTCAACTGTCAAATTGGTGTACATTTATCATTTTTTATTGTATTTCTACTATGTGCTAGGCCATTCTTTAGCATGTTATGTCATTTAATCCACACAACTTTACAGATGAAGAACCTAAGGTTCAGGCTTGCAACTTGCTCTAGGTTGTAAACCATGTAACTTTCAGAAGCAGAACTTAAATACAATTTTCTCTATAAATGAAGCCTGTATTCTTCCCGCTAGTTTTTCCTTAGGCCCCCTCAACATACACACGTATGTACACAGAGTTCAGTCCCTATTTGCTAAATTAATGACTAATGTGAAACTCTATGAATAATCTAATGACATGTCACTCACTGTCATTCCCCAGGTTTGTACAGCTAGGGCCTGCAATCAGCAAGCAAAGCCCTGCCCACACCCTGATCCACATCTGGCTGAAACAGTTAAGTATTGCAGCTTCAGACTCACCCACTGATCCAGTCTAGAATTAGTCTTGTTTCCCTAAACAGAGTCATCAGCATACTAAGATGATCCCACCAGGCTGTTTATTTGCTCAGCAACTGGCTTGTTTTCTCTATGGTTCAGTACTGAACTTCAACTTTAGTTTCCTATTGTGTATCCCATTTGCCCAGTTAGGCCTGAGGCTGCCCTTAGCTGGACCCCAGTCATCAAGATGCCTTTTAATATGAGTAAATCCTATACGCTCTTTAGCCATTGGCTGGGGCCCTGATCACAACCAAATAGGCCACTTAAAGCCACACTCATGACTTGGAAAATTACTCTTGTCTCCCATGGCTATCAAACACCAACCTAGTCTGAAACCTGTTTATTTTTGGTCCCTGGGGGCATTGAAAAATCGGGTGTGATGCGTGTCTATGATGCCCATCCTATCAATGAAGGTCATGTCCTAAAAATCTTAGCATTTTCCAGTTACCTGATTCTACCCTTTACACATCAGGCAGATACTGAGGTCCCAAATGCCTAACAACAAAGACTGCTTACAGTTTTGGAGTTTTCAAAATTGAATCCCCATGAATATTGACCTGAATATTGAGGGTGGTAGTATTTGTGATTGGTGAGCATTCAATCAGAGTTAACCCATCTGAAACCTCGCCTTGATAAAGCAACAATAGTAATGTTAGGTAGCATGTATTGAGTATTCGCTATGGCCCAGATTTAATCTTCACAACAACCATACAAAAGGAGTGGGGAAGGCAGAAGAGTGGTTTCCAAAAGATGTCCTCATTCTAATCCCTCAAACCTATGAACGTTAAGTTACAATGCAAAAGAGAATCAAAACAATAGATGAAATTAAGGTTGCTAATCAGCTGACTTTAAAAATAGGGAGATTAGGGCGCCTGGGTGGCTCAGTTGGTTAAGCGACTGCCTTCGGCTCTGGTCATGATCCTGGAGTCCCGGAATCGAGTCCCATATCGGGCTCCTTGCTCAGCAGGGGGTCTGCTTCTCCCTTTGACCCTCCCCCCTCTCATGTGCTCTCTCTCTCTCAAATAAATAAATAAATAAAATCTTTTAAAAAAATTAGGGAGATTATCCTGGATTATCTAAGTGGACCTAAAGTAATCACAAGAATTCTTTTTTTTTTTTTTTTTTTTTTTTAAGTAATCTCTACACCCAGTGTGGGGCTCAAACTCACAACCCTGAGAACAAGAGTTGTAGGCTCCAGGACGCCTGGTGGCTCAGGGTCTGCCTTCGGCTCAGGTCATGATCCCAGGGTCCTGGGACTGAGTCCCGCATTGGGCTCCCTGCTCGTGGGGAGTGTGCTTCTCCCTCTGCCTGCCGCCCTCCCTGCTTGTGCTCTCCCTCTCCCTCTGTCTCTCTCTCTGACAAATAAATAAATAAAATCTTAAAAAAAAAAAAGAGTTGTGGGCTCCACTGACTAGAGCCAGCCGGGTACCCCAGTCACAAGAGTTCTTAAACATGGAAAAGAGAGGGAGAGGAGTCAGTGCTGGAGTGATACAATGTGAGAAAGATTTAATTGGCTCTTGCTGGCTTTGAGAATGGAAGGGGGCCAGAAGCCAAAGAGTGGCCACTTCTAGAAGCTGGAAAAGGCAAAAAACAAAAAACAAACAAAACAAAACCCCCCCCAAAAAACGGATTCTCCCCTAGGATCTAGCCTTTCCAATATTTCATTTAATCCAGTGAGACCCACATCAGACTTCTGACCTACAAAACTGAAAAACGAATGTGTGTTGTTTCTAGCCACTGAGTTTGTGATACTTTGTTACAGTAGCAATAGGAAACTGATACAAGGAGATCCTATTATTCCCCTGAGTTTTAGATGAGAAATTTTGATTCCCAACCAAGGGGAGCTAATTACCTGAATACAGAAATACTTTGTTGTAAGATAGTCTCGTCGTTTGGACTATGAAGAAGACCAAAAAAAAAAAAGAGAGAGAGAGAAAGAAAGAAAGAAAGAAAAGAAACTTCTGTTTGTCTTCTTTAATGACATTATTCTCTCTGCCACTCCTCCGTAAAAATGGATATGAAGCATTGGTTGACTGCACTTGAGAGTCATATAGCACATGGCTTTAAAAACTAGAAAATTGTCCTGCTCATATTAAAGGCGTTTTTCTGGAAAATCTTCATCGCACAATCGTGGGATAAATTTTTCATATAACTCAAGTGACAAAAGTATCCTCTTAGTTCTAGTACTATTTTCCATGTAAGAAGTCCAAGAAGTTAAAAAAAAGGCAATAAAAAGAAATTAGCCAAGTAAAGAAATCCATCAGAAAATGGTTTAAATCTATCAGAAAATGGCTTAAAACTGGGAATAGCATCTGGATGTTTTTAATGGAGCTAAAGCGCCTTTTTTTTTTGGTCTCTGTATAAATCAAATAGTTGTATCTCTGGAAGTAAATCACCTCATATTAGTGTCTTTGGCATCATGTAGCAGAGCTTTAGTGTTTGTGCCAAATTCCTTCGGCATGTCAGACATAGCACATGAGCATATTTCATGATAAGCCCCATGCCTGTTTTTACTAACTACTACTGTAAATCCTCACCTGCATAAGTCTGAATAATATATTTCTGTGGTAAATCCTTCAGCAGACAATGATCTATACTGAGACTAAAATTGCCTCAAGCACCTTCATTTTTAGTACTTTGTTCCAGTGACTTTAATCTATAGCTTACTTCATGAGCGAAGTATATGCCAATATATCTAATGAGACCTAAGCCCTAGTTGGCTTAAGATGTCATTCTCTAGGGAAATGAGATATGGTTACTATTATGAAGGCAGCTAGTAACATAAAAACGGCGTTTAGCCATTTGTTAATTTCATTTGTAAGGCTGCCGAGCTGAGAACGGAGACAATTGCTTTAATCCTTCATTCCTTTAGCATGTTTCTCCCCCTTGACAGTCAGCAGGTGCTTGACTCCCAGGGCTAAGCTTAGGAGGCTGGCTGGGGAACAGCTTTCGCCCTGGAGGGGCTGCCCTTCACCCCTCACCTTCTAGCTCTCCCCTGCTCATGCAAATAAATATGCAGGAACTGTTCTTACATGTGTTTGGGCCATATATTCAAGTCCCTAAGTCATGGCCCTTCATTTCTGACTTTCTGTCTTGTTGACTCAGAAAGAATTAAGATCAGGAAGAATATCGTTCTTCTTACACACTTCCAGAATTTTATGTGCGTGTGATGGCTCTCTATTAGTCAACCAGAGGCACGAGATTGCTGCATAACAAATGATCCCTAAACTCGGTGGCTTACAGCAGTAAACATTTATTCAACTTCACTTGGGGATCTTTACAAGATAGGGGCTGGCTCCTGTAGGCTAATTTCAGGCTGTGGGTGGGGCTGGCTTTGGCTCATGGCTGCAGGGAAGGTTGGAGTCTGTTCTAAGTGTCTTTGTTCTGGAGCTGGGCCAGCAGGGAAACAGCTATCCAGGTCAGGCACAGGTCTACTCATGGTGGAACACTGGAGCCCCAGAGGGCAAGCACAACCTTTTGGGTGTGTTTCCAGTGTCTGCTTTTGTCACCATCATTCCATCACCGAAGCAGGTTACATGTCCAAGGCCAAAGTTGAAGAGTAGGAAAAATACACTTCATTCATATGGGAGCAAGGTGAGGGAGGGAATGATATAAATCTGTCATGGCAGAATAAAGAATTGAGACCCCAAATTCAATCTACCCCAATGGCCCATCTGCGTAGGATGGGTTGAGCCTCCTGGTGAAACAGTTCCTGGCAGGACTGGGGTAGAGGAGGGCTAAAAAAGCAAACTGCAGTTAGAATGGCAATAAATCAGATTAGGCAGTTATAAAGTTATAAATTGTATTTGCTAGCATCCTTCATTCTTGCATTTTTAGGATAATTACGATACACCCACACCTTCTTCTCCAGTTACTCTCCTGTTTCCTCCCTGCGTACATAGTCTGCTATTAGCACTGAAGTATTTTAAAGCAGTCCTAGCTCTGGAGTTTGAAAGATCTGAATTTGAATCACAGATCTACTGTGGATTTGCTAAGTATCCCTGAATGAACCCTTCTGTGTTTCCTGACCTCTGTTTTGTCATCTTTAAATTATGATGATATCTGTGCTGCAGAGTTCTTGGGAGGATTAGACATAAACCTGCAAGTTTTCTGGCCCATAGTAGGGATCTAAAAAGGGCAACTGATTTTCTTATCTTTTCCTTAGCCTCTCCCCCTTCTCTCTGTCCTATTATCCAGCATCTACCACAGAAATGTGTTTGTTGGTTCAGAAGGATCAGTGGACATTTGACCATTTGTCACTAGACAAATAACAATTAGAGACCCTAACATTGTGTGTGTGTGGGGGGGGCGGTATCAGGAACACACCATCTGGAGGTTGGCAAATATCTGGCTTTGCTGTCATTCCTGTGGGGTATCTTGGAGGGGGCGGAATGTAAGTACAGAATTTCAAGCATGTCAGTGACTAATTATACAATCAGTTTTCATCTAGGCCACAAAGAAAAACGGATTTCACCCTCTGGCAGGGTGATTGAGGTGAATAGGATTTAGAAGCTTTAAATATTCCTTTAGAAGAAAGGATCCCTTGAGATCCTATACTTCACCTCCAACTTAACGTTCAACCCCACTTCACCTTCCTAATATGTATCATCATTTCAACTCCCTGATAAATTGTGCAATCAGTTGACTAATGTATGGTCTATTTCAAGAAGATATGGTTCATCTCTTTTTCACCACTGTATTTTTAGCACTTGGCACAGCAGATGCTCTATAAATACTTATCAAATAAGCAAATAAAAGAATTAATGACTAAACCTGAATTTTAAACAGAAGGACTTCCTAATTAAACACAAACTAAACCCATTAATTTTATTCTCAACTCCAAATGCATTTTTATTACTCTTTTTCATATTGTTTTTAAACTGTTATTTCAAATCACTGTCAGTCCTAGGCTTAATATTTGAATTATAATACCCTACTCTTTGAGATTTACTGTGGAATAGCCTAATTTTCTACTTTGCATGCGTGCAGCATTTAGGGGTTAAAGAGGAGGTCATTATAATCTACCAGGGATATATTTGAATTTATAAAATGAATAATAATGTTAAAAGGAAGCTCCCATTATTCCATAGTTCAATCTTTAAACAAATGGACTTTAACTTTTTAATTCTCATTAAGTGATATAATTGCCCTCGGACTGATTTATCTTTATCTACTTTCTCTAGAATAAAAAAGCAAATGCTTGGCAGTCATTTAAAGGAATTATCATAAAATCATACTTCAGAATTTGAACTAAAGTAGTAGCAGTTCAAGGCTTCCAAGGAACTCACTAATCTATGAAGTTATGTGTGTGTGTGTGTGTGTGTATAAACATAATATATGCAATATATTCTAATCTGTTAGGTTATATAAATACATATGTAACACATAGCTATATATAATATTTTAATCATATTGTTTCATATGTAATGTATATATAATGCAGAAGTATATAGTTTCAAACAATGCATTAAATCTTGGAGTGTTCTTTTCGTGGAAAACTTTCTAAGTAATGTGGCTTTTTATTATAATTAATTTAATTTGAAAAAGTTCATAAAACTATAAAGAAAAAATAAAATCACCTATAAGGGGGACATTCCTATAATCCTTATTGGCACTATCCAGGAAAAAGAAGCCCTATTAAATTTTTGGTATATTTCTTTTTTTTCTTGAGAAGATATAGATAGATAGATAGATATGAAGATATATATACATATATATATGTAGAGAGAGAGAGAGGGAGAGAGGAAGAAGGAGAGGTGGGGCAGGGGAGAATTAACAAAATTGAAGTCACACAGCATCAGCAACTTTGCTCTCTGCTTCTTGCACTCAACAATACACCGTGTATAGTAAGCATCTTTCAAAGGTTTTTATTGATATCATTTTAGCGACTTTAGTATAACATTCTATACCATGTATTTACCAAGTCCTCTAATATTGGAAATTTTTTAAGATTATAAACCAGACGGTAATGATGTTCTGCTGCCAACCACTTCATCCCACCCAGCAGCAGGCTTCAACCTAACTGAGTAGTAACGCCCCTTTTGATCAGATTCGGAACCCAGGCAACCAGGTGGTCAGTAATCAAACAATAGAGTGGTGGGTCTTTGGCCAGCGCCCCACCCCCAGTTGAACCAGCCAGGGTCAGCGGAGATGGTGTGTTCACGAGGTAGACAATGGAGCTGGGCAGCAACTCTGGTGGTATTCAAAGGCGGGTGAGATGGTTTTAGGTGGTACAGACACACGAGTAGTCATTGTTTTTGGTTTTTGGTTTTTTTTTTTTTAAGATTTATTTATTTATTTGAGGGAGAGCATGAGTGGGGAGAGGGGCGGAGGGAGAGGGAGAAGCAGACTCCCCGCTGAGCAGGGAGCCCGACGCGGAGCTCGATCCCAGGACCTTGAGATCATGACTTGAACCAAAATCAAGTCGACTGCACAACCGACTGAGCCACCCAAGCACCCCTGTTTGTTTTTAATGAGCAATATAGTAATATCAACATCAATCCTCTTTGCATGAATACTTAAGTCAGTTTTAGTAATGATTTATGCCTTTCATTCATTCATTGAACAAATATTTCTTTTTTTTTTAAAGATTTTATTTATTTATTTGAGAGAGAGAGAATGAGAGAGAGCAAGCACATGAGAGGGGGGAGGGTCAGAGGGAGAAGCAGACTCCCCGCCGAGCAGGGAGCCCGATGCGGGACTCGATCCAGGGACTCCAGGATCATGACCTGAGCCGAAGGCAGTCACTTAACCAACTGAGCCACCCAGGAGCCCTGAACAAATATTTCTTGAGCGTCTTCCAGATCCTAGGCTCTGTTTCTAAGCACTGGGGATGCCACTTTGAATAAGACAGGTAAGATTTTTCCCCTCAGGAGGCTTATATTCTAGCCAGAGAAACAAATAATAAAAAAGTAAACATAAATATTTGAGTTCAGGTAGTGATGAGTAATACGGAAGAAATAAAGGAAAGTAAGGGAAGGGAAGACAAGGAGGCCTGGATATTTCTTCTCACAGAAGGTACTCTTTCTGTGAAATGAGGAAATGAGCGGTATGAAGGTAGAAGGGAGCAGCATTCTCTGCAAAATGAACATGAGTACAAAGACCTGGAAGAGCAAGCTTAGTGCATTCCAGAAAGCAAAGCCAGCCTGCTTGACTTCAGCAGATCAGGCAAGGGGAGGTGGTAACGAGGTCAGGAAGGTGATTTGGGAGCTAGGTCGCAGAGGGCCTGGTAAGACCTGGTAAGGATTTACCATGCTCAGAGTGTAATAGCAAGCACAGGAGAGGTGTAAGTGGGCTTACTGAACTATATTTATATTTTGAAAACATAATCTGCAGCTTCGTGGAGAACCAATTGGAAAAAAGCAGGAGCAAAAATAGGAAGACAAGTTAGGAATTTAATTAATGCCACAGCCAGATGTCATACTCACTTGGAGCAAAATTATAGGAGGTGGATGTGGTGAGAATTGTCAGATTCAAGGTATGTTTTGCAGGTACCGCTGACAAGACTTGGCTGAAGAGAAGTCAAGTTTAAGAAAATAAAGGATGACACCTAGACATTGTTTTTAAAGACTTATTTCCTTATTTCAGAGAGAGAGTGTGTGTGGAGAGGGGCAGAGGAGAGAGAGAATTTCAAGCAGACTCCCCACTGAGCATGGAGCCTGCCGCAGGGCTCGAGCTCACCACCCTGAGATCATGACCTGAGCAGAAACCAGGAGTCGGAAGCTCCACGGACTGAACCACCCAGGCGCCCCAGGGTGACACCTAGACATTTGACTGTGCACCTCAGGCAATGGTGATGCCATTTACTGAAAAAGAGAATCTGTGTCAAGGGCAGATTGGAGAAGAAAAAGTTGAATAATTTTGGTTTTAACAGGTTTTGCTTTTTAAGCATACAAGTGGAACTATCCAGTAGGTAGTGACATATTCAAGCCTGAAGCTTAGGGGGAAGGAGGGAGAGGGAGTCTCACGAGCAGGACATGCTACTTCAAGCCAGGTGCTTGGATGAGCTCAGCCAGGGAGTGATGACAGCCTGTGAGGAGGGCAAGAGCCGGAGCTGGCGGCTGGACCACTCCAACGTTGCCGGCTCTGGAGGCTGGGAAGCAGAAAAAAAGGTGGGACAGGAGGATGGCCGGGAGAATGTTTCCGAGGGGATGATGTGTGTGCCCGATCTGCTGGGAAGTTGCATGACACGAAGATGCAAAATTGCGGATGGTTGCCAGAGGGGAGGGGGTGGGGGGTGGCCAAAGTGGGTGAAGGGGAGAGGGAGCTACAGGCTTCCGGTTATGGAATGAATGCGTCCCGGGAATAAAAGGCACAGCACAGGGAGGAGAGTCAATGGTATCGGAATAGCGTTGTGTGGTGACCGAGGGGAGCGACACCTTGCGAGCACAGCCTAACTATAGAGAAGTTGAATCACTGTGTTGTCCACCTGAAACTGATGTACCATTGTGGGTGACCTATACTCGAATTTAAAAATTTATTCAAAAGAAGAAAAAAAATTTTTTTAAGATTTTATTTATTTATTTGAGAGAATGAGAGGGAACACAGGCAGGGGGCGTGGGAGAGGGAGAAGCAGGCTTCCAGTGGAGCAGGGAGCCCGATCCGGAGCTCGATCCCAGGACCTCGGGATCATGTCCTGAGCTGAAGGCAGACGCGTAACGACTGAGCCACCCAGGCGCCACAGAAGAAGAAAATTGACCACTGCTTTTGGCAATATGGAGATTGCTGGTGATTTTCGCAGAGCAATTCCAGGGAAGTAGGGAGGATCCTGCCCAGCACCACGCGTGAGGCGTGAGGCCGAGAAGCGGAAGGGCAGGGAATGGGCTCAAAGTGGAGAGAGGGTCCTTAGAAGAGCAGAAGCTGCTCCTCCTTTGCACCGGCGGGAAGACAGGACATGAGGGTGCGGCGCAAGGAGGCTGGTGGACTTGGTAAAGGGGAAAGGAAGCAGTTCTCCTCCGCTTGCTGTTATTTCCTTAGCGATAAGCTGAGGGCAAGGGCTGGGAGGGAGTGCCGGAGGTTTGAAAAGAGAGAAAGTATAGGGACGCCTGGGTGGCTCAGTCGGTTAAGCGTCTGCCTTCAGCTCAGGTCATGATCCCAGGGTCCTGGGATCGAGTCCCGCATCGGGCTCCCTGCTCCGCGGGGAGCCTGCTTCTCCCTCTGCCTCTGCCTCTCTCTCTCTCTCTCTCATGAATAAATAAATAAAATCTTTAAAAAAAAAAAAAAGAAAAGAGAGAAGGTATACAGCAGTCGTCTGACCACGTGGGCAGGAAACGGAACAGAGAATTCTAGCAGAGGCATCCTACAGTTCCGAGAACCCACTTGGGCTTTGTGGCAATGCATGCAAGGCAAATGTCTTTTTCTCCCGTCCCATCCATTTGGCTGCTTGGATGCAGACGTGGGGAAGACGGAGTTGCGTATCGCTAGGGTTTGCATTTTGTCAGGGAAGTAAGTGGAGGTGGTCTCCAGGCAAAAGAGTTGAGGGTGCATCCAAGGACGTTGTGGTGACAGTCTGTGGCATCTAAGCTGGGTGTGGCAGTAAGTCAAGAGGGGAGAGTTGGACCGGGGAGAGGTCATGGCATGGATCCCTGAATTCCTGGAATGGTGTTATTTTTGGGTGAGGAAGAGATGCTGTGGATATCACAAAGTGGGGTGATGGAAAACCAGATTTTGGAGGCTGCTGTTAATAATAAGATCTAGGATATAACTGTGGGAGCAGGTGAGTGTGGGAGGGAGGTGGGTGGAGAGGAAGTATTGGAGGGAGGTTAAGGAACTGGAATTGATCTCCTAAGTAAGGGGTTCTGAATCCTGCCTGCGCATTCAGATCAACCTGAGAATTGAAAAAGAAAAAAAAAAAACCAAAAAAGCAAAAAAACCCACCCTAATGCCTGAATCCTATCTTGACCAATTAAATCCATATTTCTGGGGCTTGGGGAGGACCTGAGCACAGGTAATCTTTAAAAACATCCTCAGGTGATTCAAATATGCAAGTAAATTTGAGGACCAACCATCTATATGGACGCTAAAGTCACCAAAAATGATGTCTGAAGCAGTAATGGACGGAAACGCAGTGAGCCGGTTGCTAAAATCTGCCAGGCATGAAGCAGAATGACTGGGTGGGGAAGAAATGAAAACCATCTAATATCACCTCCAGAGAGCCGGAGTCTCTGAAAGAGAAGCGGTGATGAGAAACAAGGAGAATACCTATTTCCCATTCCCACCTCCAGGACCTGGAAATATGGGGCATGGAAGCAAACACAGCCACGATTTGAAAGGGCTGCAGGTGGGCAAGATGCCGGGGGATGATCCAGGTCTTAGAGCAAGAAGGCAAAGGTATCCAAAGAAGAGTGTGGAAAGAGGATTCACAGAAGGGTTTGAAGGGAAGACAGATTTTTTTTTTTAAGATTTTATTTATTTATTTGAGAAAGAGAATGAGATAGAGAGAGCATGAGAGTGGGGAGGGTCAGAGGGAGAAGCAGACTCCCCGCTGAGCAGGGAGCCCGATGTGGGACTCGATCCCAGGACTCCAGGATCATGACCTGAGCCGAAGGCAGTCGCTTAACCAACTCAGCCACCCAGGTGCCCGGGAAGACAGATTTTGTTATTCAAGCCCTGAGCTCCAAAGGCCACATTGGAAAGGACAGCAGTTTGGGAAGGAACGGGAGAGTGACTCAGATAACAGACTATCCAGAAATGTATAGATCAGAGTCCCTGTGTTGATCTGAGGGGCTTGTACTTGTGGTGACTAAGGCCAGTGAGGGTGTGAGACATGATCATTAGTCCCACGGCCTCTTAGGGAAAGGGGGAGATTAATTCTAAGTACAGCTTCCTTCCTGGGCTAGGGTGCTTAGGTAGTAGGTGATGAAGAAGCAGGTGGAGGAACCGGGTGGGTGGGCTAATGGGAGGGGAGTCTGTGTGTCTCTAAAGCCCTTTCCTGTTGGACTGGGGACAGTGTCAAAGAGGGTAGGAGAATAGTCCTGCAAAGAGTAAAGTATGGGCCTCCCTTAAAGTCTTGGACACAAACAGTTAAATGCTTTGAATCTCAGGACTTGAACTATTTTGCCATTATCTGTTTATGTGCCTGTCTACAAGTAGGCTTTCAATTGCCTCAGCAAAATCTTTTTCTTATTTATCTTTTTACCCCCAGCACCCTAGCTTAGTGCCTGGTACAGAGGAGGTGCTTAATAAATGTTTGATGTACTGAAATGAAATGCTTAAAAAGCCAAAGACAAGGTCTTTCTGTGTCTACAGTGAAGTAACCAAGTGAGACACAATATTTTGCTAGAATTTCTAGACCGTAACGTTACCAGGCTTGACCTATTGCCAGGTACACTTACATTTCTAACCACAAACAGCACTTTTATTTTTTACTCATTAAAAGAATTAAATTAAAATAGTTTCTGCCAGGAATTGGTGCCATAATATATGTGTTTATGTATTACATTAAGAAATCAATATTTCTAGCTTGCACTAAGTACATTAAGCAACCTTTAATTCAGGAGCATGAACAGTGTGTGCACTTAAGATTAATTTCATGAAAAGAAAAGACAAATTATGGGGCACCTGGGTGGCTCAGTCAGTTAAGCGGCTGCCTTCGGCTCAGGTCATGATCCCAGGGTCCTGGGATCGAGCCCCGCGTGGGGCTCCCTGCTCGGCGGGGAGCCTGCTTCTCCCTCTCCCACTGCCTGCCTCTCTGCCTGCTTGTTCTCTCTCTATCTCTGTCAAATAAATGAATAAATAAAATCTTTAAAAAAAAAAAAAGATAAATTAGATCAGCCAAGCCAAGGAGACAGTGAGACCTCAACATGGTCTTCAGTACTAAACTCTTTGCTCTATTCTGGACATAGATTTCTCCCTTTGTTTGGAGTTTGTTGTTTGGAATCAGGACAATCCAACACAAAATGAAAGCAAAGAGGCTCTCTACTAAAGAATCAGCTATCTGTGGGGCACCTGGGTGGCTCAGGTGGTTGGGCGACTGCCTTTGGCTCAGGTCATGATCCTGGAGTCCCAGGATTGAGTCCCGCATCAGGCTTCCTGCCCAGCAGGGAATCTGCTTCTCCCTCTGACCCTCCCCCATCTCGTGCTCTCTCGCTTTCATTCTCTCTCTCTCAAATAAATAAAATCTTAAAAAAAAAAAAAAGAATCAGCTATCTGTTTTCAGCCTCTTGTAGAATCCTGCTGTAGTTCTCCCTTATTTATAATACCTTATCTCAAAAACACAAATAACACCTGTTTAATATGGTAGCTTGCTAGAATGTTATTTTTCTAAAAATCTTTCTTATGCTGCATATCAAAATAAACCCCAAAGTCAAGAATATATGTGTGAGGATAAAAAAGAAGAAAAATGGAGAACAAGATAATTCTGGGGTGCCTGGGTGGTTCAGTCAGTTAAGCATCTGACTTTGGCTCAGGTCATGATCTCAGGGTCCTGGGATCGAGCCCTGAGTCGGTCTCCCTGCTCAGCAGGGAGACTGCTTCTCCCTCTCTCTCTGGCCCTCCCCGCTGCTTTTATTCTCTCTCTCTCACTCAAATGAATAAATAAAATTTTTAAAAAAATAAAGATAATTCTATCTTGATGCAACCCGGATGCAATAAAAAAGATTCAAAGGAAAATATTCAAATATACAAAAATTTATATAAAATCACACATATGTAAATCACAAAACAATAATTGAAAGGAAAAATATTTTCATCAAATGTGAAGAATGATTAATATCCATATTCAAGTGTATAAGAAAAATAATCTTAATAATTAAGTATTCAGAGGATACAGACAATGACTTCACACAGAAGGAGATATAAATTATAAAGAAAATTAACCAAAAATAACAATCAAAATATTAGCTTAATCCTATCAAATGAGCCAAACTGGATTAATAGTAATCCATACTCTAGTGAAGATGTGATACAATAGACTAGTCTCTGCTACAACTTGATTCAGGGAGAGTTAATAGAGTTGGTTCTCTGCCCTCTGCTCTCTAGAACAATCAGCTCCACTCTCCATGCTGGGGTAAAGATGATATGCATGTGTTCTCATTTACTTGGTGAACACTGCACTCAATTACAGGTGAGTGCGCCAGGCTGGAGAAAGAACAGCAATTAAATCATAGAAAATCATGCTTCCTGTGTGGATAAATGCAGAGGAGCAGGCTAGAAAAAAGGTCTTATAACAATTGGGTATTTTTTTCATTTATCATAAATAAAATCCTGCAGGAAATTCTGCCTTGAACATTCTTGCCAATGTCATAGCATTCTCTCTCTCTCTCTTTTTTAAGATTTTATGTATTTATTTGGGAGAGAGTGAGAGAGGGCATGAGCAGAGGGGAGGGGGAGAGGGAGAGGGAGAAGCAGATGCCCCGCCGAGCAGAGAGCCTGATGTGGGGCTCAGTCCCAGGACCCTGGGATCATGACCTGAGCCGAAGGCAGATGCTTAACTGACTGAGCCACCCAGGCGCCCATAGCATTCTCTTTTTACTTTCACTCAATAGCCAAAGATAAATCTGAGTGCCATCCTGCGTAAGTACAGGTTAGATTCCTTCTTAGTGGCGTAATCCACTGATTTCTCTTGCAGGATGTGGTGAATTTTCAGCAGACCCAAAAGATGGATTCATCACTCCAAACTAGTCTTTTTCTCTAGCTCATTCCTATGAATCAATATTATTATTATTATTTTACTTTTAATATATTAAGGTTTAAATATTTTTCCTACCAGTCCTGAGCAATGATGAAAGAGCTCTGAGACAGAAGAAGAAGGAAAAAATGAAGACATAAAGATTAATTTTCAGCTAAAATAAGCCCCATAGGATTACCTTTGGGTTAGAAATTGCTTTTATTCTCTGGGAGTGCTCGCAACTCTTCAGACTTGGCTGATTTTTTTTTACCCTGAGATTCTCATCTTGGTGACCTGGATAGTGTACAAAATGTCCAGCAAGTTGTTCAGTAAGTGGGAGGAAATCATTGATTTATCCTCCCTGTTTTACCAACTACCAAGCAAATCCATTTAGAGGTGAGACTCCAGAAATGCCTTCTGAATGAGTGACCAGCAGTTAGACAGTGTGGCCTCTGGGACAGAATGATGTTGGCAGCCAGACTTGAAGTTTTGCTGATGTTCTCAGCTTTGCATAAGTCATTTCAACTGTCAGTCTTGTTTTCTCTTAGTGGCCAGATGAGGAAGAGAACAGTGATTAAAATCTACTCCTAGACGTATTTATAAACCATCTTAAGATTCTCCTAATGGTATTTTTTTTTTTTTTTTTTTTTTGCCTACAAAGGGTGAAACACTTAATTACATTAACTATCTTTAATGCTATACTGAGGGGGAAACTTTTATGTATATGTATTTAAAGAGGCACTGCTATACTGAGGGAGAAAATGTATATATAATATACATGACATATATTATTTGATGCCGGTTGAGACTTCCCTTAAAAAAAATAGTGTCTTAAATTTAGTTTTTAAAAAGTAAGTTTGTTTAGAAAGGGCATAAAGATTCATTGAGGTGGAACATGTTTTGTAAGTAAAGTATGATTTGGTGTAAAATTTGTAACTTACTTTGAACAAAGGTATAGGAAGGATTTCATAACTCTCAATTTTAACAACCTAAAGTACATTTTCTTTAGTCAGTGTGTTTGGATTTCCTTAAAGTGATCATGAAATGAAATGAATGAGCATCTGCTACCTGGCATAGGAATGAAAATTTCCTTCCTTCAAGCTACGGGAGTTTTGCTAGGATTTAATTTCTGTGTAAAGTGGGAGGTTAGAATGTATTTGCCTCTAGTTGGTCCTGTTTGGCTGTAAGATCCTTTTAGTATCTCTTTTCTAGGAATTATTCCTAGGGCATTCTCCCAGAAAATTTTGGGGGAAAAATACAGTCTCATTTCCTTCTTTCCAAAGACCTGCTTGTTTGAGCCTCCCCCCCCAAATCAGAGTTCATTGCTGCTGCTTCTCGGTGGGAAGCTGCTTACTCTGCCCCCCCAACCCCCCCCCACCCCCCAGTACACTCATGTGCTTCTGCTCTGAATTAAAGTTATGTATTTGCAGACTGATTTCTTCCACCAGGTTATAAGCTCCTTGAGGGCCAAAATTGGTGTCTTATTCATTCAAGCGTACCCTTCCTCCAAGTACTTACAATAGCAAGAGACTCCCTAAAAGCAGAGTAGAATTGTCGACAGCTTCCCACAGAGCAGGCTTCCTACATTTGTTCAGCGAATATTAGATGTAACTCAGAGGTTGCAACTTGGTTTCAGAGATAAGCATAGCTCCGTAGCACAGTGTGCTTTCTCTCTCCAGCCCCTGATGCCCGGACCAGCCTGCGTCCTGGAGTGATAGTCGGTTTTCCGTCTTATCCATCTGTTTCCTCAGCACCTCAAGCAGTGCCTGGTAGATCATTATCACCTTTAATGCACATAGTTCTTACTGCATTCCTAGTGCTTTACAAGTGTTAACTTGAACTCTCACCCCAATCCGCTATTATCCTCCTCATTCTACAGATGAGGAAATTGAAGCAGAGAATGTGAGAACATTCAACACCAAAATAGTGTAGGGTCAGAGGCCACACTTCCAGACCATATTTCCTCCCACAGGGAGCAGTGTTATTCTTTGGAAACAAAACGAAATCTAAGGGTCATTTCCTGGTAGTTGACCATTCTTCAGGATTTCTAATCCCTTTCGATGTATCTTTCAGTTACTAACCAAATAGAAGAGCTCAGAGCCTGTTTTGCCAAGAAGGCCAAACTTTATTAAAATCGTGGTGTTCGAAGAATCTAAACCCACCTCGCTGTCTGAATCCATTTTCCCTCGATTCAGCCTTGGTGAAAAACAGTGCAGCCTGACCCAGTGATAACCCCATTAGGGAGTTTCTTTCGTGCAAACAGCAATTTAAGCAAATATGCCCTTCTGTTTTTTCTAGTGCCCTTTGTTATTGCAGTAAAATCCAAATTGGGCTCCGTGTGGGAAATCAAAGAGCCGAAGACAAGGGGACTTTTCATTACATGCAGAAATGCAACCGAATGCTTTTTATTCCCATCCAAGCAATTATCGTTTCTTTGCATGTCTAAGGAATGGAAGATCTAAAAAGCAACCAAGTGCTAGAGCTGCATCTGCTCCTTCCCCGATGGAAGTCTCCCGTCCTGTGTGCAGAGTCGTCCTGTGTGCAGAGTCGGGGTAACTGCTGGCCCTCTCCAAGCCAGTTCAAGTACTCCAACTACAGACGTTGTTCCTACTTTCAACCTGATTATTAAAAGCCAACTAAAGTAGTTAAATGTTTAAAAAAAGGTGAAGACCCGATAAAATGTAAAAGCCTCTGAGTACTCTGTTGACACTTAAATAATGTAGCCAGGGACGACGCAGGAAGTCATTTTGTGCTATTAATCAGTAATCTGGAAGCATTGTGTAGGTGTGTAAGTGTCTTTCCCTTGGCTAACATCTGTGAATTGATCATTGAAAAATCTGATAAAGGAACATTCTAAAAGTACACAGTGAAATCCAAATGATTACCATCAATTACAGCTCACCTTTTGTAAGACTCAAACTTGACATTTTAAAACGTTTTTGTTATCGCCTTGCTTCAAAATGAACAATGTGCCTATGGTTAAAATTCTACCTTTCTTTCATCAAGACATTTGAGACCTAGAAGACTTCATCCTCTACTTCATACTGATTTTACTTCTATAGTTTTTAAAATAAAGAATTTCTGCCCCACTTAGCACAGAGTTGGCTTGAGATTCTTTCTCCCTCCCCCTCTGCTTCTCTCCCTGCTCTCTCTCTCTCTCTGTCAAATACATACATACATACATACATACATACATACATACATACATACATACATATATAAAGTCTTAAAAAAAATTTCATGCCCTCTAAAACTTTACTTTTTCCTCAAAATCTTGTTCTGTAATCCTGACCGTGAGAAGTACTGCCATCTTCTGGCCATTGGTATATAACGCAGTATGAACGGTTTGGGGTCCTTGAAGAAAAGACTGTGAAAAAGCACGTGCATTGTTAGAAGCAACCCAAGTAGAGTCCACTTGTCACTTTAGAATTGACCTTTAAATTACAGCACCTCTGTGTGTATGTGTGTCTTTCTCATAGAAAGTCAATATGACAAACGTTAGACAATATTGATTGGCAAAGTTAAAAAAAAACAAAAAAACAAAAAAAACGACTGTTTTGCTGCCCCCTGCTGTCCAGAGCCAGCATTTCTGAGCTTTCATTCTTGTTAAAACTAAAAGCGTAATTAATGTGTTTGTTCTTCTATTTATTTATTCATACAGTCGTTCACTCGGTTATTCGTTCAGTGAATGACTAGAAGCCGTACTCTGCACGTATGCACCATGCTGTGGGCAAGACGACTGGGACACAAACCTGACCAATGAAACAATGAAAGAAAAACGAAGAATTTCAAGGCAAATGACATGAACATCTGTTTTAAAGTGTCCCTAGATCTAATCCATAAATTCAATGGTATCAAATCTGTGATGCCTGTCTTAATAATAGTCTGAGGAAGAGAGGGAAAGGGAAGGGGAGGGGGTGGGAGAGGGAGGGGGAGAAGAGAGCGGGCAGGCACAGTGCCCTGAGCATGGTGTGACCCAGTCACGGCAACACCCAGGGAACAACCGGTTGCTCCTTTTTTTACTTTAAGTCCATTAAAACCATAAAACTTTTCAATAAAAAGCTGGATGAGGGACGCCTGGGTAGCTTAGTCAGTTAAGCGTCTGCTTTCTGCTCGGGTCATGGTCCCAGGGTCCTGGGATCGAGCCCCGCATTGGGCTCCCTGCTCTGTGCTTCTCCCTCTCCCACTCCCCCTGCTTGTGTTCCCTCTCTCGCTGTGTCTCTCTGTGTCAAATAAATAAATAAAATCCTTTAAAAAATAAAAATAATTTTTTAAAAAAGCTAGACGAATTTACCAAGAGCCTGTTCCTTTTGGAGCAAGATTTGTGTCTAATGTTTTAATTTAATTTTGGCTGTTACGGTCAGATAGTCTAGAATAAAATATTGCATCTTGTATAAGATCTGTGCGGAGGCCTATGGAATTCTCAGCAACACCACGTTTCCTTTCACTTACCTGCGCTCCATTTGGCTGAAAAGAGATATTTTCAGTTTGATCGGAAGCTACGTCAGTGATGGCCAATAAACCATAACCTACTCTTCAATTCGGCCACTTGGAGCATATGGTGATACCATGCAGGTGCCATATTTCTGTGAAATACAATCCTTTGGCTTGAAACTTGGCGCCTACCTCCACCTTACCTCCTCCTTCCCCACTTTGCCTAGCTACCTCGGGGTTGTCTTTCAGGATCCCTGCATCACCTCCTCTGGATAGTTTGTCCTGATTCTTCCTGAGCTACCAGTCTGATTAAGAACCCCTGTCTTCCACTTTCCCTCAGCACTTTATAAATACATTTTCCACTGCACTCTGTGAAATGATTGTTTAATCATTACTAAGCTCCTCTAGAGCCTCACCCTCCTTCTGGATGGCCCTTTCAGACTCTTTGCCTTTATTGAAACCTAGTCAACCATTTCCCTCCACAACTCTCTCCAGGGGAAGCCAAATGTTCTAGTGTTCCCCATATATCATGGGACTGCTGGTTCCTCACAGCCAACTCCAGATTGGCTTGCTTCCTGATGTCTATAAAACTAGTACTATTGTGAGGTCTCTGACCAGCCTTGGGGCTCTCCCTTGCCAGCTCTTCCCAGCAACTGGATCCTGGCTCCCCGCCGTCCCCTTTCCCCAAGTTCTGCCACAGTCCCGGTAGATGCAGAATGGTCTCAGACAATGCACACAAAAAGCGCCTTCTGTCCTATCTGATGACTTGATTCAGTTGTTCAATTTTTGGATCTTGCCATAACCTAGGGCTACAATTCTAAAACCTTGAGCTTCAATATCTCCCTTCAGGACCTGCCCTCCTTCCATCTCTCACACCCCTTCATTCTACCACCACTGAGCTGAGCCTCCAGTTCCTCCACCATCACCCAGCTCCTTCTTGGCCTCTGCTCTGTGTAAGGCTGGACTCCCATGGTTGATAATATAAACTCACCCCCCAATACCCTCCATTCCTTGAGACCCCATCAAGTCAGACAATAGGGGCCTACCAGGGGAAATTATATGCCCCTGTAGATTGGTACCATTTCATATTTATGGTCCCTAATCTGACATGGTCCCACAACCATTCCAAAAGTATGCCATCTCTCTTCAAAGCCATTTTGTAACCCTATCTCTTACTTTGTTGAGAATATTAGGATATCAGGAGGGACTTCCTGTAGGTTCACAACACCTTCTCTTAAATTTATCTAGAGCCCCCTGTCTTACCTCCTTTTTCCAGACCCATATCTCCTTCTTCTGATACAGGACCATGTTCCCCATCAGTACTTCTGATCCCATCCCTCTGGGATACTCCGGGACCCTGCCTCATTAGGCATCCCTCTCATTCCTATCTTCCATTTTTCCTTCTTTTCCTTCTGTGTGAACTTCTTCCCCTCTGCTTACAAACATATTCAAAACTCTCTCATCATGAAAGGAAAGGGGAAGAAAACCAACATTGACTTCTTATCCTCTTATGTTTCAATGTTTCTCCTTTTTCATCCAAACTTCATGAAGGGAGGTATCTGTTGTCTCCTTTCCTCACTTTCAGACCATTCCTTACTCTCTTCAATATGGTCAGTTTCTGCTCTTGGTGGAATAATCAATGGGAGGCTTTTGTCTTTATGTTTAATATTCTGGAGTCAGATGGTCGAGAGCTTTGTATGTATAAAGAAGTGTTTATTTGGTTTTAAAGTTAATATTCAATTTATTAGGGCCACACAATCAAAAACAAGTCTTAAGTATTTCTTAAACATTTATGTTCTATTTACAAATTGTTATTCTATTTCTATAATGGGTAAAATGAGAAATATCATCTTTGCTTTTTCACTGATGATTGTATTAACTATTATTGGTTAACATTTCCATAATGAACAGAATAATTTTCCTCAGTTCTCTTTTACAATTATATTCAATTAAATATTTTAAACTTTTTTCAAGAATTGTACATATTTCATTTCATATTGAAGCATTTCACATTCCTGACAGGACACATTTATAACACCTATAAGCAAAGCATTTCCAAGAACTCAAATATTTTTTAATGGAATTATTTATATACTTATAGAATTACCTGTATTACTCAGAAATATAGCAAATCAATTTTTTTGTTTGGGGGCGGTTACCCACAGCTTACTGTCGTCAGGCCAGAAGGGAATGCAAAGATTTCAATAGCAGCAGCTGCTTTTACATTCAGATATTTCCCAACTTTGTCTGTGCATCCCATCAGAGAAATTATTACTTTCGCACCATGAGTAGTTGCAAGGACCATTGAGCTCTCTCTAATTTATAACCAGCAATCACAAAGGCTCATAACGGCATTTGTAAGTTTGTCCAAGGAAGAAAGTTGATCATGGCTAATCCTACTTGAGATTGTTTCTTGGGAAATTCGGTTATCTGATAAATGTTGTCAAAAATAGTATACTCACTGGGCGCCTGGGTGGCTCAGTCAGTTAAGCCTCTGACTTTGGCTCAGGTCATGATCTCAGGGTCCTCATCGAGCCCTGTGTCAGGCTCTGCACTCAGCGCAGGGGTCTGCTTGACATTTTCTCTCTCCCTCTCTCTCTGCCCCTCCCCGTGCTTGTGCTCTCTACGTATGTATGTCACTTTATAGAAAAATTAAGAAATATCAGAGAACTTTCAGGTTTTTCAAGTAGGTACAAAATAAAATTTCACCATTTTAAGAAGACACGCTAAGGAATTTGTTCAAAGTTGAAAATCCTAGCCCCATCATCATATATATATTACATATATATACATATATAGGTATATGCATCACATACATATATGTATATACATCACACATATACATGTATGCACATATATATCATCATATATAAATATATGTACATCTTATCATGTCCCAATGTCTGATCCTTGTGGAAAATGGAAAATAACCTGACATTCCTTAATCCTGAGTTTTCTTCTTTATAAAATGGAAACAATAATTTCTACCTTATAGATTTTTTTTTAGGAGATTAAACTGGTAAATGTAATTGACATGTAACTAATATAATTGACATGGTAGACATTATTTCAGTAATGTCTTTTTAGATAGTTTTCTTGCTAGTTCAAGTTAGAAAGTATAGCTGACTATTTCCGTGGAATTATAATGTAAAATCGGGGTTTAGAAGGAAAGTATTTATATATGTATCTATCTGTTTAATGTGTTTTAAGTTCAGAATATGGATCAAGTCAAAACGCTGAAATATGAAATACGAATGGCTCAAACTTACGAGGAGTTAAATAAATACAAATTAACCACAAAATGGATTTTATATTTATAAGTATATAATGCTTATTATTGGTGAATGTGTAGGAAACAATTTCACTTTCTTCCCAGCTATGTAAGGTGGCAGTGGCTTTCTGTAAGATAATTTGATTCTATGAAGTGCTTGCAAAAATGCCCACTCCTTTTGATTCCCCAGCCCCACTTCTAGAAATTCATCCTCAGGAAAAAAATTATATTTAAACAAATATTTATATAAAATAGAAATAACATGAACATCCAACTAAAGGAAATATTGATTGATTTATTGGCTACACAAAATATCTTACACAATCCGATATTGTGTAAAAATTTATAGTGAAGTTAACTTTGTCTGTAAGCTTAAAAATCAATTGTACGTTAAATTAGAATTATAAGGATAATCTGTGAAAGTCTATGCATTTGGTACTTTATAAAGTTTAAATAAAAAACAGAGATTACCCTAAACTTAACATGAAGGTATTAATACTATGTTTACTTTATTTCATCCAAAACATTACCCAGGTTGCAAGGCACTTACTTAGGGAAATCATAAAATTTATTTTCTAAACTGGGACACTTTCAAGAGGGAAAATGGTAATAATAACAAGAATTAAAATGTACTGAATGGGAGAAGATATTTGCAAATGACACTACAGATAAAGGGTTGGTATCCAAGATCTATAAAGAACTTCTCAAACTCAACACCCAAAAAACAATCAAGTCAAAAAGTGGGCAGAAGATATGAAAAGACACTTCTCTGAAGAAGACACACAAATGGCTAACAGACACATGAAAAAATGTTCATCATCATTAGCCATCAGGGAAATTCAAATCAAAACCACATTGAGATACCACCTTACACCAGTTAGAAGGGCAAAATTGACAGGGCAAGAAACAACAAATGTTGGAGAGGTTGTGGAGAAAGGGGAACCCTCTTACACTGTTGGTGGGAATGCAAGTTGGTGGGAATGCCACTTTGGAAAACAGTGTGGAGGTGCCTCAAAAAATTAAAAATAGAGCTACCCTATGACTTAGCAATTGCACTCCTGGGTATTTACCCCAAAGACACAGTTGTAGTGAAAAGAAGGGCCCTATGCACCCCAATGTTCATAGCAGCAATGTCCACAATAGCCAAACTGTGGAAAGAGCCGAGATGCCCTTCAACAGATGAATGGATAAAGAAGATGTGGTCCATATATACAATGGAATATTACTCAGCCATCAGAAAGGATGAATACCCAACTTTTACATCAACATGGATGGGACTGGAGGAGATTATGCTAAGTGAAATAAGTCAAGCAGAGAAGGTCAATTATCATATGGTTTCACTTATTTGTGGAACATAAGGAAGAGCATGGAGGACATCAGAAGGAAGGGAAAAATGGAGGGGGTGGAATTGGAGGGAGAGATGAACCATGAGAGACTATGGACTCTGAGAAACAAACAGGGTTTTAGAGGGGAGGGGGGAGGGGGGATTGGTTAGTCCGGTGATGGGTATTAAGGAGGGCACGTACTGCATGGAGCACTGGGTGTTATACGAAAACAATGGATCGTGGATCACCACATCAAAAACTAATGATGTATTGTACGGTGACTAACATAACATAATAAAATTTTTAAAAAAAGAATTAAAAGGGTATTAATTGATTTATATCGAGATAAAATAGGATTGTCCCAAGGAAATCAGGTCACCCCATACTTCTCCAAGTATAGAGAGTAGTTTACAATTTGGGTGAGCAGAACTTGCTGCATCATGTGTTCATGACCACATATGGCTATACAGGTCAGAGAGTTCAGACCAGGTCATAGGACCTGAATGTTACTGGCTTTCTAAATGGTTCTAGCAGTGCTACAGGTAGACCTGCAAGGTCTTTTTACAGTTGCTGCATCAATCAGGGCCTTCAAGTTTATATGCTTCGTAGTGATTTTGCAATTTATACCTCTCAGGTTTTTGGGTTTTTTTAATATATATATTTTTTTACTTGACAGAGAGGGACACAGCGAGAGAGGGAGCACAAGCAGGGGGAGTGGGAGAGGGAGAAGCAGGCTTCCCACGGAGCGGGGAGCCCGATGCGGGGCTCGATCCCCGGACCCTGGGATCATGACCCGAGTCGAAGCCACCCAGGCACCCCATGCTCTGTGCTTTCATGGGACCAAGCAGGCAGTCTCAAACCTCATCCGTACCACACTGTCTCAAAAGCTCTGACACCTCTCACCAGACTGGAGTTCCTTAAGGGCTGAGAGTGTCTAAGTCACACATCTTTCTATCTTCAAAACTTAGCTAAAAACTAGCACATGGTGGGAATGTAATGTAGTAATCAACAGTTCAGACTTTGCTGCTATGACAGATTTAGGACTGAATCCCAGTTACCCCAGTTATATAAATTTGAGAAGACTTCACGACTATAGGGATAATAACTCCCAACCCTGTGCTTTCTCAAGCATCACATTCCATCCAGAGTTTAATTATCTTAGTTTGCTTTAATCTCATACAATCCGCAGGCCCCCAGGAGAGGTGACATTTTAAACTGCTATTGGACATTTACAACTTAACAGGAATAATAGATTTGATTGACTTTTTGATGGGGCAGGGAAGACCTGAAAGCCCGAAACAATCAAAGAAGCTTTTGATAGAGGCAGATCAGCAAAGGACACCTGGGTGACTCAGTCTGTTAAGCGGCTGCCTTCGGCCAGGGTCATGATCCCAGGGTCCTGGGATGGAGTCCCACATCGGTCTCCTTGCTCAGCAGGGAGCCTGCGTCTCCCTCTCTCCCCCTCTGCTTGTGCTCTGTCAAATAAATAAAATCTTAAAAAAAAAAAAAAGAGGGGTCAGGGTAAGCCAATGTCTCTTAATCCCCTCATCTGTGAAATGGATATTAGAACAGCATGTGAGGATTAAATGAAGAACAGATGGTTTTCAATAAATATTAACCATTTTATTGTTGCTTTTGAAGACACTCAGAAGACAAAAATGACCCCACTCCCAATTTTTTTATTTTTAAGACTTTACTTTTTAAAAAAGTACTTTATTAAAACAATGGATCGTGGATCACCACATCAAAAACCAATGATGTATTGTATGGTGACTAACATAACATAATAAAATTAAAAAAAAAAAAAAGACTTTATTTCCAGACAATACATGGATTTAGCAGTGAAAGGAAAAAATGCTATTAGAGTTATTTCCTATAATTTAATTTTTCTCTGCTGCCCATAGGTGTGCTTTAAGTTCTAAAAGCAGAATGAAGAGCAGAAACCACTCCAACCTATGAGTCTCTCATTGCCTTAGTTTGGGCTGCTATAACAAAAATACTACAGACTGGGTGGCTTAAGCAAACATTTCTCACAGTTACAGAGGCTGGGAAGTCCAAGGCGAAGGTACTGACAAATTCCGTGCCTGTTGAGGGCTTTCTTCCTGGTTTATAGATGGCTGTCCTCCCATTGTGTCCTCACACACAGAAGGGGTTGGGGAGATCTCTGGGGACTCTTCTATAAAAGCACTAATCCCTTGGGCAGCCTTGGTGGCTCAGTCTGTTAAGCTTCCAACTCAGGTCATGATCTCATGGGTTGTGAGATGGAGCCCCAAGTCGTGAGGCTCCATGCTCAGCAGGGTGTCTGCTTGAAGAGTCTCTCCCTCTGCCCCTACCCCCCCAGTCGCACACTCTTTCTCTCTAAAATAAATGAATCTTTAAAAAAATTAAAAATTAAAAAAAAAAAAAGCACTAATCCCATTCATGAGGGCTCCACCCTCATGACCTAATCACTTCCTAAAGACCTCACCTCCTAAAACCATCAGCACTGGGGGTTAGGATTTCAACGTACAAATTTTGGAAGGACACAAACATTCACTGCATAATACTTGTCATAGTTCTAGTTGTGACATACCGAACAGATTATGGTGCAACTGTAATATTAAAATATATCTGAGCACTTACAACTTCCTGCTCCTTTTCTATACACAGCACAGAAAGGCCCACGTCTCTTTAGAACAAGATCGAACATCCTCTCCCCCACCAAGGGAGGTGTGCCGAGTTTAGTGCTTCATCTTGTCGTCTGCTTATCCTATTACAGAAATAATAATATCTGCCTCACAGGATGTGAGATTCCCAGGATTCTGGGATTCCAGGAGAGATGGTCATTCTGTTAACCAGAATATGTTCTTGATGAGCATTATCCTAAGGAGAGTGGAAAACCAGACACGATTTTTCTTCCATAAATCCAAATTATATGCAACTTGAGTCATCTTCCGTAGGGTCTCCAGAAATGAAGGGAGAGATACAATTTGAAGTGAACACTGAAGAAGAGATAAGATGATTTGGAATGGAAGCTATTTCTAGCCATTTCTGGGGTCAAATGGACTTGGAATAGCAGGGAGAGATGGAGAGAACTGGATGAGTAGAACTTGACTGGATTGCAACAAGACAGTTCAATAGCGGGGAATCGCCAGCTATCTGGAGCCCACCGAGTTAAAAATAGACCATTGGAATTGACCTTGCTTGTCTCATGTCAAAGCATGTGGTTCTTCCTTCAGCCAGAAATACAGACGCCAAGTTCTATTTATTGTTGGACGCTCTACTTTTATTAAAGGTCATTATTAAGGATTGCCACCTACAATATGTTACAAATATTTTTTAAGGAGTTTAACTTCTAATTCCTTCTACAAAGTGCCCTGCAATAAATGCATTACAAATGTTAGCTTTAAATAATATTTTCTTCTCTTGTGACATATTACTATGCTTCTTTACTCTGACAACAGGAGCATGAAGCACTTTATTTTTTCTTAAAATTTTAGTCTAAGTAATAATTACTGACCTATAAGATAAGTATAATGAATTTAGAAAGGTCAAATTAATTAAGCTTTCTGTGACAAAATAAACCCCAGTCTCTAGTACTAAAATGTTCATGTTTAAAGGGTATTATTGCCTACACTATGTGGTGTCAGAGAGACTATACATAACTGTATTTTTAAAAAACTAATAAAATAATTTAATTCATCCAGTTACTTCCCACAACCAGAAGTGTTAAAGAACTTGAATTATAGATAAATATTTTATTTACATACCAAATATTAATTTTTTTTTTTTTTAACAAAACATTACCTGAAGGCTGGCTTGGTACATACTTGCTTATCTTTTACTTCTTATCCTAATAAACACCAGCCACTCTTCCCCATGGCAGGAGAAAGAGAAGTTAATTATTTTGAATACTGCCTATGGAAAAATTTCTCTGAACACAGTTTTGTTAATGTTTGTTGTATCTATTGGGGATTAATTTTTTTTCAGTGGCCACCCTGTGTACAATAGTGACATTAAGATTTCTGAATCTGAATCTACCAACTCAGACATCTCTGGGAGTCTCTGTGTCTTCATCATGGGCTTGCCTCGCTAGAAATCTGAAGGGGCAACAATTGTTAAAAATGTATTATTACTACTATTAATTTTCTTATTGTGCTCTGAAGATATTTTGTTGACAATGTTCTGCTACCTCCAGAGTGGTTTCCCTAGCTTCCAATGCCAGCCTGGAATCCACTGATAAAAGTGTTGGCCAAAATATCCCTACCCATAGTATCTATGATACAGGAATACTGTAAAAAGATCTAAGGCACAAGAAATTGGGGCTCTGCAAGGACACTCTCAGGTTATTTAGAATTGTTATGTTGGCCCAAATTTCTAAAAGGTGGTGGGGAATTATGTGAGTTCCTTCAGCCATCACAATTTGACAGCTTTCACATGCCCACCTGAGGAGTCTCCATCCAGCACTGACACACTGGGCAGAAGCAAAGGGATGTGACCATTCACTGGGGAAGCCGATACGGTTGACTGAGATGATACACTTCACGCATTTGTGTGAAATTTCCTCTTGGATATTTGATGAACCCGGAATGCTTTGAAGTCTTAAATAATAGCATGTCGTATAGTCATATTTAAAGACACAAATTATTGGAGGTTCTCCCCCTACAAAGGGACCCGGGACAGTGAAGAACCATTGCTCAAGACTTGGTATGGATGGCTATGGGCAACACTATCTCAGTACATTGTTGGCTAGGAGCTGGAAGCTGGGGAGGTGTGTATGAGGGATTACCTGGAGAAGGAAGAAGCGATTGAAGTATCTGTATAGTGTCATAATCAGAATTGTTGTAAGGTGGCCTGGGTACTCCTTTAGAATTTTCTTAGAAAAACAAGGATACAGGTGAACAGAGAGAATTTATGGGGCAAGAACATTAGGGTAGAGCAAGATGTTACTTTCATAGACGGATTCTTGAGATACCTGTTGTCCTGTTGAGAATTCCCCATACCGATCAAAAAGAGAGACCACTAGTATAAATTTTGTCTTCCACTGATTCTAGGGCTCGTTAAGAAAAAATTATCTAAAACTTGGAAATAAGCCAAAGACACATTAAGGCATTATCCAACAAGTCTCCCCTAGGGTCCTCTGCTTCTTGGGTGAGTGGAATCCCCTTGGGAGGTGGGCGAATTTGTCTTGAACTACATGTCACACACACACACACACACACACAAATGCAAATCGTGCCTGACAACCAGCTGGGGGGTGGGTGCCTGTTTTCTTATAAGAGGTTAGAAAATTGCTTAAATTTCGTCTAGAATTGTTAATTTCCTCCTATTAATGGCTTGTGAATTACATCCCTCAAAAAAACAGACCAGATTTGGGACAATTTTCCCTTCACAGACACCACATGTTCAAGAGCAAATGATTCAGCCCAGACCTGCAAGTTACAGTAGAAAAGTCCAGAAGTCCAGTTTAACCCCTTCCAAATTTCAAATACCTCCTTCTCTGAGGGTCTTCTAACGCTTCCAGGATCTAACCTGTTTATAGGGTCTAACTTTTGGCAGAGACCCAATACTGAGTAGAAACTGGACTTGCTGGTCACATCAAAGCACCTAAGTTGGTCAAGGTCTCCTAATTACCAAGCAGCCATAAATCCCAGGGTGTCAGGGTCCCCCCCAATAGTTACCTTCTGATCAGTGGGCTTCCTGCTCCTCCGTAGAGCAATCAGCAGACAGGCTCCTGAAAAACCACATTTGAGGGACTCCCAGCCTTCTGCCCTTTCAAAAGAACACCCCAATCTTCTACTTTCTATTCGTTAGCCATTTCATTTTATAACTTAAAAGAAACAGAACAAACTTTACATTCTAAGAAAAGTTAGGACCTAGAGCAAAAAAATAAGAGGGTGAGTCTTTACTAGTTCAGTAAACAGCTTATATGGGCGCCCCCCCCCCACAGTGGTATTTTAAATGAAATTGTATTTATGTCTTGTTTCTGTGTTTTGCTGCTGTAGGTCAAGAGCACACTCTTCCTCCCACCCCCGGGGTAATGTGCACCATTTTTGTGTCTCAGAACATGACTGCCACCCAGCATTTAGTTTTGGAGAGCTTAATCCATCAAGGGAGGTTAAACTGGATTATCCTAGCAGGGGAGGGATGGGGACTTTGAGAAGAAGGGATTATCCAAGTGGAGAGCTGTTGCTATGCTTGGGGGGTGAGAATGACCAGTGTTGAACGATGAACCCATGGGTCTGGATTCTGAATCTAGGTGTACTGGGCATTGGCCGGGGTGGGAGAGGTTGAAGATGGCCTTGGCCGCTTCCGGCCCAACTGGGGGCTGGCCGCGTCTCACCCCCTTAAAAGCCTCCTCGCAAATTTAAGATGAATAAGCTATAGTTTGCACATCAGAAAGGTTATCCCGTAGCAGGTTACTCTGTTTATTTCCCCTTTGTCATCCCCGAGTCTGGGGTAACCCAGTCCCTGCTCCGTCCCCCAGGAATTAGGGACTGGGGCAAACCCCAGGTCGCGGCGGTAGGAAGAGCGAGGCGCGGCCGCGGGGCGTGAGCAGCTGGAAGGAAGGTCGACGAACAGCCAGTTCCCCCCGGACGAGGAGTCTCCCTCCCGCGAGAACTTCTGGGACGCGGACCGACCTGATTTTACCGAGGAGGCCGAGAACGCTGCTACTAGTGGGCGCAGCACTGGGTGGCGCTCTTCCTCGTAGGGATCTTGCAAAAGTTAACGGAGCCGGTCAAAGTACAAAGCACGGAGTGTGGGCCAACACAAGGGCTCAACCAACGGTCTCCATTTTCAGCCCAGTCGTGAACCCGTTACTTAGCACTGCGGTGGAGAGAGAAACCACGGAGAACCGGAAAGGTCTGCAAAAGGGGCGGGACGCGGGAACCTCGAATTGAGGAAGGGGGTGGCGGGGGCGATCCCACGCTAGCAGCCAATCCAGCTGTCCCGGGGAGGAAGAGGAGGAGCCAGGCCGCCCCGGGACTCCGCACTGCTTAGTCCCGCGCTGCCGTTCCAGCCGGCTCGGCTGCTGGGCCCCTGGAAGCCGCCGCCGCAGCCGCCGCTCCGCGCAGACATGGCCTCAGGTGCCACCCCCACGGCAGTGAAGGTGAGAGGAGCCGTCCCGGCGGCTGCAGTCCGCCCCGCTGTGTGCGCTCGCTCCCGCCCCGGGGGACCGCGCCCCAGGACCACGCGCCCGGCCTGTGCGCCCCCGCCTCGGCCGGCAGGGTCTGGGGCCCGGCCCGGGCTCGCTCGCCCAGGGGCGGGGGTTGCGGGAGAGGGAACGCTTGCAATCTCGCCTCCCCCACCGCCACCCCGCCACCACCTTGGGCTCAGCAGTACCCGCGCCGCGCGGGGAATGGGCAAGCCCCTCTGGAGAAGAGCAGGGGGGGGGGGCGGCGCCCCCCCCCCCCCCCCGCCAGCCTTCCCCGGCACCATTCCTGTCCGGGGGCCAGCGGGGGTGCTGGCAGGGTGGGCGCCTGCAGCAGCTGAGACCAACTCCTCATGCCTGCCGGACTCGGGCTTCCGCTCCGACTCGGCTCGCTGAGCCTACGTGAACTGGGTGCTCGCTTTTTTGCAGGCTTCCGGCTTTTTTCTTATTCTTCCCAACGTAGGGCTTTTCTGGCCTGAAGTTTTCCCTGCAGCGCAATGCTTGGGGAATTCTGAGACTTTTTGACCTCACGGAAAGGGAGCGCAGGGCCGCTCCCGGTTTGGAGGCCTCTGGGTTTAAACTGCTTTTGTTTGCAACCTTGAAAGTTAGAGATCCGTTTCCTTGTGCCCTCAGACCTCACAGGTCTCCGTACAAGGGATCATTGTTCGGTGGGAGCTTTGGCCAAGGAGGGCACGAGTTCTGAAGGGTGCAGCGAGCTCCCCTGGGGCTCTTAAACCCTTATATCCTGTTGGTGTCTTGGGAGAGAGAGTGGGTAGAATTACAGTGCAGTGGAAAAACTGATGCTAGAACTCAGGATCTCTTCTAGGTTGTTCATCATTGGCTAAGAGCTCGGTTAATTTGTTTGCTTTAGAAATTCTTGGTCGATGGGATAGGAAGGTCTGGGATCTTTCTTCGGGTATCTCCTGATTCCCGCCTTTGTGTTCAGTTCTGGGAGAAGGCAGATCTCTGCGCTGTGTATTCAGCCAGAATGATTAGTTTATCAGGCTCTTGTAGCTCTTAATGAGACACTTAGAAGGAGAAGGGGTAGGGTGGAGAGAGTTGCATTCATATTTGGGGACATGAAATTCGTTTTTCCGTTTTGAAAAGAATCTTGGATTTAACAAATACTTGTAGAACGCCTCTCCCTTATCAGTAGCAGAGAACAAGGCAGAACACTTTCATGAAGCTTATGTGCAGAGTAGGTGAGCCTTAGGTGTCCATCTCTAAGGGGGGATTTTCCTGCAGGGTTTGCTGGGATGGTTACAATTATCTGTCTGGCACACTTGAAACTTATTAAATGTTAGTGCTTACAGGGGAGGGGGAGCTGAATTAATTTTGCATGTCTTTTCTCCAGCAGTTATTGTCATAGGTCTTATTAGGCTGCGGCTTTCAGTGGGTAAGCGGGAAGTGATCACCTCTCCCTTGCAGGAATACCCTTCGATTAAAAGCAGAGAGGGATGATTTTTAAAAAAAAATTTTTTTAATTCAGTTTAATTAACACATACTGTGTTATTAGTTTCAGAGGTAGAATTCAGTGAGTCACCATTTGCATATAACACCCGGTGCTCGTCATATCACGTGCCCTCCATAATGCCCGTCACCCAGTTACCCCATCCGCCATCCGCCTCCCCTCCAGCGACCCTCCGATTGTTCCCTAGAGTTACGAGTCTCTTACAGAGAGGGATGATGTTGAACACATCGCCGCAGTCTTGTTTGGCCCACTCCAGCCACACAGCTTCCCGGGCAGATCAGCGCAGTGCATTTAACTGCAGAATGGGCGCTGATTAGGGCCCTGATGTAAATATTGAATGACGTTTATTTTTGGACTTGGCGAGTTGCTGCATGTAAAATTAAGAGGGACAAATAGTGCTAGGCCTGCCTGCTGATGGCTTAGAAAGCAGCTTAGAAAGGTGACAGCTTTGCTCTGAGCATGCATGACGGCAACACCGAATCCCCCAGCCTGCTGACGCAACATCCTGTATAGGAGACAGCAGGTGCTAATGTGCAGAGCAAACCAGGCTCATAAAACCATCCCCTTTCCCCAGATCATAGCCTGGAGCGCTGGAATGTTCTGAAGACCATATAGCCACACAGACCCCCTTTTGTGGACATAAAGCTGAGGCCCGGAGAGGTCGACTAAGGTGTCCAGAACTACACAGCTGGACCTAGATGGTGATAGAATTGGGCGTAGAGCCTGGCCTTCCACCAGCCAGATGCTGTGAGGCAGTTCTGAAATCTGACATGTGGTCTTTGGGCCCCGTTTTATTGTGTGAGTGGAGAGATCATGCAGCCCGTGCCCCATGCCCATTGGACGCTCTCCCATGGTATTAATGACGGCTGTTTTCTGGGAGGACCTTAGGAGACAGTGTCCTCCAGCATCAACCGTGGGCAGGTGGTATGCGTGACCACGCGGAGGGCTGAACAGGTCTTTGGCACCCCAACAGAACATTCTAAAGGGCTCTTTCAATGGGCTGTGGCTCCCCCAGGCAGCTGCCCAGCCATTGCTCTGGGGGATTAAAAATAAGCCATATCAGTCATGGTTGTTATGACAAGGAGGGCATATGGTCCCATCATAAGTGGGTAGTGGGCTATCAACAAAATGGTATTAAGAGAGACAGACAAGTCATGGAGTCTAGACTGGGATGACTGGGCCTTCTAAACCCTCCTTTTGGCGCCTGAGTGTGGCTTGCAAAGGCCTTCAGACTGAGAGTCCTTGAGTGACCCTCAGAAACCAGGGGACAACCGACCCTATTGGAAGCCAGAGGACCACAAGCCTTCGTTTTTTTGCTTAGGGCCCGGTGGCATTTTGGGCCAGACAGTTCCTCCTTTTGTAGGACTGTCCTGAGCATCGCAGGACCTATAGTGCATCCTGGACCCCTCCCCACAGAATGCCAGTAGCCCTCCCCCGAGTCATCGTGGAGCCAGGAATGTCCCCATGGGTTTCCAGACACTCCCAGGAGAGCAGGTACACACCCAGATGAGGGACCTGGGCCAAATCCCTGAGACAGAGACTGCCTGATGAGATATAAGAGCAGCCTGGTTTGTGTCCTGACCGGCAGAAAAAGACCAGGAGATAAGGGGCCTTCTGTCATTGCCTGGAGAGGAGATTTATTTTTATTTTGTTTTTGCTGGAGGTGGGAGGATAGAAACAGTGACAGATACTAATGCGTTATTTCACCTGATTGTCATAATTCTACAGAGTAAGGAAGAATCTTACCTTTTCGGTACAGATGAGCAAACGGGATAATAAATTTTTGTGTGCAGTGGACCCTCATCCTTCACTGTGACTATGATCACCGTATTCTAGTCTGTGCCTCGGAAGCATCTAAGGCCGTAGTTCTCAAACTGGGATGCATCCGCACCCACCTGGGGATTTGTTAGAAATGCACATTATCAGGCCCCATCCCAGTCCTCCTGAATCAGAAGCATGGGAGAGGGTCGGGGGAAACCCTGCAGTCTGGGTTTTGAAGTGCCTCAGTATATTCAGATGCCCGCGAACGTGTGACAACTGCTGACCCAGAGGGCTTTGAAGAGGCCCAGGCATCTGCGTTTTTAACAAGCCCTTCAGGTGATCCTTGGTGTAAGAGTTTCCTGTGGCTACTCTAACAGTCACCACAGACCAGACGGCTTAAAACCGTGCCCAGTTCTAGAGGTTAGAAGTACAGAATGGGTCCTGCTGGACTGAACCCTGGGTGTTAGGGCAGCTTCTCTTGGAGGATCCAAGGGAGAGTCTGTTTCCTTGCTTTTCCAGCTTCTACAAGTCACCAGCATTCTTTGGCATCATGTCGCCTTCTTCCTCATGTGACCGTCTTATAAGGAAGCTTATGGTTACATTTTAGGGCCTACCCAGATAATCCAGGATGATCTCCCCATCTCAAGGTCTTTGACTTAGGTAAGGTAACACGTACAGGTTCCGGGAAGTAGGACGCAGACGGGACCTCTTTCGGGAACATTATTTAGCCTGTGACACTCAGCTAGCCCAGACTGTGGAAGTTCATGGTCTAGGCCCTAGAGTGAAGGTCTCAATGCTGGCTGCACGTTTGAACTACCTGAGGAGCTTCAAGAAAACAAACCTTGCCCTGCCCGCTTAATCGAGTCTCTAGAATCTCGGACCTGAGCTTTGGTATGGAAAGCTCCCCGAGGGACTCTCCTCTCCAGGGGGAGAGGAAGAGTCCCACTGCTGTCCCACATGTGGAGAGCTCTACAGAATACGGTAAGTGTTGAGGAAAAGCCTTCTCAAAAAAACTGGCAATTTCAGGAGGCGAGCTAGGTCTTCAAGAAGGGTGTCTGCCCATTAGAATAACATCCTGACTGCGCGGCGAGGCCGCTTAAGTAAAAACGGTGGCTGTCCCGAGCCCTCAGGTCATCTCTGACCAGAATGTCACATTCCTGTATTAGTGTGCAAGGACCACCCTAACGAAGTACCACACGCTGGGTGGCTTAAGCAACAGAAGTGTTATTTCTTCAGAGCCTGGAGGCGGGAAGGCCAAGATCAAGGGGTCAGCAGGGTTGGTTGCTTTTGAGGCCTCTCTCCTTGGCTCGTGGACGGCCAGCCGCTTCCTGCGCTTCACACGGTCTTCCCTCTGTGTGTGTTTGTGTTCCCAATCTTGCTTTGTGGGGTCACCAGTCGTGGTGGATTAGGGCCCTTCCTGTGACTTCATTTCACCTTAATTATCTCATCAAAGATCCTCTTTCCAAAAATCATTACATTCCGAGGTATTGGGTGTTGGGGCTTCAGCGTAGGATTTGGGGGGGGGGTGACTGATGCAGCCCATAACCGTCACCTGCAAGGGCGGCTTCCAGAGAGGAGCGTCTTGTCCGAGATGGGGCCACCAGCGATCTCTGTGGACCGCATTGCAGGTTTTGAACGGGCCACCCAGACTGAGACATTTGGCCACTCTCTCCCCACACAGCTGGGCTTCTGGGATTTTACAAGGCCCCGGGAGGCTCGAAGCCAGGTTGGCTCAATAAAAGGAGAACTTTTGTCTGTTGCGCTCACCGGATATGTCCGTGGCAACCAGAGCTGAAGGCCTGAAGTGCTCAGATCAGGGATCGCCGCCAGCCTGAGCTCCGGTCCTCTCCCCTCATCGGGAGTCTGAAGCACTCAGAGGTGGCCCACCTCCCTGGCATGAGCTAGCCTCGACTGCTTGGGCTTCTGTGTTCTGAGAGTGCCAACATGGAGTGCTAGGCCCTTTGAGGTAGTGTATCTAGGCCTCAAAGTGATGGTGAGTGGTTCTTGAAACCAAGTGGGATATGGGAAATCTCCTGGGTCCAGGTACTAGGGGAAATAGACACAGGGTAGGGGTTCATAGGAGCCCTTTGAGCATTGCCGGAAACAACCAGTCTGGCCAGGTTAAGCTAACATTTAGATGAAGTGCTTGTGCACTCTCAAGAAGTCAAACCCTCTTCTCTCTTTTTTTTTTTTTTTTTAAGATTTTATTTATTTATTTGAGACAGAGAGAATGAGAGACAGAGAGCATGAGAGGGAGGAGGGTCAGAGGGAGAAGCAGACTCCCTGCCGAGCAGGGAGCCCGATGTGGGACTCGATCCCGGGACTCCAGGATCATGACCTGAGCCGAAGGCAGTCGCTCAACCAACTGAGCCACCCAGGCGCCCCCCTCTTCTCTTTTTAAGGAAATTGACTCAGTGGTCTGTCAGTGGGAACGTGTGGGATGAACCAGTAGCTGTTAAAAGTCGGCAATGACCGTGATTGACCAGGGGTTCGCTGTTTCAGAACTTTATCTCCTGTAAGGAAGTCCTGGCTGGGCAGGATTGGCCCAGAAATTCCATCCCAGTCCTCAAATATATTTCTGTGCAATCTAGGCTTACCTGATGCTTCTGGCCCAGGAGGCCTGGTAAGGTCTTTTCGTTATGTCCCGAGTGTGGAGGAGGTCACTGATGGAGAGGCCCCTTCCTCTTGAGGTGTTTGCTTAGACCCCCAAAGTCATTGTTTCTATGCTTGCTCTGTGACCTTGACTTCTCTGAGCATCAGTTTCCTCAGTACATGGAGAGAGGAAGACTTCCCTGGTGGGGTGTGACGTAACAAAGGACTCCAGGGGATATTGGGAGACAGTTCATCGTAGCCGTTGAGTGTGAAAGACCTGGGTTCCTATTGCGGCTTTCCTTATGATTTGTTCTTGGACGAGTTTCTTAATTTGATGCTTTTCTTTTGTCTTTGGGAAAATGTTATTAAGAGAGACAGACAAGTCATGTAGGGCGTATCTTATGGGGTAGTTGTGAAGATCAAATCGGGGAAGGTGGCTGGAGCACTTAGCACAGTGCCTGGGACATCTGAGTACTCAGACACAGTGACTTTATTACCAAGGCAGGTACTGAATTTAAATTCAGCTATTGACTTTAGAGGCTCCCGGTGACGCAGAATTAGGCCCTGGTGCTTGGAGTTCCATCCTAGTTGTACTTTGCTGCGGAGCCAGCAGGTGGCGACATCGCTCCATCCTGGCATTGATGCTGGAAAATGGTTAGAGGTCCATTTCCCAGTGTGGCGGTGTGCAGTTGCTACACTCGTCCTGGACACCTTGCAAGATATGACTTTCTATAGTCATATCTGTAGGAGCCGGTTGGGTGAGTGGACATGCTCGCCTACAGATAATTCCAGTGCCAGAGACCCCGTCCCAGCCTTTCTCTTGCTCTCATGCCCAGTACATGTTCCTCTCGGAGGGCTGAGTTACCAGCCACCTAAGGCAGTCATGCAGCCGGGGTGCTGTGGACTGAACCTTGAGGCTGCTGACCATGGGCTCAAGGGCACTGAACTTCGGCAGGACCCCTGGTCGGCATTTCTTCATCACTGCCGCGATGCTGGGCTAGCTTGCCCCAAACCGAGAGGTGGTTTCACAACAGAGACAGTTCTGTTGTGTATGTGCAAGTATGAGAGTCTAGTGCTGAATCCAGAATATGAGATGCGATGGCCCAGAGGACATCCAGAAACCGCCAAGTCAAAGGGGTAATAAGCCTTGAAAACTTCTGCCCCGCCCCCCCTTTTTTAAAAGAGCAACCGAATCCCCCAAGATTAGTCGGCATTCGGTTTTGTGACCTGGGGTGATGACGCAGGCTGGGCAGTTTATTAGCCCCTGCCCCCGCCCCATGGTCTGGGGTGCCTCAGAGATGTATGAAATGAAGGATAAAATGGAGAAGCCAGCTGGAGGAAGGGTTAAGATTGTATAAAACTGATGTGCGATTTTTTTCTAGTGGGTGGGCATGATTTGAGTGTCCTGACTTGAACGAACACTTCTGTTGATTTAAAAACTGTAATACTGGTTAGTCTTACGATGATCTATGGTGGCAAGGTAGGAGCGAGAGGTAGGGTGGGCCCAGAATGTAGCCTGCTGTGGTTTCAACAACGTACCACAAGGTGGCACCAACTTCAAAAACTGGTTTAGCCACTTAAGGAAGTTGTGGGGACACTTGGAAAGTTCTGCATCGTGTATGTAACTAGCAGTTCTTTAGTAAAACCTCACTAAATTGCCCCTCCTGCTTTGTTTTTTTTGTCTCCAGAAAACTGAGGGCCGGAGAGATGGCCCATTCATAATAATATAAAATCAACTTGTGTAAACGGATCTGAAAATTATTCAGGTGTTCAGTGACTTCTTAACCTGGAATTTTTTCTCAAGGAGCTGAGTAGAAATTTTACTCAAGTGACAGTAGACTTAAAGCTTTTCATGGAGAAAAAAATGCTCGGGTCACTTTCCATTTGGTTTCTAATAAAGCGTCCTCTCTCTAACCTGTCACTGATAATTTAAATACTATTTTTCCTTTAGGAACTATCAGCCCAGAGAAGCCTTAATGATTTCCGTCATTTAATTTTTAGTTAACAGTTCAGTTAATATTTAGCTGTCTTTGTAACTGTTCTTGTTTGTGTTTCTTAGTCATCAAATTAGATTAACTCTGGAGTTGCAGGACCAGGTTCCTGTAACTCCGATTAGCCCCTGAAGACAAGGGCTGGTAAGTTCATCTCTGGAAAATGCAATACAATACTTGAACTTAAAAAAAAAATTTAGAGCGGGGCGCCTGGGTGGCTCAGTCATTAAGCGCCTGCCTTCGGCTCAGGTCATGATCCCAGCGTCATGGGATCGGGCCCCGCGTCGGGCTCCCTGCTCCTCGGGAAGCCTGCTTCTCCCTTTCCCACTCCCCCTGCTTGTGTTCCTGCTCTCTCTCTCTCTCTCTGTCAAATAAATAAATAAAATCTTTAAAAAAAAAAAAATTTAGAGCTGCCTCTGCGTTACCTATTTATATTTACATGTATAGGAAGGATAGTTTGATTTTATAAATATACATCGGACTAACTTTCCATGCTTTTCCAGACTCTTCTATCCATGGTCTCTTACAACTGTGATTTTAGTGGCATAGAAAAGAAAATCTTTCTCGTTTCTTTACCAAATGGTATAATGAGGAGGAAACATTACCAGCTGGGTATACAGAGTATTTTCTGTCCTAGAGGTCTTTTGAACATTCCTTATTCCATAACCCATGTAGTAGAGAAAATAAAATTGGTTAGAAAGTACCGTCTACAACCACATGCCTATATTTTAGGTTTGGTTTTCTAACTTAAGCTAGCTAAAGTATCTTTCTGTGCTAATTTATTATTCGCATAGTCAGCAATAAATGTCATACAGTAAAAAACATGACCCCTTCTCTGGTTATTTCTGCAATATGGAAGGCCCTCAAATATTTATTGAATGGGTGATTGCTCTTCAGTAATGTGCAGTTTTTAAAAACGACTGGGCCTGGGAGGAGTAGGGGACCCCAAGGTCGTCTGGTCCCAGGAGTTCAGCTAGATAGCTATCAAATCATCCTGAACACCTGCAAACTCAACCAGAGATTGAAGAAAACAGCTGCAACTCTGCAAATAGAAAAGCGACCACTTTCTGGAAGGTAGGAGGTGCGGAGAAGTGAATCCAAGGCACTATATGGGAAGATAAACCATGGGAGGAGGGAGCCTCCATGAGCCGGCTGCTGGCAAGTGATATAACAGTGGAGCGCAAAATCAGAACTTTTTGAAGTCTGTTCTGGTGGGGGACATCCCTGCCTGAAAGGTGCCCAGGTGGTGAAGCAGGGCGGAATCCTAGGTGGGACAGTGCGGTCTTAGGATCCCCGGGGTCACAGGAAGACCGGGGGTTCCTGAGTGCAGCAGAGCTCCCAGGCATCAGAGCGGGGAAGCCGGCTGCGATGAGCGAGGCCAAGAGTGGGCTCTCCACTTAGGGCCACCATATATGGAACCACGGCGCAGTCAGGCCACCGCTCTGCGAGCAGCAAAACCTGCGAGACCCCCCCTCCCTGCAGTGTAGGGAGAGAGGGAACATACCTCAATATCACCAAAGCCATATATGAAAAACCTACAGCGAACATTATCCTCAATGGGGAAAAACTGAGAGCTTTCCCCTAAGGTCAGGAACATGGCAGGGATGCCCACTATCACCACTGTTGTTCAACATAGCACTGGAAGTCCTAGTCTCGGCAGTCAGACAACAAAAAGAAATAAAGGGCATCCAAACTGGCAAAGAAGAAGCCAAACTCTCACTCTTTGCAGACAATATGATACTCTATGTAGAAAGCCCAAAAGACTCCACCCCAAAATTGCTAGAACTCATACAGATTCAGCAAAGTGGCAGGATATAAAATCAGTGCACAGAAGTCAGTTCCATTTCTGCATACTAACAATGAGGCTGAAGAAAGAGAAATTAAGGGAGTCGATCCCATTTACAATTGCACCCAAAACCATAAGATACCTAGGAATAAACCTAAGAGGTAATGGATCTGTATTCTGAAAACCATAGAACACTTATGAAAGAAACTGAGGAAGACACAAAGAAATGGAAAAACATTCCATGCCCATGGAATGGAAGAACAAATATTGTTAAAATGTCTAGGCTACCCAAACCAGTCTACATAGTCAATGCAATCCCTATCAAATACTGTCAGCATTTTTCACAGAGCCAGAACAAATAATCCTCAAATTTGTATGGAACCAGAAAAGACCCTGCGTAGCCAGAGGAATGTTGAAAAAGAAAAGCAAAGCTGGCGGCATCACAATTCCGGACTTCCAGCTCTAGTACAAAGCTGTCATCATCAAGACTGGCACAAAAACAGATGCATAGATCAATGGAACAGAATGGAGAGCCCAGAAATGGACCCTCAACTCTATGGTCAACTAATCTTCGACAAAGCAGGAAAGAATGTCCAGTGGAAAAAAGACAGTCTCTTCAACAAATGGTGTTGGGAAAATTGGACAGCCACATGCAGAAGAATGAAACTGGACCATTTCCTTACACCACACACAAAAATAGCCTCCAAATGGATGAAAGACCTAAATGTGAGACAGGAGTCCATCAAAATCCTAGAGGAGAACACAGGCAACAACCTTTTCGACCTCGGCTGCAGCAGCTTCTTGCTAGACACATCACCGGAGGCAAGGGAAACAAAAGCAAAAATGAATTATTGGGACTTCATCAAGATAAAAAGCTTTTTTTTGCACAGTGAAGGAAACAGTCAACAAAACCAAAAGACAACCGACAGAATGGGAGAAGATATTTGCAAATGACATATCAGATAAAGGGCTAGTATCCAAAATCTATAAAGATCTTACCAAACTCAACACCCAGAGAACAAATAATCTAATCAAGAAATGGGCAGAAGACATGAACAGACATTTCTGCAGAGAAGACATCCAAATAGCCAAGAGACGCATGAAAAAGTGCTCAACATCGCTCAGCATCAAAGAAATAAAACCATGATGAGATACCACCTCACACCAGTCAGAATGGCTAAAATTAATTAACTTAGGAAACAGCAGATGTTGGCGAGGATGCGGAGAAAGGGGAACCCTCTTACCCTGTTGGTGGGAATGCAAGCTGGTGCAGCCACTCTGGAAAACAGTATGGAGTTCCTCAAAAAGTTAAAAATAGAACTACCCTACAACCCAGCAATTGCACTACTAAGTATTTATCCAAAGGATACGAATATAGGGATCCGAAGAGGTACCTGCACCCCAATGTTTATAGCAACAGTGTCCACGATAGCCAAACTGTAGAAAGAGCCCAGATGTCCACTGACAGATGAATGGATAAAGATGTGGTATATATATATACAATGGAATATTACTCCGCCATCAAAAAAACCCCCACAAAATCTTGCCATTTACAACGACGTGAATGGACCTAGAGGGTATGATGCTAAGTGAGATAAGTCAGTCAGAGAAAGACAAATACCATATGATTTCACTCGTGTGGAATTTAAGAAACAAAACAGATGAACATAGGGGAAGGGAAGGCAAAAATAATATAAGATGAAAATAGAGAGGGAGACAAACCATAAGAGACTCTGAATTCTAGGAAACAACCTGAGGGTTGCTGGAGGGGAGGGGGGGGGGATGGGGTAACTGGGGGATGGGCATTAAGGAGGGCATGTGATGTAATGAGCAGTGGGTGTTATCTGCAACTGATGAATCACTAAATTCTACCTCTGAAACTAATTTAAAAAAAAAAGGTGACCAGGGCTTAGCAGAAATGGAGAAGAGCATATGTATATGAATAAATGAATTTGTTTGAAATAATGATTTTATTTCTAATGAAAAATGACCAAATATGTTGTCTTTTTATTGTCTCCTTTAGATTGGAATAATTGGTGGAACAGGCCTGGATGATCCAGAAATCTTAGAAGGAAGAACTGAAAAATATGTGGATACTCCATTTGGCAAGGTTAATATCCATCCATTTCGTGAAGATATACCAGCTTTTTCCTTTCTTCTTGCTGGTTTGGTTTTTATGTTAAAGTATATATATATATATATATGTATGTATATATGTATATATTTTGGGCGGGTGGGGGGAACGCCTGTGTGGCTCAGTCAGTTGAACATCTGCCTTCAGCTCAGGTCATGATCTCAGGGTCCTGGGATCGAGCCCCACATCGCTTCTCCCTCTTCCTGCCGTTCCCCCTCCTTGTGTGTGCATGCATGCGTGCTCTATCGCTCTCTCTCTCTCTCTCAAAAATAAAGAAGTTCTTTTATATATATATATATATATATACACGTATATGTGTGTGTATATATATGTGTATATATATATATATACATATATATATTTTTTATTGCTTTTGTCTTGGCAGCACAGGGCTGTCTGCCCCGGGCTGAGAGGGCCCAGTAGTTCTATCATTGGGTTCTACCAGCTGAGACAGTGTCCCTAAGAATGCCTTGGACCTCACAGGATTGAGAACATACTCGCATGACTTCTCAGCTTTTATCTCTAGAAGCCAGATACTAATTTCAGAGATAGCAGTGGTACATCTTCAGACCACTGCATTCAAATTAGCTTCTAATTTGGGTCCTATAGGTCTTCCACATTAATTATGCAGACAGGTGGCAAACAACATATAATGCAAAGTGGCCTTTTCTTAGTAAGCCCTGGCCCAAGGTTGGGGTGGATTTCCTGAGGATCCAGAAAGCAAAGCATAACTGAACTAGAAATAAAACACTCCTCCTTTTCTATTAAAAGGGCACTACCGGGACACCCAGGTGGCTCAGTCATTAAGCGTCTGCCTTTGGCTCAGGTCATGATCCCAGGGTCCTAGGATCGAGCCCTGCATCGGGCTCCCTGCTGTGCGGGAAGCCTGCTTCTCCCTCTCCCACTCCCCCTGCTTGTGTTCCCTCTCTCGCTATCTCTCTCTGTTGAAAAATAAACAAAATCTTTTTAAAAAAAAAAGGCGGGGGGGGGGGCTACTTCTCCCAGCTCCTGTTATCCAGCTAGGATGAGATGTCTACCTTCTCCCAATCCCATAGTGCTACTTCCAAACACAACGGTTCTTCTAGTCCTCCTTGGAGGGATCCATCCGGCAGTTCCTCCCCAACCCTCCTGTCCAGCCAAGTCCTTAGACTGACCTCATGTTCTCTAAGTCCTGCTCTCAGCTTGGCTCATCTCATGGCCTCATGTTTTCTGAACCCTCTCCGGCTCTGAGGATCTTCCCCTCCGTTTACCTCAGGTCCTCCCATGGCCGTCTTAGACTTGGTGAACATGGCAAGCAGTTCTGGGGCTGAGTTGTTAAATTCTGTGACAGTTTCCTCCCTACCGCATTTTAGTCTCACATCTCTCAGACCTGCCAAATTCTTGACACATCTGTATCTGACCATGGTGACGTGAGAGACCATGTAGCAAGCATGCTACAAATAGATCTTACTAAGCGGTATCTGCCCACGCTCCTGAGGCAGGCCTCCCGCTGCCATGAACCCCGTCCTGCGGAGGGCTCAGTGTTTACTGAGGGATTACGTTGGTCAAATCTGGACCCTCTTCAAGTGCATCCTCCGAGTTTTCCATGAATCCTGTTGTGGTCGAAAAATTGAAATGGCGGTTTTTGAATTGTTTGTATGTTGAGTGTTTTCAAGTCATTGCGTTGTGACCATTTTTCATTGCATTCAGCCTTCTGATGCCTTAATTTTGGGGAAGATCAAGAATGTCGATTGCGTCCTCCTCGCAAGGTAAGGTATTTTAAGCTTTTTGAATGTTGCCACTGAAGGAGGGTTTAGACTTACGTCCTGGAGAGAGTACTGGTGTGGGCGTGAGTTTTTAGTTGGGAGAGCCAGAGCATCTCAGTCACCTTTATTTACCACTTACAGTTTTGGGCTAAATTATAGTGACTTTGGAGGTCAGAGAGCTCACCCCACTCCCCTTAGGCTGGGAAAGCAGAATAATCAGTAGGCAATAGAATGAGTCTGACTAAAATTGAAGCTTCTGGTTTCAGTTCAAACTGCGAGAGGAGAGGTGCTTTCCTTTATTTATTGTTTTTCTCCTAATTAAGAAGGTGAACGGCTTCATTCGCGACCCCTGTGTGGTGATAGTCATGGGTTTGCAGGGAGTGAGTTCCCTTTGGTATCCACACTCTGTCTCTTGACAAGACCGGTGCCATCCCACTGCTAAAGAGGGGGCAAACCATTGTTACCACACGGTTGGAAATTAGTCAGACCACGTGTGTTAGTTTTCTCATGCTGTAAACAAATTACCACGGGTTGAGCCGCTTCAAACAGTGTCCCACGGTTTCTCAGCATCGGGAGCGTGGGCACAGCTTAGCTGGCTCGTCTGTTCAGCGTTACGCAAGGTCACGCAAGGTCACACAAGGTTTACTCAGGGATTTGCTCTCATCAGGCTCCCCAGGTTCTCATTCAGGCTTACCTGAGTGTTGGCAAAATTCGGTTCCTCACCGTCGTAGACCTGAGGCCTTCGGCTCCTGTAGGCTTGTCCCCGGTCCCTGTCACGTGGTACCCTCCGAGGGCGGAGGCTTGCTTCCTCGAGGCCAGCAGGAGGGGTACCCTCCGTGATGGGGGCTTGCTTCCTCGAGGCCAGCAGGAGGGGCTCTCTGGGGCGGGCTGGTGAGGTGGCGCATGATCGTGGGAGTGCCCCCCAGCCGCTTTGGTGGAGCCCATTGGCCGGAAGCAGATCTCAGGTCCACCTGCAGTGGAGGGAGGAGGGAGTTACACTGAGCATGAAAGTGGGGGACCAGCCTAGAGTCTGTCTGCCACACTACATTTTTGAAACAGAAGTGACTTTGCTGAATCCAGCAAAACTAAGTTTGAGTTGTCGATGGACCCATGGGGTCGATTTCAGGCAACCCTCTTTGTTGGTCCGTGGTCATTGCTGGAGGATTGATTCCTTTTTTTTCCAGGCTCTAAGAGAAAGCAGCTGGTTGTGTGGCCCTCCGGTGAGGCTTTTGTTATACTCCTCCTGCCCATTGAACTGCATTGTGTTGGACTGTGGTTTGTCCCTCGAATGCAAGTGTTTCTTAAGGACCTTGGGTTTTTGAATTTCTTTTGAAAATTTTTATTCGTGTTTTGGAGACCAGCCTTAGGAAAATGCATATACTGTCTGTGCATTCATGGACCTCCACCTTCTGAGAGGTCATCTGTGCACTCAGGGTAAAAACCCTGAAATGCTATGCCTGTCTGAAATTATGTGCAAAGCATTTTGATGTTTTTCACAGTTCTGATGGTGAACAGAAAACACACTAAGTTTTTCTTCTAGTAGTAACACGGGATGACACAAGGGATATTTAGTAACAACCCTGTGGTGCAGGTAATATTATTAACCATTTTCCAGGTGGAAAAAATGGGACTGAGAGCGCTGAGTGGCTATTAGGAGGTCACATCACTAGGAAATGGCAAAAGCTAGGATTTGGACCCAGGCACTTTCACTCCAAAGCCCAAACTTAATCGTCATTGTAGAAAGTGAGATTTTTGTGTGTTTACCTACTTCCTTGAAAGCCTGTTTCTGCATTATCACACGTAAAGGACACTGGACTTGACACTTGGCCTTTCCGTGGTAGATCGTTACACCATTATATTGGTAGTTTTTCAAGCAGCCCAGAATGATTTTAACTCATTATGAAATACCGCTTATATAAGTCTATCATCTAACATGTGAATTTTTCGAAGTAATTTTAGAAATTGGGTTGCCTTGACTGGCCGTTTACTGGCTGGTGCTCCTAGTCGTGTTCTGCATCCCAGCAAAGAGCACACACGAGGGCCTCACCCCCTCGGGGCTGATTCCAGTGGGAAAGAGAGACACGGGAAAGGAACTGTAGTTTGAGTTACCAACAGAGGTTAGAAAGAAAAGGGGATAGCGATGTGACTGTGACTCAGTGGCTGTGGAAGGCACTTCTCTGCGGAGGTGACATTGGAGTGGAGAGCTCAGCGGGCTGGAGACCTGGGCAGGAATGAGCAGAGATGGGCAGCGAGAAGGCCAGTGAGGCTGACTTGTGATAAGAGCTGAGGTTGCATTAGGACCCTGGTGCCCAAGTGACATGAGGGCCGTGGTTAGGTGTTTGGATTTTATTTGAAGCGTGGTAGGAAGTCGGTGGTGGTTGTATTAGTTTGCGGAAACTGGCACAGACTGGGTGGACACAGAAATTTGTTTGCTCACAGCTCTGGAGGCTAGAATTCCAAGATCAAGGTGTCAGCGGGATTGGTTCCTTCTGAGGGCTTACGGGGGAAGGGCCTATTCCGGGCCTCTTTTTTTTTTTTGGCTCGTGGATGGCCATCTTCCCCTGTGTCTTCACACGTTCTTCCCCGTGTGCAAGTCTGTGTCCAGATTTCCTCCTCTTGTAAGGATACTGGATTAGGGTCCGCCCTAATGACCTCGTTTTAACTCCATTACCATATTAAAGACCCTCTCTGCAAATATGGTTGCATTCTGGTGTACTGGGGATTAGGACTTCAAAATATGAACTCTGGGGGCGGTGGGGGGAGGGCACAGTTCAGCCACTAACAGTGGTCATGCGTGAGGTGACTGGTTCTTGCACAAAACCTGCTAGTGTCAGAACAGCTGGGAACTCTTTTAATTATTTTGAAAGTTTCACTGACTTATTTGGGTGATCAGACAAAGGAATGGACAGAGTCGACTGGAAACTTGAGTTTCTCCTTCTCTTTTGTATCTCTCTTCACTGGCACCTCTAGTTTTCCGTGTTGTGGCTCGTGTGAAATCATCTGCCTCAGATTCTGATGTGTCCGTGCGCCAGAGGATAGACACGGTACATCTTCCTTACCAGCTCTTGATAGAAAAATACATACCATGTACAGGTGGCCTGCGCTTTAAGACCCAGTGGTTTGTATTTACAGTAGGCTAGTTATCCTCTGGCCTCTGCCTATAAAAGTGCTCTGATGGAAAGGGCTGGAAGGCACTGCTATATGTAAGTTTTCTCTTCTCACAGCGTCCGAGCACCCTGCTCACCGCCACCCCCCCCCCCCGTATCCACTCCTTCCCACAGGCATGGGAGACAGCATACCATCATGCCTTCAAAAGTCAACTACCAGGCGAACATCTGGGCTCTGAAGGAGGAGGGCTGTACACACGTCATCGTGACCACAGCCTGTGGCTCCTTGAGGGAAGAGATTCAGCCCGGCGATATCGTCATTATCGATCAGTTCATCGACAGGTGAGCAGGGCCTCTAAGATGCTTTAGGCTCGGGTGAGATCGTTCCCAGCTCACCTGGAGGTTGTGTGGGGGCCTGGGAGAGGAGTGGAGGGCAGGCCCACAGATCTGCTCGAAGCTGCGTCGTGGGCAGTTTTTAAGCAGGTGCCAACAAGAGTAAGCATCCACTGTCCACTGACCAGTTCCCAGCTCTGCCATCTCGCAGTTCGCTGTGGTCTGTAACGTGAATAGATAAGAACTCTCGTAGACACAAGCGAGTCGCCTCAGGTTTCCTTAACGTTCTAGACGCTGCTCCCTTTTTCCCTAGTGCCTCACGGGCTTTTTTGAAGTTGGTTTTTTCAAAGAAGATTCCAGAGGAGGTCCACTCAGGATACGTATGAGCTAATAATGTTTGGTCCACCTCCTTTTTTCCCTTTTTCTTGTTGTCCTGCAGTGTCCCCGGTCCGGATTTTACTGACTCCCTCCTTAAGTGTTGGTGCCTTTCCCTGTCCCCTGTGTTTGCTGTAAACCAGTCGGTAGCTCTGGAGGCCTGACGAGAACAAGGTTCACATTCTTGGCAGGAACCCTCCCTTCTTGCATCGTATTGGCAGGCATGCAATGTCCAGTCTTTACATGGTGTTAAGATCGACCAGTTGGTTCAGGAGCTGGGGACTTTTTTCTTATTTAATTGTATAAGTAATATATAACGTTCCTTTGCCAAAAAAAAAATTCAGCAGTAATAGACTGCCAAGATCCTGGGCTTTTCCTGAATTTAGAAATAGTTGAAGAGGGGCACCTGGATGGGTCGCGTTGGTTAAGCGTCCGACTCTTGATTTTAGCTCAGGTCATGATCTCAGGATGGTGAGAGTGAGCCCTGTATCAGACTCCACCCTCAGCGTGGAGTCTGAGATTCTCTCTCTCCCTCTCCCTCTGCCCTTTCTCCCACTCTCTCTTTCTAAAATAAACAAATAAGATCTTAAAAAAAAACCCAAAGAAATAGTTGAAGAAATCACAAGGGAAAGTGGTCGGTCTCCTAGGGATCCCTTTCCACTGCTCCCTGTCCCCCTACAATTCCTGGCGAAAGGAACCACCTCCCAGGGTATTCCAGGTAGAGACAGGTGGCCACACTCTGTGCCTTGAATCAGTGGTGGGGAAAAGTAGCACAGAGTTTAAGCCATTTGGTGGCTCCTGTTGAAGTCCCCAGACTGTCGCCTCTGTTCATCCCACCTTCCCCATCTGCTGTCACTGAGTTTACTCCACCCAAGCACCCTCTCACCTCTTCCATGGGAGCAAAGTTTATTCAGCCCAGTTCTCTGTGTTTTCTGTCTGTCAGGGATCTGTTCTAATTTAGAGTCCATCAGAAGCATTCTTGATTGTTTCCTGATGGAGTGAAACTGTTAGGTGGGGCTATGTGAAACTGACCGTTTTCTAGGTCAGAAGTGCTTGAATATCAGCAGTTTCATGTGACTCAGCCTAATAAATAATGGGGATAGACTAAAATCATTACATGCCCTTCACCTATCATTTTTGCTATTATTTTTTCAGCACCTGACACTATGTATGTATTGTTCGTCTTTCTCTCTAGAATATATGCCGTGTGAGGGCAAAGACCCTATTTGCCACTTTATCCCTAACACACACAACAGTGCATGGCCTGTAGTTGCTCAGTCTTTTTAGAGCTATTGAATGAACATGATTGTTCGAAGGAAGAGGGAGGCTGGCATTCTTGATCAAGATCTCTGTGGTTGTCAAAGTCCATGTGTTTGGAGGTAATGACTTAAGAAAATGGTTGTAAGATGCTTGTTCAATAGAGCAGAGTGCGTGGGGCGCCCAGCTGGCTCAGTCAGTAGAGCATGGGACTCTTGATCTCAGGGTTGTGAGTTCAAGCCCCACACTGGACATGGAGCCTACTTAAAAAAATAAAGCAGAGTACAAAACTCCCTATTCCAACTGATCCAGATTTATAAAGTATCATAGATGATCCTGGAAAGAAAAGTCTGACTTGGGTATTAAGCCTCGGATTAAGTTGTTAACTTAAATGGTGTAACTGTACGCTCATATTTGCCAAATCTTTTCCTCATCTATAGTAAATGTAGATGTTTTACATACTGGCTCTTTCAAGAAAGCAGTTGGGGCAGAAAGATGGAGAATAGAAAGGAGAACAGGTGTTACATCGTATCTAGTTTCATTCTGTTTTAGCAATCCTTAGACATGTAACCTTAAGATCTTCTGGTATCTGTGTTTTTTTATGTGCTGTGTGGATAACCTGACTCCTTACTCTTTTTTTTTTAAAGATTTTATTTATTTATTTGACAGAGAGAGACACAGGGAGAGAGGGAACACAAGCAGGGGGAGTGGGAGAGGGAGAAGCAGGCTCCCCACGGAGCAGGGAGGCGGGGCTCAGTCCCTGGACCCTGGGATCATGGCCTGAGCCGAAGGCAGATGCTTAACGACTGAGCCACCCAGTTGCCCCCTGACTCCTTTACTCTTGCCTTGGAAGTTCAAAGTCTCTATCAAATACCTTTTATGGGATCTAGCACCTGCTACCTGCCTAGTACATGGGTGCCATTATTGTGAATGTGGCCTGTTGGCTGGAGGGGTCTGCAGTTAACACTATGTGGTAACAACAGAAGAAAAGTTCTCTGAAAAGGAGGATCCCAAAAGGAATATCATTTAGAAGCAATCTCAAATTTTATATTGATGTGATATATTCCAATGGCAATATTTTGGATTTATTGGGCTAGATAGGATATTAAAGCTAATTTTACCTCTTTTCCTTTTTGAATGTAACTGTTAGAAAATTTAAGCGTCATTAGGTGGCTTGTGTTCTATTGCTTTTGGACACTTTCTGAATGACACTGCCTCTGGCTCAGTCAGTTCACCAAGCTTGGGTGCATGCATGATTTACTGTATGTTTGTCTCAGAAGAGAAGAGAATCAGCACTTTTTGCCTTATGAGTAATGGCCTCCATGTGTTGTACTAGTAACACATTCTTGTAAGTGAATCTTGGTGTGTTCAGGGAGGCACCTGCTGCGTCCTCTCGGTGCCGACCTCAGGCCCGGAATGCCGAGCTGGGGGCTGTGCTGCCGATAGCCTGAGCTTCCCGCAGCCAAACACCCAGCCTCAGCTTGGGGAACGAAAGTGCAGCGTTCTGCAAAGCCACCCCCGTGGATTATAGCCATGGGGACAGGAGCCCTGGATCGGGAGGTTTTGGGTTGGCTCTCTTTAGCCTCAGGCACATCTGTGGCCCATGGCCCTCTCTCCTCGAAGTCCAAGTTTGAGCTCCACCATCGCTGAGGCTTCTTCTCCCTGCTCAGTCCCCTCTCCAGCACTGATCTGGAAACACACATTTGCTTATTGCTGCCACTTTGCTGGCACCTTCTCTTAGGAAAAAATATCCTCGTCCTCAAGGGGTCTTCAGAGGTCAAGAGGGATCTTTTTAATCTCCCTAACATAAATTTGTGATAAAGAATCAGGATGGAGGGACGCCTGAGTGGCTCAGTTGGTTAAGCTCCTGCCTTCGGCTCAGGTCATGATCCCGAGGACCTGGGATCAAGTCCTGCGTCGGGCTCCCTGCTCCGCGGGGAGTCTGCTTCTCCCTCTCCCTCTGCAGCTCCCCTTGCTTGTGCTGTCTCTCACTCTCTCAGATAAATAACATCTTCAAAAAAAGAGAATCGGGATGGAGTAGTGTGGCTGTTCTTACTTAATAGACGACGGAACTAAAGCATATTACTTTCTCTGCCCTCGGTGCCCAGCATAGGGAAAAACACCACCAACCTGGTCCATCGGCCTTGCCGTGCATACTGTAGAGACCATTTAGGTTGAAGAGTGACAGGTGGCTTTGACGTTAGGGTTGTTTTTAAAAACATTAGATTTCTACTCTAAAAATGGAAGACACCTTTAAAGGAGTCTGGTGGGTTGGAAGCTCTTTTAAGAAAATAAGCTCATTGTCTTCTGAAAATAATTTTTTTTCTCTCTGCTATGTTCCTGCCTGTGAAAAGTTGAAGGCCTGGGCCTGAGAGAAGGGGAGTCTTGGGTGCGGCTGACCTGGAGAGAGCAGGACAACAGACAGGTGGGGAAGGGAGTGGCTCCAGGTATTTTTGGGGTGTGGGCAGTCGGGCATCTCTTCCTCAGACATGCAAGGAGATGCCTTAGCTAATATTTAAAGTGAAAGTCATCCTCTTGTGTTTGTTCCTAGGGCAGCTGTGGAAAGCAAAATGGATCTTGGTCTAGAATTTAAATACCAGAAATGTGTTGTTGGTGTTGTCATTTTCCCATTCTCACTGTAGAGGGATAGGTTACTTGACTCTGCCCTTGCCCTGGGCCCGGGGCTCCATGGGTAATGTTCCTCACGAACCAAAGTTAAAAACAGCAGCTGATAACCAAGAGCTTGGAGGAGGCTCGTCCACAGTCAGTGTCTTCGGTGCCTCATGCCTCCTGATGAATGGGGTTTGACGAATCCATTTCTTCTACCTCAGTGGAGGTCCTTGTTGTCAGATCCACAAGTCATTTGACAATCCAGGATCAAACCTGGTTAAGAATGGGACTTGTTTCACTTCTGGATGGCCATTCCACAGTCCATCTGAACTCAGGAAAGAATCGGACCTTCCGTCTGTCCCAAGAGACCATTGTGAGGCTATTTCTACTTCCAAAGGATCTCACAAGGGTGATGCTCCAAGATTCATAATTTGGGGGTTGTTCTTCTGTGGTACAGACCTTTGTATGTGTAGGGTACACCTGTCACCCCAAACTACTCTCCACGCCGTGCCAGGTACACGTGGGTAGAGAACTCCAGCAGTTCCACACATGACCTCTCTCCTCTTCACCATCAATCCCGATTGTTACCGTGGAAGGGAATTGAATTCACCATATATCTATAAGCTGTTGGGAAAGATGCCCACATTCTATTAAATTGTTTTTTTTTTAAAGATGCAGATTAGGGGCGCCTGGGTGGCTCAGTCGTTAAGTGTCTGCCTTCGGCTCAGGTCATGATCCCAGGGTCCAGGGATCGAGCCCCACATCGGGCTCCCTGCTCGGCCTGCTTCTCCCTCTCCCGCTCCTCCTGCTTGTGTTCCCTCTCTCGCTGCGTCTCTCTCAATGTCAAATAAATAAATAAAGTCTTTAAAAAGATGCAGATTAGTAGGACCCGTTCAACTGCTAGGGCTATCAGAACTCTCAAGCTGTGCCCAGCAAACATATCCCTTAAAGACAAGGATGGGATTCTTACTTCCTAATAGAGGTCTTTATCAGGAATGTTTTACAGATAAGGACTTTGGTTTTGTTTTTTTTTGTTTTTTTTTTTTTAGTTTGTTTTTTTGACCATGAGAAAAATACAACCAAAAAACTAAGATGAAAAACAGCAGGGTGTGATTCCTAGTGGCAGATGTTTTCTGCGAAATGGTGTTACCACGTTGGCCTGGTATGCCTGAGGCCCATGGTTAGGTTCTGCTTGAAGAATGCCGTGGGAGAAGCGCCAGCTTGGAAGTGCGAACCTCCAGAATTGTTTCCTGGCTCTGCCCCCAAATTCTTCTGTCACTTAGTGTCCTCATTGCAAGATGAGGGTGCTGTGTTGTGATGTCCTCCCTCCTCTGGGAGCCCTGCGTTCACTACATTGGGAAAGTTTTGACTGAGCGTGGCTGCAGTTCTTGCTGGCTTATTCATCAGGAAAGTCCCACAGTACAAGTGGTAAGGGATTATGTCAGTTTATTTCCCCTCCCAAAGCCCTGGGCTTCCCCTCCGCCTCGATCATGAGGTAAGATTGTTGGTCCCCGCCCCTGCCGAGGACCCGCCTGGAGGTTGAGGTGTGCTCTGATGCCCATTAATCATTAGTCTTTGAACCTCTGGGGCAGGGCGTGGATTTTTATCCACACTCACGGGGGTTATGGTAAACAGTTGCACAGGAAGCCCTCCTTTGGCTCTTTTCCCATTCCTCTGAGCAGCTCTTTGAAACCCTTACTGTCCTCACGGCTTCCTGCCTGTCTTCTTCACTGTGGTTGAGAATGTCTCCTCTTTGTGAGAAGACAGAAGCTATTTGGCATAAACTGACCATGTTCTTTCCCCCTCCCTCTCACCGTTACTTGCATGCCTGCCCTCTGTCATCTTCCTGCCTACACCTGTGCTGAGAGCCGGGGTAGCTACTGCCATGGTCCCAGCAGTTCCCGAGTTCTGCTCAGCAACCTGGCTCTCTTATTACTGCCTCGCCTTCTGTCCCTTCTCTTAATAAAATTGCTGATAAGCTCCCAATTTTTGAGGTACTACTAAGTGCCACAAATCACTTAATCCTATTCACCTCGTTCAAGGGTAGTTTTCTCAGGTTGTAGTTGAGGAAACTTAAAACTCAAAAATACTGGTCATTTGCTAGTAAGTGGGACCTGTGGAGTTTGAATTCCGTTAGCGTCCAATGTCTTTGACCTCACCTGTCCTTCCTCACACGCACACTTCCAGCTCTGCCCTCCCCCTTCACATTCACTCTCGCCACTAGATCTAGGACAGGATCTCAAAGATACCTCACGCTTTATAATTCAAGATTAAATTATCCTCCGTGGGCAGGGGGTTGGGGGAGCGCCTGGGTGGCTCAGTGGGTTAAGCGTCTGCCTTCAGCTCAGGTCATGATCCCAGGGTCCTGGGATCAAGCCCCGCATCGGGCTCCCTGCTCAGCGGGAAGCCTGCTTCTCCCTCTCCCACTCCCCCTGCTTGTGTTCCGTCTCGGGCTGTCTCTGTCAAATAAGTAAATAAAATCTTTTAAAAATAAATAAAAATGTAATAGAAACAAAGACATGATCAGAAAAGTGCTGGAGAGGTACCTGGGTGGCTCAGTCCGTTGAGCGTCCAGACTCTTGATCTCAGCTCAGGTCTTGATCTCAGGGTTTGAATTCAAGCCCTGCGTTGAGCTCCATGCCCATTGTGGAGCCTACTTTAAAAAAAAAGTGCTGGAAACAGAGCTTCTACTCCTTTCTGGGTAGGCTTGCCCCAGAACCTCATTGTCGGTTGGGGTTTTTAGTGAGCAGTGATTAGTACCAGCTCAGAGTTCACAGCACAGTCCAGGGGGGAGGAATTTCCTAACAAGCTCTATGTGTAGAAGACTTCAGCTCTTTCAGTAATATGATGTCATTTTTTCCTAGTTCCTTTTGTCATTGATGCTAATGATCTTTGACATGTACCTAAAAATATCTTGTCACCTCTGTGGTGGTTTCTTCCATTGCCTTTGTACTTAGTATCCCTGCCCATTTCCCTCTCAGTGGAATATTAGTGTTTATCATCTGGTAACATCTATTCTTCTGAACATGAAGTTGTTATTTCTGGTTAATTTTGAAGTGAAAGAAAGTATGAAGCTCTTCCCACATGTCAGATGCTATTAGGTCCTGGATAATTCACATTCACATACCTATTGCTGGTAGAGATAGTTAACAACTCTTTATTTTTTATTTTTGTTTTCTTTTAAAGATGTATTTAGTTTTAGAGAGAGAGAGCATGCGAGTGAGAAGAGGGGCAGAGGGAGCGAATCTTCAAGCAGAGTTTGTGCTAAGCTGTGGGGCTCGATCTCACCACCCATGAGATCATGACCTGAGCCAAAATCAAGAGTCAGACGCTTAACTGACTAAGCCACCCAGGTGCCCCTAGAACTCTTTTTAAAAGGCAGTCTGACTCAGTAAGTTTTAAAATACGCATGCCTCTCCAACAAGCCTTCCCTTTTGTGGTTTGTAGTCCTAAGAATAAAAGCACCAAATGGTGTATTTTTCTAGACACATGGAACAAGGATGTGTGTATATTGTTTCTTAAGAGCAGCCTAAGGCGGTGGTTGAACACCTATCCTGTGGAATGTGGTGAAGTTGTAAACAGGATTTGTTAAAGTTACATACATTGACCTGGAGCCATGTCCATGATACTTTACGGTGAAACAAAGCTGCTTCTGTGGTCCTATCTATGTTCCTGGTGCTGCTAATTATCACAGCACTAGGAAACATCATGTACATACCTTTTACATCCCCCTTGTATAGATGAGAAAACTGAGGTCCATCGAGATTGTTTCTCAGCCCCTATGTCAGAGCCAGGATTTTGTTATCGTGCTGTTGCTTTGCATGCTCTGTTTAGCAAGACCTCATGAAAAGTAGAAAAAAACTGTACATGTTTATTAAACAGTGTTGCCTCCTTGTTGGGATATAAACATCGTACATTTTTCTCCTTTTCTGTGGCACCGTAAGCACTCATGAGATCGGAGCAACGGAGGGATCTTAATCATGTGTGTCCAAATTTAGAAGCTCTCAGTTCCTGGAGAGTATTATGTTGAGTGAAATAAGTCAAACAGAGAAAGACATGTATCATATGATCTCACTGATATGAGGAATTCTTTTTTTTTTTTTTTAAAGATTTTATTTATTTATTCATGAGAGACAGAGACAGAGAGAGAGAGAAGCAGGCTCCCAAGGAGCAGGGAGCCCGATGCGGGACTCGATCCCAGGACCCTAGGATCATGACCCAAGCTGAAGGCAGACACTTAACCATCTGAGCCACCCAGGTGCCCCTGATATGAGGAATTCTTAATTGCAGGAAACAAACAGGGTTGCTGGAGTGGGGGGTGGGGTGGGAGGGATGGGGTGACTGGGTGATAGACACTGGGGAGGGTATGTGCTCTGGTAAGCGCTGTGAATTGTGCAAGACTGTTGAATCTCAGATCTGTACCTCTGAAACAAATAATGCAATATATGTTAAGAAAAAAAAAAAGAAGAAGAAGAAGGTAGCGGGAGGGGAAGAATGAAGCGGGGGAAATCGGAGGGGTAGACGAACCATGAGAGATGATGGACTCTGAAAAACAAACTGAGGGTTCTAGAGGGGAGGGGGGTGGGAGGATGGGTTAGCCTGGGGGTGGGTATTGAGGAGGGCACATTCCGCATGGAGCACTGGGTGTTATGCACAAACAATGAATCATGGAACACTTCATCTGAAACTAATGATGTAATGTATGGGGATTAACATAAGAATAAAAAAAATTTAAAAAAAAAGAAGCTCTCAGTTCCTTCTGGTTAAGAGAACAGATTTATTCCGTGTCATAATGGGTTGCCATTCATGTCATTCATGTCAAAATTTTTTTTTACTTTTCCTGACTGTACTACTTTCTCTTTTTCTTTTAATTTTTAGAAAGTAAAAGTGGGGCAGGGTGGGGCAAGGGGTAGGTGGAAAGGGATGGAGAGAATCTTAAACAGACTCTGCTCTCACCTCAAAACCCAGACGTGGGGCTCAGATCTGAGGACCCTGAGATCATGCCCTGAGCTGAAATCAAAGAGTCAGACGCTTAACCGACTGAGCCACCCAGGTGCCCCTCCCCACTGCAGTTTTAAATTCTCTTCCTCCCCCTCAGTGCCCTACCTTTCTCCTCCAGATGAGAACCCTTTGTACCCTAACTCCATGACCCACATCTTTTAGGATTTGACCTTCACTTATTTGCATGCTCGCAACAGGGGCACCTGGGTGGTGTAGTTCGCGGAGCGTCTGACTCTTGGTTTTGGCTCGGGTCATGATCTCAGGGTTGTGAGATCGAGCCTGGTGTCGGGCTCTGTGCTCAGTACGGAGCCTACTTGAGATTCTGTCTTTCCCTCTCCCTCTGCCCCTTCCACTCGTGCTCTCTCTCTCTCTCTCAAATAAATCTTTAAATAAATAAATAAGCATGCTCACATCAGTGCTGTCCATAAATATGTATGTGCACACCCACACATGTATATACACCTAGACATTTAGAAGGCTCATTCTTAATCCTATTGATCTTAGAATTATGCTTATTTCCTAGAATATGAATATCCTTTTGATCTAACCAGTTGGTGACCTGGCCTTTTCTGTTTTGTTTTGTTTTGTTTTTTGTTTTTTGCCATCTTCTATTTGCATACTTTTAAAATTTTTAACTTAAATTGTCTTTGGTGTTCTAGTGTGTGCTAAAACTAAAATGCTGTCTAAAATAACCTGTGTTTTAGAGCATTTAAAGAGTAATACATATTTGTAATGAGATGAAATGAAAATAGTATAGGAGGGTATATGGTAAAAAGTGAAACCCTCCTAAGTTCCTGGTTACTTGAAGGGAAATTTGGTGAAATCTGTTCATTGAACTTGAAAATGTGAGACCTTTGCAACAGTTCCTTTTTTTGGTTTTTTTTTTTAAAGATTTTATTTATTTATTTGACAGAGAGATAGAGAGCACAAGTAGCCAGAGTGGCAGGCAGAGGGAGAGGGAGAAGCAGGCTCTCTGCCAAGCAGGGAGCCGGACGTGGGGCTCGATCCCAGGACCCCAGGATCGTGACCTGAGCCGAAGGCAGACGCTTAACTGACTGAGCCACCCAGGTGCCCCTTTTTCTTGGTTTTTTGAGGAACATGTACAAGGTAGCTCATGCAGAGACACTGGTGGTTGTACCATTTTTATTTATTTATTTTTTTATTCTTATGTTAATCCCCATACATTACATCATTAGTTTTAGATGAAGTGTTCCATGATTCATTGTTTGTGCACAACACCCAGTGCTCCATGCAGAATGTGCCCTCCTCAATACCCACCACCAGGCTAACCCATCCTCCCACCCCCCTCCCCTCTAGAACCCTCAGTTTGTTTTTCAGAGTCCATCGTCTCTCATGGTTCGTCTACCCCTCCGATTTCCCCCGCTTCATTCTTCCCCTCCCGCTACCTTCTTCTTCTTTTTTTTTTTCTTAACATATATTGCATTATTTGTTTCAGAGGGGTTGTACCATTTTTAATTACCCATTTTTTGTATAATAACTTAAATATACTGATATATCCATGGCCTTCTATTCAGAACTTGAAACAAGTAAATTTCTATGTGCTGATACAGAAAAGTCTTCAAGATCTATCATCATTAACTAAATCAAGCATATTGTGAGACAGTCCATATTACATACCATTTATATATTTTTTAACACACCCAAAAAATATGTTCGTGTGAAAGAATTCTAGAAAAAGAGGAGTTTGTCTTTTTCTTCTCTCCTGGCTCACAACATGAGCTAACCATCTCTCTTAGCTTTCCACACGTGTAGTCAGATACCACCGTGTTCTTCCTAACGGACATAACCCTCTGCCGTTGCCGGCAATGTGGCTTATTTAAGCTGCCTGCTAAGTGGGAAATTGGTTGTTTTCAGCTTCCTGTTTGTATTAACTGTGGTTCGGTTAACATTGGTGTGCCCAGTTATCTGTATATTTGTGTGAATACGAATTTGTGGTGGCCGTGATGACTTGCTACAGAGAACACTTCCACTTGCCCTCAGAGCCCGGGCTTTAATGAAAAGAGGGACTGGGGGCACCTGGGTGGCTGAGTCAGATGGGGGTCTGACTCTTGATTTTGGCTCAGGTCATGATCTCAGGGTTGTGGGATCGAGCCCTGCATTAGACTCTGAGTTCAGTGGGGAGCCTGCTTGAGGATTCTCTCTTTCCCTCTCCCTGCTCACATTCTCTCTCTCTCTCTCTCTCTGTCCCTCCCCCCCTTCTCTTTGGGGTAAATAAATAAATCTTTAAAAAAAGAAGAAAGAAAAGAGAGATTGGGAGGATTTTTTGTTTTACTTAGGTTTCTTAGAGACTGAGTTTGAGTTTGTCCATGCACATTACTATTCAGGTATCTTTTAAGTGACTTGGGTAGAATCATTTCCCCAAAACCATGCTAATTATGAGCGGCCGTTGGCCCTGCTTTGCCAGTAGGTTAATTGACTCATGTTCCTGCATGCTGAGGCTTGTTGGGGACATGTGCTTCCTCAGAGATGTGCAGTTGCATTTGTTTCTGCTGTACGACACGTGTTCTCCTTGTTGCTTGCAACTCCGCTTTTCCTCAGAGGGAAATTATTAACAAATGGCTGTCTGAGAGCCGATTCAAGAGTCTACCAGTCAGTCTACCACCTGATTCAACAACCTACCCATCAGTCTTTTTCTGGTCTTCTCTGTTCTGTGTGTGAAAGTGCCCCGTGTTCTCTCCTTAGCAGTCTTGAACTTACTTCTCTCTTGCCAGTACACAGCACAATTTTGCCTCCTTCACTCTTCCATGGGCAGTTTTTGGTTCGGACGCACACTTCACTTCTCTTAGTATGTGTCCCTGTTTGATAGCTTCGAGCGGTTTTTTGGTACCTTCGACCTGAGGGTCCTTACATGTGTCAGGCTCTGAGGTGGGCACATGAGAAGTACAGGAGCAGATTTTCCATAAATAGTAGTTGCTCGTGCTGAGCACTTGCTTCCCATGTCTCATTCAGTCTTCACATCGACCTTAGAAGGTAGGTGGTATTATTTATTCCCCATTTTAAATATGAGGAAATGGATACAAACTGAGGTGCAGTTTGTATCAGATTGACTTTTCTCTGAGGCACAGTTACGGAGTGAGTGGTAAAGCCAGCCAAGTCAGTCAGTCCCAGAGTCTGTTTTCCACTGGGGTCCCAAGCTAATGGGGAAGTGAAATTCGCAGTCCCCTTGCCTAGCTGGGAGGGTTTGCTAATCAAGCAAGAGTTGGGGCTGGCCTTCAGCACCATTTCTTTATTACTGTGGAAGCCATAACTGGGTTGACTATATCTTAACCTCCAGAAGCACGTGTATTAGTGTCCTGCAGGTGCTGTAACAAATTACAGTTGACCCTTATACGACATGGGTCATGTTGTGCATGTTGTATAAGGTGCTGACCCCTGTTCAGTTGAAAACCCATGTATAACTTTTGACCTCGCCAAAACTTAACTAATAGCCTACTGTTGACCAGAAGCCTTACTGATAACATAGTCGATTAACACACATTTTATCTTGTTATATGCATTATGTCCTATATTCTTATGGTAAAGTATGCTACAGAAAAGAAGGTGTTATTAAGAAAATCGTAAATGGGGCGCCTGGGTGGCTCAGTCGTTAAGCGTCTGCCTTTGGCTCAGGTCATGATCGTAGGGTCCTGGGATTGAGCCCCGCATCGGGCTCCCTGCTCCGCAGGAAGCCTGCTTCTCCCTCTCCCACTCCGCCTGCTTGTGTTCCCTCTCTCGCCGTCTCTCTCTGTCAAATAAATAAAATCTTAAAAAAAAAAAAAAATCATAAGGAAGAGAAAATACATTTACATACTATACTGTATTTACGGGAAAAAATGTGCTCCATCCCCTCCCATTGTAAATCCTGTGGCTCTTGGTCAGAATTTCATTCAGCCTTAATCATGCCTTATCATTTTATGCTGGACAGGAGTATTGCTGTTTATAGTGATTTTAGCCCTGAAACCGTTAGAAATGTTGGTATTAGAGTCTTTTCTTCCTCAGGGCTCCGCCCTTCCCTTGTCCCTACAGGGCTGAGTGCACCGAGGCCCCGCTTCTCAGCCGTAGCTTCTCCTTGGTGCCGGCTCCGTGTTTGTCGCTAGCCCCTGACCTTGCTTCTGAGCTGCCGGCAGCCGTCTGGACATCTTGGTTGGCTTCATCCTCACGATGCCTGTACAAATGGGTGGATGAACTACATTTTATGATTGGAAGTAGAGAATCGAACAGATATGGCAGTTTGCTCTAAGCCCTGTAGTTAGTAGTTAAAGAGCTTCGCTTAAAGAGAAAAATGTAAAATGTTCCACTTGACAGAGGGGATGAACTGTAGTAATAAGTATCAAGTGTATGTGACATAACATAAAGCATAATACATGTTTTGTCTTAAGGTAGATGTTCAGAACAAAGAGGAGGGATTAGGCAAAGAAGGGGTAGAAAGAGAAGAGAGAGGGACGGAGATAGGTAAGGTGCATAGACATTTATGGGGGTATTGCTTCTGGAGGTTTTTGTGGCCCTGTTTTCGTATACTTCATCATGGTTGTAAATGGGGATATTGCTAATATTTGACTCATGGAAGGCTGATACCAAGCCAGAGCTGGAGTATGTGGCCCCATTTTATTGGTTAGTTTTACAAAAAGAGGAAAGCCTCTGTTTATGTGGGCTAGGACGGCCATTTGACCTGTTCTTCAACCCCATCTGGAATTGCTTGGGGGTTAACTTGGCCTTCCCCCAAGACACATATGACAGAGGGCTGGGAGGAGTCCAGGCTAGGTTTTCATCCCTGCAGGGCACTGAGACCTCATTATGGAGCTAGGTGGCTTTGGTGCCGGCTAAGGTCACTGTTTAGTATGTGACAGGATGGAAGGAACAGGTGAATTTTGGTAGGTGGACGCACCAGCTGTATAAATCCAACCAGTGTATTTCTCCATGGTGTTCCCTTCCCTCCTGCTCCCGAAAGCAGACATGAAGTGGCCCACCTTCCCGTGCTTTCCCTTGGGCTGTCCCTCGCCGGCCCTCCCCGCCATAGGAAAGATGAAGACTCTCTTTCCTGTATTACTCATGAGTTCAAGTTGAGAACAATATAAAGGACACAGAAAGTACTTTATTCTGAAAACTTTGGGTGAAAAATTGCAGGGTGACTTGGCTCTGGGTTAATTTTAGCCTTTCTTTTGTGGATTCAAAAATCTTCTACCAGAAGTTGAGCTAAGGTTTCAGAACTAATTACGGTGGGTAGAGGAACAAGCTAGATGAGGTGGCAACGAGAGTCCCACAAGTGGGGCAGGACAAAGGGCTGCTTTCTTTAGTGGGCCAAAGGCATGAAAAAATACGGTCGGGGGGTGGAGGGCGGGAATTAGCCTCATTAGAGACAGGCCAATCAAATGCAAGGTTAGGACCTTGTTTGGAGCTTGAAACTAAAAAAGCATTAGTTAAAAAATAAAAGATAAGTAAAAAAAAAAATAGGACATTTTTGAGGACATCAGGGAAATTTGCATCTGGTCTGTGTATTAGTTGGTATGGAGGAATTGATATTTATCAAATGTGATCATGACATTACAGTGAAAAATCCACATATTTTGGTCCATCTGAAGTCGGGGTGAAACGACGAAGTCTGAGATTTGCAACCATGGAAAAACGAACAGATGAAGCAAGTTTGACAAAGTTTGAATTGTTGAATCTAGATAATGGACATATATGGGGTTCACTGTACGTCTACGTCTACAATGATTGAGAATTCTGTACTGACTTCTTAAGGGTTTTACCCAGCGTCCTGAGCCCAGAGTTGAGTTGTACTTACAATCCGCTGTGGTTGTTCTGTCAGTCACCAGGCCACACACATCAGCCCAGAGCCAGAAAAGCCACATACTATCCTGAAGCAGCTTTTCCAACAGTTGCCTTCAGCTTATCCAGAGCTATCGGTTCTGGAGTGAGAACCAAGGTATTGACCTAGGTACCATGGATTCACCAGCCCCCAGAGGATGGAGTGAAGGCTTTTAAAAAAAAAAAAAAAAAACCTTTCCACTTTATTTTGTAGGACCACCAAAAGGCCTCAGACCTTCTATGATGGAAGTCATTCCAGTACCAGAGGAGTATGCCATATTCCCGTGGCTGAGCCGTTCTGCCCCAAAACGAGAGAGGTTTGTGGTCTTTCTGGAAGGTGTGCCAAAATAAGTCGTAAGGGCTTGGGGTGGCATCTAGAGTTCGATTAATTGGCTAAGCAGGTAGTCCCTCTTCCCCTCTCCAGTGTGCTTCTTCTGCAAGGTTTCTAGAAGACTTTCCCTTTGTTAGTACTGCCTCCGCTGCTCTCAGTCATCGATAAGCTGAGTCACTCAGACGTGCAACCTGCCTTTTTTATAGGTTTTGATTTTGCTATCAGAATACCTTTTAAATCATTTAGCGTATTAGTCCAGAGTGTACAGTCTGAAAAAAGATTACTTGGGATCAGATCTCTGCTCTTGTGCTTAATAGTTGTGTCTTGTTGGACAAGTTACTTAATGCCCTTGGGCCTTAGTTTCCTCATTTGGAAAATGAAGGTAATGGTACATGAACCTCACAGCACTGTGGGAAGGATAAACGAGTGAGTCATTATTTATAAAGTGCTTTGAGCTATCCTTGTCAGTTACGAGACATCCAACAACTGCTTTTACGAATTCAGTTTTTGATCATCTGTAAATTGTCAGATTGGCATCATTGGCCTTTGAGGTGAGGTTGGCTGTTACTGTCCAGCCTCCTCTCCAGGATTACAGTAAAATCTTAGAACTAAGTGGCTAGCCCTTTAGTGGAAGTACGGAAGCATTTTACTCATTCAGATAATTTTAACACCTGCATATGGAAAGTAGATTTATTGCAGCTTTTATGTTCAGCCCCGTGTAATTGTATAAAAGTAGTTTCCTTACAGTTTACAGCAAGGGCTCCTTAACCTCACAGTGGTCTTAAACAAAAATCCAGAATCTGAAGCCAGGAGTCAGGGGGAGCCATTTCAGATATACCACTGCTTGTTGATTCTCTCTGATTTGTGTGAAAATACACTTTTTATTTGTTTAAAAAAAAATGGCAGGTTAAGTGTGTATTTGGGTTTTGGGGATGTGTATGTTTCCAAGTAGTTATCAGTAGAATATACCAAAACGTTGCTGCTAGTCTTCTCTCTGAAACGCAGATCTGTCCACATAATAAATTTGCTTTCCAGGGGTAATAAGATATATATAAGATTCTTGTCCATTTCAAAATGGGGAGAGCTTGGGAAGAAATAGACCAGGGAGAGAATAGGCCTGAGGTCGTGTCCCACAGAAAACACTGAATTCAGGTACTAGCAGTAGAGATAGGGTAGGGGAAATAAATACTAATGAACTAATGATGTATACAGAATACACGCTCATGTGGTGGCTTGGCGATCAGCAGTTGGAGACCGTTTCCAGTAACAGAGTTTAGCCTCCCTTGAGCCAACATTAACTCAGCTATTCTTGGTCTGGCCAAGCCAGGGGACCCCTCCCTGCCCCATGTAAGACTAAAGGAATGCTAGGAAAGGCGGTTTAAGAAAATGGGAAATGGGGCGCCTGGGTGGCTCAGTCATTAAGCGTCTGCCTTCGGCTCGGGTCATGATCCCAGGGTCCTGGGATCGAGCCCCACATCGGGCTCCCTGCTCAGTGGGGAGTCTGCTTCTCCCTCTGCCTCTCCTGCTCCCCCTGCTTGTGCTTGTGCTCTCTCTCTCTCTCTCTGTGTCAAATAAATAATTAAAAAAAAAAAAGGAAAATGGGAAAAATAAGCCTTGGCATATAACTTTATTCCTACATACTCTGAAAGAGATTTGTAAATATTGTCCAGAAATATAGAGTAGATGGTGCTGCCCCTTGGCAATTATCACTTTAACTTAAAACATTCACATGACCTTTCATGTACGGATGAGGAAGGATTGTCAAGGTGAATTGTCAAGTGGTGAACAAGATTTCCGCCACCTGTGTTACATATAAAGAGGTAAATATGACAATATTAACCTGCAGATAGAGTGTTTTTAGAAAATTGACCCAAAGAGGGGCGCCTGGGTGGCTGAGTCGGTTAAGCATCTGCCTTTGGCTCAGGTCGTGATCCCAGGATCCTGGGATTGAGCCCTGCATCGGGCTCCCTGCTCAGTCAGTGGAGAGCCTTCTTCTCCCTCTCCCTCTGCCTGCCGCTCTCCCTGCTTGTGCTCTCTCTCTCACTATGTGTCAAATAAATAAAAATAAATAAAATCTTTAGAAAATTGACCCAAAGAAACTGGTGGTTTCCCTTGGGGAGGTGAACTGGTTCGCTAGAACATGGGTAGAAAAAACATTTGTCACATATGTGGGGTTAATATTTTGTCCCATGTCACTTCTACCCCCAAAATATTTTCACCTCTAGTCATTTTAGGAGGTAATCAGAAGCACAGTCTTTCAAAGTCTGGACACATAAAATATATTTAGCTTGGTGATCTAATATTGCTAATACATTTGAAGGATGGTGGTAGATTCAGGAGTTCCATTATCATTGCTCAGAACATGCAAATGAAAGCATCTTTGCCTCAGACCCAGAGATCTCTCAGCCTGTGGTTTGTATTGCTGGTTGCTGGTACATCATGTTGGAGTTGTCCGTTCTTGTGGTTGTGGGGGTGCAAAGTGCTGGTTCAAGTGACTGAGACCCCAGGGTCTGTCTCTGTGGCTGGTCCGCATCCATAATCCTTCACTTCCTCCTCCTCACCATCATGGCACCCCCCTCCCAGGGTGACATGAGAACTTAACATGCCGCAGTCCAGTGTACAAGGTAGTTATGATATTCCTCCAGTCATTTCTGGAAATACTGAAGTTTGGCCAAGATACACAGCTTGGTTATTCAGGATTTTAAAAGACATTTAATGAAGATGGGACTGGGCTGGCTATATTTTAATTTGGGGGTGGGAGAGGTAGAGGTGAAGGAAGAGTGATTTAGGCCCTCGAATGTATAACCTGTACTCGAGGGGAAAGTTTTTATTAAGCATAATCTTATTTTCAGCATATGTAGTATAAACAAACATGATATAATATCAACTATTCATTGTGACTTGTCACGCTTCTAAATTTGGTGTTGCCAAGGCTCTTATTAAAATTCTTTCTCCCATTGCTATAGCATAATGAAAATTATTTTTAGAGAAACAGGTTAATTTGCTTATGTGGTTCCAGCATGTGCAGGCTAGACTTTGGCCTGAATTGGAGCCTTTATTGACACTGAGTCACACCGCTTTATATATAAAGCACCCCAGGAGTCTGTGCCAGTTACTTGGCAAACAAGGGTAGAAGGTGCCAGTGTTAGTAATTGTTAGAAGACTGATTTAGCTTGTATCCAGTGTTTTAAAGTGTGCCCAACACAATTCTGTGCTGTATTATTCCTTAGCTCATTTAATCCTCACCGTACTTCTGTAATATAATCTCATTATTCCCATTTTACAGATGAGAAAATGAAAACATACAAAAATTAAGTGAAGTTTTGGCAGTGCTTAAGTGGGTTAACAGTTAATTTTTTTTAATTAAAAAGGAATGTTGAAACACAGGCTAGAAATTAATAACTTGAGGATTAGATGTGTGTTATTAATTAGTCACTGGAAAAAGTGATCAAACTTTTAAATAATGTTTTTAAAACCCATGTGTGGCCTTGCCATTAAAGTAAGATGCCATGATAAGTTTATCCCTAGAGAGAAAAAACCAGCACATCCCCGTTCTGGTTTTGTTTTTGGGAGAGACAACAGGCAAAAGAGATTATGAAGAAATCACTTTCCCTTTTTTTGGAGGTGGGGAGAGGGAGAGAGAATCTTAAGCAGGCTCCACACCCAGTTCGGAGCCAGCCACAGGGCTCGATCTCATAACCCTGAGATCATGACCTGAGCCAAGATTATGAGTTAGCCGCTTAACCAGCTGAGCCACCCAGGTACCCCAGAAATCATTTTCTAACCAAAAAAAGCTTCTCTGAAAGTCTTCAGATTTTGTGTGAAAGAGCTTGGAAACTGTTCTCAGCATGTCTTTGAGGAGATGTGAATAGGATCGGCACCATAGCTCACCCTGGAGGGTGAAGGGCTCAGACTCAAGTCCATGTTCGCAACCCAGCTTAGTCTTCTTCAAGCTGTTAAGAAATAAGTGAAATGAGTATAAACAAATGCCTGGCGTAGAGAAGAAGCTCACTGTTCGCTCTGGTAGCTGTAAGCTGTGTGTGCAAGGGGCCGGGGGAACAGGGTTATGTGAGGGGGTTCGGATCTAGATCTTCCAGGCTCTGTCTGGGGGCCTGCAGGTACTAGCCATTTGTAGTAAGAATCTTGAAGTAATTAACTTGGCAAACATCAGGGGGAAAAAAAACAAAATAGTAAGCTGTTAACTCATGTTTGTATTTTCTGAGTGTGTGGTTCTTTGTTTTCTAGGTCCTCATAGAGACTGCTAAAAAGTTAGGACTCCGGTGCCACTCAAAAGGCACAGTGGTCACAATCGAGGGACCTCGTTTTAGCTCCCGGGCAGAAAGCTTTATGTTCCGCACCTGGGGGGCGGATGTTATCAACATGACCACGGTTCCAGAGGTGGTTCTCGCTAAGGAGGCTGGGATTTGCTATGCGAGTATTGCCATGGCAACAGATTATGACTGCTGGAAGGAGCACGAGGAAGCGGTAGGTGGAATTCTCTTCCCAACATGTAAAGCCCCGTGGGAGCCTTTGAGAGAGTGTCTTCACCATTTGTTCTACTATATTCCTTCCGGAAAATGCCTTTCTGCCAGGTTTTAAAGTCAGCTCTGTATGTGGTCAGGTATTTTCTTTATAGTTCTCGTTGGAAGATACAAACAAAGATCTCCACAGAGAAGAAAAAGACACTTTTATCCACGGATAAACAGTAATTGTGGACATGTAGGTGTGGTGCGAATCATATGGAGACTTGGGCCTTGTTTTAAGGATGAAAGTGTGTTTGGGTTCTAATTTCCTTATCCTGTGCTACTGGTTATTTGTGTTTTCAAAGGGAAAGACCTATTACCTCTGCCTGGTAAGAGGCCTCTATATTCATACCTGTCTGTTGAACCTACCACGACTGCATGCTGTTGGTGTAGGAATATGACAGCCGACAGACAAGCCTGTGAGGAGTGAATATTCTGAGGCCTTTGGGGGGGCAAGGGGGTGCAGAGATCAAGCCAACCAGTGTAAGAAAGCTCAGGGTTATAAAGAGATAGTGTGGTGAGAACCACATACCCAGTTGGCCCAACCCAAGATTTGAAGTCTGGGAGGCCTTTCCGGTGGAAGGGTGGTGGGAAAGACAGGCCCGCTTGGCGGGGAGTGGAGGGAGGGAGGGAGGGAGGGAGGCAGCACCGTGTAGACTATGTACATATTTCAGAGGGAAGGTCAGTGAGGGGTTCTGGGCAGGAAAGACAGCGAGGTCCAGCTGGTATGTGAAGACACTGACCACTTCAGTCAGGCTTCCAGAATAAATATGCTCGCTGTGGAAAACTTCCAACATTGGCAAAAGGAGAGAGGCTAGTATAATGAACCCCCAGTTACCCATCATGTAGCTTTACCAGCCACAGCCAGTCTTGTGTCCTGTGTATGTTCCTACTCACTTCCCTCTTGAAGTAAATATTTTTCCAGAAGGCCTTTTTAAAAAAAAAAAATAATAATAATAGGCGCCTGGGTGGCTCAGTCGTTAAGCGTCTGCCTTCGGCTCAGGTCATGATCCCAGGGTCCTGGGATCGAGTCCCACATCGGGCTCCGTGCTCCGCGGGAAGCCTGCTTCTCCCTCTCCCACTCCCCCTGCTTGTGTTCCCTCTCTCGCTGTGTCTCTCTCTGTCAAATAAATAAAATCTTTTAAAAAAAATAATAACAAAATAACTACAATACCACTATTGTACCAAAAAATATTAATTCCTTAGCGTAACCAAATGTCCAGACTGTTTACATTTTCCTTGTCTCATATAACCGTTCAGATCAGGGTCCCTTATAATCCACATATTGCATTTAAATGATCTGCCTCTTAAATCTCTTTTCATCTAATATTCCCCTGTCTTTTCACTCCTGGCATTTCACTTGAAGAAACTGGATCATTTGTCTTATCCCCTGTCTCATTTTAATTAATTAATTAATTTATTTTTTTATTCTTATGTTAATCCCCATACATTACATCATTAGTTTTAGATGAAGTGTTCCATGATTCATTGTTTGTGCACAACACCCAGTGCTCCATGCAGAATGTGCCCTCCTCAATACCCACCCCCAGGCTAACCCATCCTCCCACCCCCCTCCCCTCTAGAACCCTCAGTTCGTTTTTCAGAGTCCATCGTCTCTCATGGTTCGTCTACCCCTCCGATTTCCCCCGCTTCATTCTTCCCCTCCCTGTCTCATTTTAAAATAGAGAAAGGGAAGGGGGGCACCTGGGTGACTCGGTTGAGCGTCTGACTCTTAATTGCAGCTCGGGTCATGATCTCAGGATCATGGGATCGAGCCCCACATCAGGCTTGCCGCTCAGCATGTAGTCTGCTAGAGATTCTCTCTCTCCCTCGCCCTCTGCCCCACCCTCTGCTTGTGTGCACGCTCTCTCTCTCAAATAAATAAATAAAAATATTTAAAATGGAGAAAGGGACAAAATTACAGTCAAGGGGTTTTAAAGTGAACAAGTGCAGGGGTGGCTGTTGGGAGCACATTTATGGGAGGTGACCTCTTCTCCAAGATGACCCTTCCCACCGTCTCAGAGCTGCTTGTCGTGCTGTCCATTGTCATGGAAGACAGTAAGGTACCCTTGCTGTCAGTCCATCTGTGTATATGGAGTTTGGGTTGTACTTGAACACAGGTTCTTTGTTTTGTGTGAGTACCTTGTCCCGACTCCTCAGTGTAATAAACCGTTGCTAACTACTAGGATATTTTGTGTGCAAGAAACTTCCAGATCCTGACACAGCATAATCTCTGACTTGGCAGCTCTGGTCACCTAAGGGACAGCTCAGCCTCATGGTGGTGAGAAGCAGCCTCCAATTAGCAGGAGGCTCCAGTCTCTGCCGCTCCCCGAGAGCAGGTTGCTTCCTGCCTGTGGCTTTCTGCTCAGTCTAGAAACATCTGTCTCCCCTGCAGAGCACGTGGTGCTTTCCTTTACTACATGAGATTTGGAAAGCAGGCAGTTAGAGCCCCTTGAGTTGAAAGCAGAGACGCTAAGCCGTGTGTAAGTGGTAAGGCATGAAGGCAGATAATGCTAAATGCCACAAGAAAAGCACAGGCGAAAATCGCATCCTCAGCCAGCCGTGTGTGTCACCCTGCTTTAAACCAGACGTGCAGTGTGGCCTGGTACAAAGATTTTCGAGTTGCCTATACCCACCTTCAGATTCCTGTTACTCCACTTCCTTGTAACACGGGGCAAGTTCGTTGATCCATTTACTCTTCTGTGGGATGGAGCCAGAGGTGAGGGGTGGAGGTTGTTTACTTACAGTTCTTACCTTGCGGGGTTTCTGGGAGAGTGAAACCAAATTCGATACGTAGAGCAGCCCCTATAGAGCTGGCTCCTGAGAAGGCGGTCATCACATGCCAGCTATGATGCAGGGGGGTGGCGCAGAAATGTTTGAGAAGAAAACTGGACATTTGATCTGGGCATTCAACAGAGGGTTAGATTTTACTGTGAGGAGGTTAGTAGAACAGGCATTTTGGGACGAGAAAAGAGCAATCAGAGTCTGTATAGAAATATCAGTCAAAGGAAGGTTAACTGTCTGCCTTCAGCTCGGGTCATGATCTCAAGGTCCTGGGATCGAGTCCCACATCGGGCTCCCTGCTCAGCGGGGAGTCTGCTTCTGCCTCTGCTTCTGCCCCTCCCCCCCCCACTCATGCTCTCTCTCTTGCTCTCAAATAAATAAATAAATAAAATCTTAAAAAAAAAAAGAAATATCAGTCAAAGGAAAAGCATAAGGAAAAAAAGTAAATATAAGGTGAATTTCTTGGATGCTTCATGAGCCTGCATCAGAAGACTGCTTAAAGCGTGCCTCTGCGTGTACTTGCGAGCACCCAGCTGCTCACTGCAGGGTGTTCCCACAGCAGTGGGACTCCCATCTGCTACAGTGCCCATCAGTTTTTTCTGAACACACCTCAGTGTTTGTGGGACTTTATATAAACTCCAGGAAATAGAAAGAAAGGTGTAATCTTTGTGCCCCTGAACCTCAGATACTCTCTAAGTATAGTGAGGTGTGACGAGTACTCCACCTCTGATCATTTTACATTCACAACTTTTTTTTCAACATCCTTATGAAGCAATTTCAGTCATATACAAAAGTCGACGACGGTATGAGCTTTTGTAAATCAACATGCAGCTTCAACTATAAACATATCAGCTTAGGACCAATTATATTTCATCTGGACTCTGATCCATGATTTTATCCATAAACATCTAACATAACCCCATTATCACTGTCACATTCCAACAGTAATTCCTTAATATATCGAAGCACAGTTCACGTTTCTAGCTATCTCAAATATCACAATTTTTTACTTCCAAGTGTTCTGAAAAGAAACTAGGTCATCTGTCCTGTAGAGTTTCCCATAGGAAATTTTCTGGATCACTGAAATCATCTCCTTGGGGGTAGTTTGACAGATTTCTCTGTCGTCTGTATTTTCTGTAAACTGACAGCTGGTTCCAGAGAGTTCATCCAATTCAGATGTCAAAACCAGTGTTTAGTTTTCCTGTCAGGAAGCTCATTAAAGTGGATTGTTTGTTCGGTTTGGGATTTTTTTGTTGTTCTGTGATGTTAGCCGCCCATCCATTAATTTATTGGGAGCTGTAGAAATGATGATACTCTGATTCCAGCATTTCTCTTTATTAGCTCGAAGACTTCTCTAAAGAGCAATGTGCTTATCTTGTGATTGGTGAGCCAGTGTGGAAACAATTTTAAGACTGGAATCCATTTTACTGTGGATGTGAGGAGAATTAGCCACATCTTTCCAGACCATGCTAACACATTATACATCTGAGATAGTTTCTCAGACATTATATTGAAAACAGCAGTGCTTTTCAGAGATGTCATTGGGTTTCTCCAAGGCACCCCCCCTGCCCCCACCCCGGGAACGAGCCTGCCTTGAAAAATGCAGAGCTGGTGCTCAGGGGATTGGAATTGGAATAAACTGACTTTATAGATCAGGTAGGAACTCAGGAAAATGTTCTGCGGAGAGCAGTGGGATTGTAAATTGCTCGTAACATCCTGTGCTGTTTTTCTAGGTTTCGGTGGACCGGGTCTTAAAGACCCTGAAAGAAAATGCCAATAAAGCCAAAAGTTTACTCCTCACTACCATACCTCAGATAGGGTCCATGGAATGGTCAGAAACCCTCCATAACCTGAAGGTAAGTACCCTCAGCCATCTGCAAGCAGATGCTTCCATAGACCGTCAGCTGCCTTTTTCTCTTACTTGCATTTCATCCTTGGTCCAGCTCATTGTGTGTTTTATACTAGTCTAGAAGTTCTCTACAAGTTTTCATGCTCTTTACTACCATACTAACCATTGTGAAATTGAGTAGTTACATATTTTGGCGAGTAATGCAAGACTGTTGAAAGTTCAGGTGGTGAGAGTTTTAGTATCTCGTCTGCCAGGCTCTTAACATTGTCATGCTTTGCAGGGTATCCCTAAGTCATACTTCAGAAGGTTGATAGTGCTTGTTCTGTACGTGGCTTACATTGCTGACAAAGCGGTTTGCTCTTTGGCAGACCCAGGCAAAGTGTTGGCAGCCTTTAAAGCCAAAATACTAATAGCAATACCAAAACAGTGCCAGGGAATGTCTACTTAGTGTTGATGTTGTATCAGACTAAGACAGTGATTAATGATAAACATGGGATGGGTTGTAGACTGGTAGCTTTTCAACTCTAGTAGTAATTCCCAGAATATAATTTAAACTGAGTGCTAAGCTCAGAGACGCATGATTTTTATTTGGACATTTTGTGACTCTCTTGACTAGCCACACTGGATAAGGAGTTGCCTCAAATCGATTGGATATTACATTCCCCTAGTATCCAGAGAAGGTGGCTAGCATGTCCTAAGGTCTAGCTCATACCTATACTCTTGGGTCTTATGACAAGTAGTTGAGAGAGGATTTGAAAAGTTGATAAAAGCCCTCCCTACCTGACCTGCTACCCCTAAGGAGCTCTGGAATGAGAGCCACAATTTTAGTGTGGTGAAGACACTATGTGGTGGTCAGTGACTGATAGCTGCTGGGCATTGAGGAGCCATGATTTTAGTGGATACCGTGTGCATGGTGGAAGTGCTCCAGCCCAGCCGGTTTCCAGCTATCTGTACAAAACCCCTGAGAGATACACAGGGCCTGTTCTTGCAAGCAGATACGGCAGGCTGCAGTACTCACCCCTGTAACAGGTTTTTCTCTCCGCCCTACGCACTGGCAAAGTCAGGAATATTGGAACTTGTATTCCATTTTTTTCCCACCAGACTTTAAGCCCATAAGGGACAGGAAACACATGTGTTGGTTTCAACCTCTATACCTAGGAGGAGCTAAATGTTCTTTAATGAGTAAATGATAGCCCCTCTTTCCCCCATGAAGTTCGCATCATAACTGAAATACAGGCAAGCCTTTATTATGAATGTGAAACAAATTAATTTCTAAGAATTGAGGAAAGTCCGTTTCAAGTGGAAACCGTTACATTTCCCTGAGTGCAGGGCAACAGGAACAGGAGGACGTTAGCTTGTCTAAATAAGCACGCTATTGATTATGGGAAGTATGACTCATACTTCTGCTGCTGCAGAGGCTAATGTCACTGGCAACATGTGATGGGTTGTTCTTTTGTTTGGGGGTTTGTTTTGTTTTGTTTTGTTTTAGGTTTTCCAACTGACCCCATTTGACCATAGTCTTTTGAATTTGAAGATAATTTCTCAAGCAATAAATGTATTATTTCAGCTTCATTTTTAAGTAAAAAAATGCTAGGATGGTAGAAATCCATGTGCTCCTTCTGTGAAGTTTCTGGAAGTATGTAAAAATAGTGTGCTTCTGTATGGATGCATTTTTAAAGAGAGTTAATATGTGTAGCTTTCCTCAGATTCTCAAAGAGATACATGATCTAAAGAAAGAAAATGAAGAATTGCTGCTCTAGATGATACTGAGAATCATGGCCTCCATTCTGTCGCATTAAGGAACACCCTACTAATAACCCCTTATTCTGGGGTAGCGTGTTCAGTCCCCTCTACACTGAGGTGTGTATCGTCCATTCACTCATTCATTTCAGAAACACTCAGCACCCACTGTGTGGCCAGCTGTGGTTTACAAAGATAGATAAGACTTGCAGTGATGAAGATGATCCTATTAGGTTTAGAGATACTAATGTACTAAGATTTCAAGGATTTTTTTTCCAGTGGGATAAGGTTAATGACAGAGGTTGATTTACATTAATCCAGGCTGGAGGTTGGTGTATAAAATGTATCCTAGTGGATGTGCAAGGGGCCGGAGGTCCAGGAGAATCTGAACAGCCTTCTTGAGATAAGCACTACTCACTTTACAAGAAAGGAGAGAGAGGAATTAAGAGTTAGGGGCGATGTCGCAAGTCCCACACCTGGTTGGTTGGTTTTAAGGTTTGGTGAACAGGAAAATTTCCTGGGGAGTTTACTGAAAGTGTGTATACCGTGAGTCCTTGGTCTCTGAAATCAAAATCTGGTTTTTTGTAAGTACTCCTGGTGATTATCCTGATCTTCAGAATCACTTCCTATAGCAAATGCTTGGTTAACTGTGCCTGTTTTCTTCCTTTTAGAATATGGCCCAGTTTTCTGTTTTATTACCAAGACATTAAACGAGCACTGCTGCCTAGGAGACAAGAAGACTTTCTAATTTCAGCCATTTGAGAAATTTCAGCTTAACTTGGAAAAAACATGGAAAAGACATGCAGCTCTCATGCCCTCACCTGTTAAGGAGAAGAACATGATAAGACAAGAAGACATGCACTTATCAGAGATGCCTTCTAGAAGGCTTAGGCTGCTTCAGAAAATGACCAATGAACATGTGGAAAAATTCTGACACTTTAGAAAAAAAGATTAGACCCCATTTATCCTTCCCCCAGTAAATTTGTAATAATAAAGGGTGGGAGGTAACATCCAGTTCCCTATGTTACCAAGGAAATATGAAGAAGAAATGGGAATTCTTAGGCTGTTTATTGGTGTGACTATAAATTTGTACAGTCTTTTTGGAGGGCAGTTTGCTAAAATGTATCAAAGGCTTAAAAATACTTAGACCCTTTGTGCTGGTTACGCTACTCCTAGGAATTTATCTTTAAAAAATTATCAGAGATACAAAGAATTATGTATAAAGAAGGATGTCTAATATACCATTAGTTATAATAGTAAATATTCAGAACAATCTGAATATCCAACAGTTGGAGGTAAATTACGGCCTACTTCTAATTGGATTGTGGAGCAGTCAACTGAGGATCATGTTTTCACATAATATTTAATGTCCTAAAGAAATGGCTGCTCTATAATATGAAAGGAAGAAAGGATATATCGCACACATTTTCCACTGCTAATTTTGTTTTAAAGTTCTACATTAATGTACAAAAAGACCAGAAATGGATATATAATCTTTTGTTACTGTATTTGGGGTTGGGTCACTGAATCATTTTAATTTTCTATTTTTCTGTGTCTTCACGTTTTTCTACAATGAATATAATCAAATAATAAAGTTGTCTTAAAAATAAAAAGATCCAGTTCTTGAAAACAACTGATGTGAAGCAAAGTTTAAGATGGTAGTTCTAAGAGGAGTTCTGTTTGGGTTCTGTCTTCATTGTATTAAAAAAGAGGATCATTAATAACTGTACAGTGAGAACAATACTTGGGCCTGCAACAACTTGAGAATAACTGGGTGTTTAATCCTCAGAGAGTCTGAAACTCTGTAAGAGACTACAGACACACATGCTCGTGTGTCAGGTATTTTTAAAATTAATAATTGACCTTTGTTTCTACTTTTTATGAGTCGATGAATTATTTTACATGAGTTAATGGTTTGGAATTTTTCATAAAACGGAAGCTTGCTTCTTTCTCTTTTTGTTGTTCATTTTATAGGAGTGTGTTTTGTTTTCTCTCGCAGGGAGAGCCTTTTTTTCCCTCAGAGATACTACTATTCACTGTGGCCTGTTACTGGGTCCTTTAGTCATGTAGCTTGTCTGTTTAAAGAATCTGTAAAGTCTGTGTTTGTGTCTAGGAGACTGTCCTCGAGATAATAAGCTGCTAATTGTAAACAACAAAATAAAGTGGTTAACCCCCCCGCCCAGCATTAATATTGAGCTGTTTGGGTTACGTGGGATTATGATTCTCGAATTCCCCAGTGCAGGGATCCAACCCCGGCTGCACATTAGAGATACACAGATGATATAACGGACCTGAACCCAGAACTCCCTGACTCTGTAAGCCCTGATCCACTACTCTGTAATACTATATATACACCTTTTTCCTTCGTTCTTAGTACATGTCTGAGGATGTCAAGGCAAAAACATGTGGGCATTTTTCTTGCTGCCTTCAGAAAGTACAGTTCTGCCCCAGCAGCTTTCAGGGGTGTCTCTTGATTCAATAACCTTTTCTAGCAACCTCATTTTCAGACTTCTCATATGGAGTATACTTCTCTTCTGTTGTTGTTACCCGTCAGCCACTCCTTATACAAAGCCAATGTATTCTTCCAGACACCTCATTCTTGAGGACTTTGCTGACCATTTCTTCCTGGATTGCTTTTTACTTACATCATCTTTCACTTTTTTTTTTTTTAAGCTATAAAATTAAGTAAACGGTGATCAGTTTGAGTATTTCAGAGTTAACCCAGTGGATTATGGGCATAATGGAAAGTTGTAGCTTAGTGACTTAGCCCTTTGGAAGAGTGCCAAGTTACTGATAAGTGCATTTGCATCTACTTAGAAAATGTTATTGGTAATGCATTGTTTTTCATAATTTTGTGGATGAACCAGAATAGTTCATATGTAGAGTGTTAACCAAAAAAAGATGGAGAAGGCTGGAATACCAGGGTTATATTTGAGACCTGAGATGTTTTGCACACTAGCCCCAGTGCATCCTGGAGTTGTTTATAATAGGCAAAAGCTTAGGAATGGCTAAAATTCTCAATGGTGGCATCTAAATAAGGTGCATCAATACAAATAAATGATGCATTATCTTTATGCGCCAGTATGGAATTAAGTGGAAATCAGAAAAATACATGAAGTAAAATAACGCAGTTCAGGTGTGCGGATAGCATATTTATGCTTTCTGTTCATAAGAAGTTTCTGGTAAGAAGCTTAGTAATAGGGGCACCTGGGTGGCTCAGTCGTTAAGCGTCTGCCTTCGGCTCAGGTCATGATCCCAGGGTCCTGGGATCGAGCCCCACATCGGGCTCCCCACTCCGTGGGAAGTCTGCTTCTCCCTCTCCCACTCCCCCTGCTTGTGTTCTCTCTCTTTGCTGTCTCTCTGTCAAATAAATAAATAAAATTAAAAAAAAAAAAAAAGCAGCTTAGTAATAGGGGCGCCTGAGTGGCTCAGATGGTTAAGCATCTGCCTTCGGCCCAGGTCATGATCCCAGGGTGCTGGGATCAAGCCCAGTGTTGGGCTCCCTGCTCAGCGGGGACTCTGCTTTTCCCTTTTCCTCTGCCCCTCCCCCCCCCACTCGTTTTCTCTCTCTCAAATAAATCTTAAAAAAAAAAAAATGATAATCTCTGAGGTATGAATCAAGAGACCTACTGTCTACTTCATGCCTTTCTGCACTGTTTGAGCTTTTTACCATAATCATCTACTCTCTTTAAGGAGTGGACACTAGAGGAGACCTGGCTTTGTAGCAGTTCATGTAAAATAAGAAACTAATCTCTCTTAATTTGATACTGAATTTGTTAAATCATGTCTGGAACACTGTATCCTGTTCTGGGCACAACACTTTGAGGAGAACATTGACCATCTAAAGAGCACCAGTTTAGAAGGGTGTGAGCACTGGGAAGACCATGCCACATAAGTAATGGTTAAAGAAATTGAGTATCTTTAACCATTGAAGGAAAAACAGAACTTTAAATATTTAAAGGGCTGTCATTCAGTTAAGGACTTCCCCATCTCCCTCACTATTTGATAAACCTCCATAAAAGCATGAACTTTGTCTTTTTCACTTGGGATCCTCAGTTCCTTGTACTTAGCACAAGTTCAACGAATATTTGTGTAAATGAAAATCTAATTCTGTCTTTCCTGTGTGACTCTCACCTGTCAAAGACCTCACATTAGTGGTTGCCCATCTCTCCATGCTCAAATTTTCCCTCACTGGATCATTTCTCCCAGCACACAAATATGCTGGTACTTCTCCCATTAAAAAAAAAAGTTCTTGGCCACAATTAGTGTGCTGTTTGTCTTACTGCTTTGTCTTTTATTGGGATATAGCCCCCGAAGATCTCTTCTGTCTCCCAATTCCTCTTCCTTGTTTCTTCAGCTCACTCCAGTCCAGATTTTGCCAGCACCCCACTTTTAACACCACCACCACTATTCTCAAGGTCACCACCTTACTAAATCTACTGGTCACTTTTGAGCTTAATCTTTCTTTTCCTATCAGCAGCATATGATACATTTAATCCCTCCCTCTTCCTTGATAAATATTCTTCACTTGGCTTCCAAGGACACCACACTCAGTTTTCTTTCTACCTCGATGGTTGCTACTCAGTCTATTCTGGTTCCTGCTGTTCTCTCAAATCTTTTAATGTTACCTGCTCCAGGGGTCAACTCTTGGACTTCTCCATCTCCACTCATTCCTCAGTGACTGGTTCCAGTCCCTACCTCCACCCCCAAATCTCTCCCAGTACTCTCCCATCTCAGGCATCGGAAGTTTCATCCTTCCAGTTCCTCAGACCGAAAACATGGGAGTTATCCTTGACTCTTCAAAACCCACACACCAGGAAGATATTTATTCTACCATCCAAAATATATCCAGGAACTGGGGTACCTGGGTGGCTCAGTCAGTTAAATGTCTGCCTTCAGCTCAGGTCATGATACCAGCATCCTGGGATCCAGCCCTACATCAGGCTACCTGTTCAGTGGGGAAGCCTGCTTCTCCCTCTCCTGCTCCCCCTGCTTGTGCTCTCTCTCTCTGTCAAATTAAAAAAAAAAAAAAAAAAAAGGTTTCTGCTCTGGACTTCATAAAATCTATTTTAAAAAAGAAAGAGGGGCGCCTCGGTGGCTCAGTCGGTTAAGTGACTGCCTTCAGCTCCGGTCATGATCCCAGGGTCCTGGGCTCAAGCCCCGCATCGGGCTCCCTGCTCAGCGGGGAGTCTGCTTCTCCTTCTACCTCTCCCCCTGCTTGTGTTCTCTCTGCCTCTCTCTCAAATGAATAAATAAAATCTTTAAAAAAAAATGAACAATCAACAAAATGTTGTTGGTTTTACCTCACTCAGTAAACTGAACACACACAGAAATTGAATAGCTGGTCATATCAATAGGATCTTGAGGAAAAGATTTTTGAAGAAGTACAAACACCAAAATACCTAAGTGTTGTAGAATTCAGCATATAACTGAAAAAGATGTGTGCTTGAATTCATAGGTATTTTGTTGCAGAGCACATTTTTTTCCATAATAAAAACAAAAGCATTTGATGATTTCATTTAGGGAAAATTAACAGGAATTGTCAGTGTTTTCAAATGATGCCCTCAGCTTTATAGATGATTCAGGTTTAAAAAGTCTACACATCGGAATGTGATGATGCGTTCATTAACTGCTCTTTGTGACCTCACTTTAGTTTACAAATTCTCTCCCTGTAAGAATCAAGATTACAAGGTTAAAGCAGTAAGGAATAGGAAAGTCAATTCCAAATGTAGACAAAAATACAAAGAATAGTAATGAACCTTTATTACCTGGCTTCAAGAATTATCATCTCATAGCCAATGGGTTTCTTCTATATTCCCACCCACTACACTCCTCCCATGTTATTTGAAGCATTTCACATACATCATATAATTTCATCCATGAGTAGTAGTTCCATGTTACTTCTAAAGGATAAGTATTTTTAAGGGAGCCACGATACCATTCGCACACATTTGAAAGTTAAAATTTCCTTCAAGGCATCAAATATGCAGTGAATATTCAAAAGTTCAAATATCTTGGGGCACAAGGGTGGCTCAGTCAGTTAAGTGTCTGACTCTTGATTTCAGCTCAGGTCATGATCTCAGGGTCATGAGATTGAGCCCTCGACAGGCTCTGCACTGAGTGTGGAGCTTGCTTGAGATTCTCTCTCTCCGTCTCCCTCTGCCCCTATCCCCCTTTCAAATAAATAAATTTTAAAAATACATGTCTTAATATATACACAGAAAGAGTATTTCATAAAATTTAAGTCATTCATGGCAAATAAGTTTAGTAAACAAGAAATAGAAATTCCTTAGAATTTAGGAACAGATCAGATATATACTATGAAATACATATTGGATAAATGGTTAGAAACAAAGCCATAGGAAGAGAAAATATAAGAAAACAATGAGACTCTATCTTAAATACCAGGCAGATTAAAAAAAAAAAAACTAAATAGTACTGAAGAAAATTTAAAATACAGTCAATACAACTAAAAACTCAAAAGAGTAATTCAGAACATTAGACAGAGTTGGAGAGAAAATTGGTTAGCTGGATTATGAACTAAAACTCAGAATGTACAGAGAAATCGAGATGGAAAACATGGCAGACAGTTTGAAATGTAAAACGCAGCAGAAGTCCCAACATAAATCTTACTGGAGAGAATACATGTTCCAGAAAGAGGAAATAAAGAAGATGGGTGGCATTTCTCTGACTCTCAGCATAACAGCATAAGGAACTCTGTGGACAAGCTCACCAGCAAAACCAGTGAAAATTATTTTAAAACAACCAGCTAAAATCTCTGGGTATGGTTGAAGAACACTTAGTAACAAAATAAACACACATTCAAGAGAATTTACTAAAACGTATTAGGAACCATGGCAGTCTGTGGTATTTGAACTGAAAGATCTGCTTCCCCCTTCCTCCCTCCCAATTCAGAAAGATGGAAACTTTACTCTAGACTGGTGCAGCCAAGAACACAGAGTTTCATCTCCCCTAGTTCCTAGTTGGAGAGCTATCATCCCAGGAGGGGCAGGATGTCAGTATTTCTCACCTGCCCCCCTCCTATCTGCTACTGAGGCTAAGTTATAGGCAAGTGTCAGTGACGGGTGGAGTCTTTCTTCTTCTACCCAGCCCCTAAGGAACTCTACCCTGTAGGTGGTGTTGCTGAGAATACTGGGACCCCAATCATCCTTCCCGCAGCCTGTAACATGAGGAGAGTCAAGCAAAAAAAGCTGAAGGTACTGCCCGCCCCCCGCCCCCCAGCCCGCTCCCAGCAACCAACCACCACCACAAGCGCTCAGCTCCTAAACTGAGAGTGTCATTCAGAGAGAAGCTTGCCATTGTCCTCCCTTCCAGCCCCATAGCCATAACTCAGAGATTTTGCCTGGAGGGAGAGTAGGCAATAAACCAGAGAACTCCAATTCTTTTCCTAAAGGAACTGACTTCATTTGGAACAGAGTGTGGAGAAGTTCAAGCCTAAGGGTGCTCCCCCAAACAGTGACGGTAGTAGTGAAGGGCAATTGGGATGATATTGGCAGAATCATGTGATATATAAGCCAAACTGGGCCAGCTAGTGTGCATGAGAGAACCTGGAAAAACATAGCTGACAGAAGACTGTCTGGGATCAGAACAAATATCAATAACTGACTTCCAGAACTATCCCTTCGAAGGAATCCGAATTTCATTGAGTTAGCTTATGAGCATTTATATTGTTGTAAGCAATAAAGAAATCACCTAGCAATAGTTTAACAGCTGGGTATGATCAGGGAAAGGGACAACCGAAGAGAACCTTGAAAAAAAAAAACAGTGTTAACCCAGGGTGACTGGGTGCATAACCCAAGGATATGCTCTCTGAAGAACAGTATCAGAAGCGTACTGGTGCGTCTACGGCCATACCACCCTGAACGCGCCTGATCTCGTCTGATCTCGGGAGCTAAGCAGGGTCAGGCCTGGTTAGTACTTGGATGGGAGAAGTGTACTGGTGCAAGAAACAAATAGACTCTAATAAAATAATTTGTTACTAAACAAATAAACAAGCAAATAACAATAAGGAGCACCAAAGGGGAGGCACCAGTACCCAGATTTGCTACAATATATTATCTTAAGTGTCCGGATTCCAATAAAAATGATTAGTCATGCAAGGAAACAGGAAAGTATGACCCATACACTGGAAAAAAGCAGACAACAGAAACTGCCTGTAGAGCAACCAGATGTCAAGTTTAACAGTTTTCAAAGTAGCCAATATAAACATGTTCAAAGAACTAAAAAGAAACACAAAGAGTTACAACGGTATGATGAACATGTTGCAGCAAATAGAGGATATCAATAAAGAGACAGGAATTATTAAAAAAAATACATGGAGATTCTAAAGTAGAAAAATACAATGACTAAAGTGAAAAATTCACTAAAGAGGCTCAGCAGCAGTAGATTTGATTTAGAAGAAATAATTACCAAATTTGAATAAAGTTCAATAGAGATTATACAACCTGAAGAGCAGAGATAAAAGAATGAAGAAAAATGAACAGCATTTCAGAGCAAAATTAACCTAAAGCAAGAAGAAAGGAAATAGATTAGAATGGAAATTAATAAAACAGAGATTAGAAAAAAATACAGAAAATAAATTAAAAAGCTGATTCTCTGAAAAGAGCAACAAAATTGGCAAAACTTTAGCTTGATTAACCAAGACAAAAGAGATGGCACTCAAATTGCTGGAATTAGAAATGAAAGATGAGATCCTTCTACTGTTCTCATAGAAATAAAGAGAATTATAAAAGAATACTATGAGCAATTGTATGCTAACAAATTAGATACCCCAGATAAAATAGGCAAAGTCCTGGAAACACACAAATTTCCAAATTGACTTGAGAATAAAAAGACAATCTGAATAGGCCTATAACAAGAGATTAAATAATAATAGATACAGAAAAAACATCTGACAAAATTCAACATCCTTTCATGATAAAACTGTCAATAAACGAGGAATTTAAAGAAAATGACCTTAACAAAGGTCATATATGAGAAGCCCATGATTAACATCATATTGAGCAGTGAAAAATGGAAAGCTGTTTCTAAAACTGAAAAATCAGCAACAAGGCAAGGATGCCTATTCTTTCTACTTCAATTCAACATAGTACTGGAAGTCTTAGCCACTGCAATTAGACAAGAAAATAAAATAAAACGCATCCAAATTGGAAAGGAAGAAGTAAAATTATATCTGTAGATGGCACAATTTTACATGTAGAAAACTCTAAAGACTAAAAAAAAAAAAAAAAAAAAAACCCAACTACTAGAATTATTAATTCAGTAATGTGGTATGATACAAAGTCAATACAGAAAAATCAGTGGTGTTTCTATACACTAACAATGAACTATGTAGAAAGAAAAAGTCCCATTTGCAATAGCATCAAAAAAAAGAAAATGCTTTGAAACAAACTTAGCTAATGAGGTGAAAGACTTGTATACTGAATACTTCAAAACATAGATAAATGAGGGGTGCCTGGCTGGCTCAGCCAGTAGAGCATGTGACTCTTGATCTCAGGCTCGTGAGTTCAAGCCCCACATTGGCACAGAGCCTACTTTTAAAAAATTGATAAATGACATTAAAGAAGACATAAATCAATGGAAAGACATCCTGTATTCATGGATTGGAATAATTGATAGTGTTAAAATGTCCATGCTACCCAAAGTAATCTACCAATTCAAAGCATTCCCTATCAAAATCCTATTGGCTTTTATTCAGAAGAAGAAAAAAAATCCTAAAATTCAAATAGAACCACAAATGACACAGCCAAACAATCTTGAGAAAGAAGAACAAAGCTAAAGGCATCACAGTCAAGTGGGACTACATCAAACTAAAAAGCTTCTGTACAGCAATGAAAACAATTAGCAGAGTGAAAAGGCAGCTTATGCAATGGGAGAAAATACGTGTGAACCATATATCTGGTAAGGGGTTAATATCCAAAATAGGTAAGGAACTCCTACAACTCAATAGCAAAAAAATAAACAAACAAAAAACCCCAAAACTTGATTTAAAAATGAGCTCAGGAGTTGAATAGACATTTCTCTAAAGAAGACATGTAAATGGCTATCAGCTTTATGAAAAAATGCTCCAACATCAATAATTACTAGGGAATGCAAATCAAAACCACAATGAAATATCACTTCATGTTTGTCAGGATGGCTATTATAAACAAAACAAAACAAAAACAAAAACCCACAAGTGTGGGTGAGGATATAGGGAATTTGGAACCCTTGTGCACTGTTGGTGGGAATGCAAATTGGTGTAACCACTATGGTAAATAGAATGGAGATTAAAATTAAAAATAAAACTACTACACGATCCAGCAATCCCACTTCTGGATATTTCCAAAAGAACTGAAGGAGGATCTTAAAAAATATTAGCATTCCCATACTCATTGCAGCACCATACACAATAGTCAAAATGTGGAAACAACATAAATGCTCATCAACAGATAAATGGATAAAGAAATTGTGTATACACATACAATGGAAAAGAAGCCTTTAAAAAGAATTATGCTGAGCAAAATAAGTCAATCAGAGAAAGACATGTATCATATTATCTCAGTGATATAAGGAATTCTTAATCTCAGGAAACAAACTGAGGGTTGCTGGAGTGGTGGGGGTGGGAGGGATGGGGTGGCTGGGTGATAGACATTGGGGAGCGTATGTGCTATGGTGAGCGCTGTGAATTGTGTAAGACTGTTGAATCACAGACCTGTACCTCTGAAACAAATAATATGTTATATGTTAAAAAAAGAAGATAGTAGGAAGGGTAAAATGAAGGGGGGGAATCGGAGGGGAGACGAACCATGAGAGACTATGGACTCTGAGAAACAAACTGAGGGTTCTAGAGGGGAAGGGGGTGGGGGGATGTGTTAGCCTGGTGATGGGTATTAAAGAGGGCACACGTACTGAATGGAGCACTGGGTGTTATACGCAAACAATGAATCATGGAACACTACATCAAAAACTAATGATGTAATCTATGGTGATTAACATAACATAATAAAGTTAAAAAAAAAAAAAGAAGGCAATTCTGCCATATGCAACAACATGGATGAACCTTGAAGACATATGCTAAGTGGAATAAACCAGTCACAGAAAGACAAATATTGTATGATTTTACTTACATGAGTTATCTAAAATAGTCAAATTCATAAAATCAAAATGTGTAACTGTGGTTGCAGAACTGGAGAAAGGGGAAATGTGAATTATTAATCAACAGCCATACAGTTTCAATAATCTCAAGATGAGTAAGTTCTAGAGATTTTCTCTACAACATTATACCTATAGTCAGTAATACTGTATTATACACTTAAAGAATTGTTAAGAGGAGTGCCTGGGTGGCTCAATCAGTTAAGCACCCGACTCTTGATTTTGCCTCAGGTCATGAGCTCAAGGTCGTGGGAAAAAGCCCCGCATAGGGCTCTACACTCAGCAGGGAGTCTGCTTGATATTCTCGCTCACCCTCTCTCTCTGCCCCTCCCCCCCACACACACACTGCATGCACGAGCTCTCTCTGTAAAGTCTGTAAATTAATTTTTAAAAGTATTTTATTTATTTGAAAGAGAGTGTGAGCGCTAGCGGAGGAAGATCATGACCAAGCCAAAGTCAGACTGCTTACCCAACTGAGCCATCTGAGGCACCCCAATAAATAAATCTTTAAAAAACATTGTTAAGAGCGTAAATCTCATGTTAAGTGTTCTTACTAAAATTAAAGCTTTTTTTAAAAAAAGATTTATTTATTTATTTTAGAGAGAGAGAGAGCACACACAAATGGGGGTGGGGCAGAGGGAGAGGGAGAGATAATCCCAAGCAGACTTCCCGCTGAGAAAGGAGCCTGATGTGGATTGAGATGAGACCCTGAGATCATGACCTGAGCCAAAAACAAGAGCTGGATGCTCAGCTGACTGAGCCACCCAGGCGCCCCCTAACATTAAAGTTTTTAAAAGGAATTCTAAGATGGGTCTCACTGGGTTAGAATTAATGTGTTAACATGGTTGTGTTCCCTTTTGAGGCTGTAGGGGATAATTTGTTTCTTGCCTTTGTGGGTGACTCTCTAGAGGTCACCCACATTCCTTGATTTAGTGCATCCTCCTTCCACCTTGAAAGCCAGCAACATTAAGCTGCATCTTTTTCACACTGCCATCTCCCTGGTTCTCTTTGTTCTGCCTCCCTCTTTTATTTATAAGAATTGTGATATGTTGGGCCCATCTGGATAATCCAGAATAATCTTTCTCTACTTGGCAGACTGAATAATGTCCCCCCAAATACCTGGACCTGAATTCCTGGAACCTATGATTGTTACTTTTATGGAAAAAGGGACTTTGCCTATGTAATTAAGTTAAGGATCCTGAAATGAGGAAATTATCCTGGATTATCTGGGTGAGCTCTAAATATAATCACAAGTGTCCTTATAAGAGAGAGACCAAAGAGATTTGACAACAGGAAGGTGAAGGAGATATGATGACAGAGCAGAGATTAGAGAGATGTGCTTTGAAGGCAGAGGAAGTCAAGCAATACAAGTGGCCACTTGTTGAAAAAAGCAAGGGATGGGAATTTCCCCTCAGAGCCTCCAGAAAGAACGAGCCCTACATTTTCTTTCTTCTTTCTCTCTCTCTTTCTTTCTTTCTTTCTTTCTTTCTTTCTTTCTTTCTTTCTTTTTCTTTCTTCCTTCCTTCCTTCTTTCTTTATTTTCTTTCTTCTTTCTTTCTTTTTTAATTTTATTATGTTATGTTAGTCACCATGCAATACATCATTAGTTTTTGATGTGGTGATCCACGATCCATTGTTTTCGTATAACACCCAGTGCTCCATGCAGTATGTGCCCTCCTTAATACCCATCACTGGGCTAACCAATCCCCCTCCCCTCTAAAACGCTGTTTGTTTCTCAGAGTCCATAGTCTCTCATGGTTCATCTCTCCCTCCAATTCCACCCCCTTCATTTTTCCCTTCCTTCTCCTAATGTCCTCCATGCTATTCCTTATGTTCCACAAATAAGTGAAACCATATGATAATTGACTTTCTCTGCTTGACTTATCTCACTTAGCATAACCTCCTCCAGTCCCATCCATGTTGATGTAAAAGTTGGGTATTCATCCTTTCTGATGCCAGCCCTACATTTTCAATCCAGCCCAGTGAAACTTATTTCATTCGGCCTTCTGACCTCTAGAACTGTAAGTGGATAAAATTGTGCGTTATAAGCTACTAAATTTGTGGTGACTGGTCATAGCAGCAATAGGAAACTAATACATCATCTTAAAGTCTGCTGATTACCAACCTTAATTCCATCTCCAACTTTAATTTCATTTTGCCTTGTAACCTAACATATTCACAGGTTCTAGAGATTAGGATATACACATTTTGTGGGGAGGAGCATCATACTGCCTACCACAACTTGACATACATTGAAAATAAATTCTAGGTTGATAAAATATGTAAATGTCAAATAATAACAGAATATATAGGAGAATGTGTGTGTATAATTCTGGGTGTATAAAAGACCTTAAACATGACAACAAAGTTGTAAGACATCTTTTTTTAAAGATTGGTTGGTACATTTGTTTCCATCTAAAAATTTAAATTCTGTAGGTTGAATAATACCATATACAAAGTAATAATACAAGCAACAAGCCGGCAGATATTTGTAATGTATATAACCAAGGATAATAGTCTCAGAGGAAAAGGAAGAAAGAAAAAGTGTTTGAATATATGAAACAGATGTATGTATAACTCTGTTCTTTAGAGCATTCAATACAAGTAAAAATTGATAACAACTTAAATGTCCATCAGTAGGGAAATGATTAAGTAACTGGTACATTTATCCAAATAAAAGGATACCTGCAGCAGTTTAAAAGAACAGGGGAGAATCTTTATGACCTGCAAAAATCTCCAAGACTTATTGATATTTTAGCCAGTTACAGAACAGTGCTTATTTTACGATGCATATTATGTAAGGGGGAAAACAGCATACACCAAACAAAGCCACAAGTCATAACGATCTCCCCCACCTTTCTGAGGATATCAGCATTTATCTCTGTGGGCAACGGTAGCAACAAAAGGAAACATTAGTTTTGTTTTATATGATTTGAATACAAATACACTCATGTATAAACTGCATAACATAGTTTAAAGCACAGAGTTTTGTCTTGCGCATCATTGTATCCAAGCACCCAGCTCAGTACTACAAAGGTAATGTTTGTTTAGTAACAGAAGTCCAAGGGGGTAGGACTTAACTGCTAATGCTAAGTCCTGTGCCGGTGAAATGTGGTGGTATGCCTAAATTCTTCCTGCTTCAAGTCCAGCTTGGTCTTTCTCTGGGAACTATTTTGGGTAAACTGAAGGCCAAAGCCAGAGGAGTGTGTGTGTGTGTGTGTGTGTGTGTGTACTAGTATGTATAATAATTTATACCCTTTATGTCTAATCCAGGCAACCACTGCAAAATAGCCACCTCTGTACCCATTTTACAAATGAAGAAACTAAGGCTTAGATAAGGCCTAACTAACTGAAATACCCGGATGTCTCTTCTTTTTTTTAATCTTCCTGTTAATGCAACATTGACAGTTGCAGAATTCTTAAGAAATAGAATGTGGTCAGTTCTAGAAAAACTTCCTGCTACCAGTGCTTGGCTTACTTTATTAGTTATTTATTTGTATTAGGTAGTTCAAACACTTGTGTTTTTTTTTTTTTTTATTATGTTACGTTAATCACCATACATTACATCATTAGTTTTTGATGTAGTGTTCCATGATTCACTGTTTGCATATAACAGTGCTCCATGCAGAACGTGCCCTCTTTAATACCCATTGCCAGGCTAACCCATCCTCCCACCCCCCTCCCTTCAAACACTTGTTTTTAAAACTGGTAGCAAATTATATTCTGTACAAAATAAATCTCCCTCCACACAGCCCCCAGCTATCCATGTCCTTACCCTGAGGCAACAATCAACAACATTTTGCATGTCTTTCCAGAAATATTCTATGTATGTACAAGCACATATACAAATATTTCTAAAATTTAATTTGAGGGGCGCCTGTGTGGCTCAGTTGCTAAGCGTCTGCCTTTGGCTCAGGTCCTGATCCCAGGGTCCTGGGATGGAGCCCTGCATCGGGCTCCCTGCACCGCAGGAAGCCTGCTTCTCCCTCTCCCACTCCCCGCTTGTGTTCCCTCTCTCTGCTGTCTTTCTGTCAAATAAATAAATAAAATCTTTAAAAAAAATAAACAAATAAAATAAAATTTAATTTGAACTATTTTACATACATTTTCCAGTACCACTCTCTTTTTTTACTCTCATGATGTACCTTGAAAATGACTACATTTTTGCTAGATCTGCTGCATTCTGTTTAATAGCTATATATTATTAATTTTAGGGAAGCCTCATAATTTCATTAATCTCTCCTCATTTATGGCCATTGAAATGTTCTTGTATCTTTTGTTATTACAAAACTATAGTTACTATTCTTCTTACACATGGGCCATTTTGCCCATATGTAAATGTGTCTGCAGAATAATTTCTAGAGGTGGAATTACTGAATCAAAGAGATGTCCCTTTAAATTTTTCATCAATACTGCTAATTTTTCTCTGTGGATGTTATATAAATTTACCCCCCTCAGCAATATTATCCACATTATATCTGACACTATGAAAACACTTTGCACAAGAGGAAAAGAATGAAAAGGAAAAAAAAAATGATCTTATTTGCGTATAGACAAACTTAGTTATTTTTAACTTTGCCCAGGGGTTGGTAACACAGTTGCATCAACGACCCATTTCCTGGAACAGTACTACCTTCTAACTGAAACTGTGAAATCAAGCCCCTTTTCTTTAACTTTATACATGATTAATATACTTCATTTAGGATGGGCATGGAAATTATTAATTCTATTCTTCCATGTAGCAGAAAACTCTGCTTTGGGGTCGACTGGCCCCTCACAACCCTGGATCACTTTCTGATTGCACTTTGCAGAAGTATCCACCTTTGGTTCAATGGTGGACCAAGTGGACACCTGCCCCTTTCTGAGAGCTATGTATTTGAGGTACTTTCCCTGGCAGAAAGAGATACACTGTCTCCCCATTTCTCCCTTCCCTCCTTTCATCAATCTCATTTCAAGGGTCCTTAGGAAAACATTTTATTTGATTATTGTTTAGCTATATGCAAAGTAGTTTTCTCAGTGTCCCATCTATATAGATTCCTTGATGTGTAAGGCCAAATTTTATTTTGCCTTGCTGTTCCTATCTAAAGCTTGAGAGTATGACAACTAATAAAAACTTTTTACATGTTAAAATAGCTTTAAAATCGTATAGCAATTTATCAGACTTGATTACTTAAAAAATGGTAGTTAGAAGGATCCTGAGATTTACTTCCTGGGTTGCTAACTTCATATTTCACCTGTAACAACAGTTTTCACACCCCAAATCAGTCCATTAGATGATTTATAATGAGAGGAACACGATTTCTCTCTTTCTCGCTCCTCATCTCCAATAAAGAAAAAATACTGGGTGCTTGGGTGGCTCAGCCAGTTAAGTGTCTGCTTTGGGCTCAGATCCTGATCCCAGGGGCCTGGGATCAAGTCCACATGGGGCTCCTTGCTCAGCGGGGAGCCTGCTTCTCCCTCTGCCTTCTACTCCCCCTACTTGTGCTCTTTCTTTCTCTCTCTCCTTGACAAATAAATAAATAAAATCTTTAAAAAAGAAAGAAAGAAAAAAATACTATCACTAGCTTCTTCTGGGTAGAACATGCTGATTTGATCTCTTACTCATTAAAAATTATCTTTGGTGATCTTTACCAGATCAAGAAGGCTCAGCTTGGTTGGGGACCAGGTATGGTTTTAGTCTGTTAATAATTTTTTCCCCTGCTATGGGGAGGAAGGACTCTCTCAGGAGAGAACTAGAACAGAACATGGGAAGATTTATGACCACCACACATACCTCCTGTTTTGTTTTTAATCTTTCTTTTGAGATGATGAGCCTTTTACTCCTATTGCCTAACACAGTGCCTGGTATACAAGAGGTGCTCAATGATTATTTCTGGAATGAATTAGTGAATGGGAAATTTACTCACAGTTAGAACTCCTCACTCTATCTCTCCTTCAGATCTCACATACATTTTTTCTAGTAAACAAGAGTGCAAGTACTATCTGGGGCAGCTACATTATCCATCTAAATGGAGACAGAGGTTAGGGATTGATTATTCTCAATATGTTCAGAAAAACTTTAAAGAAATCTCAAAGAGTAGTCCATAGACAGAAAACATGTAAGAGCGATTTTATTTTCTTTTAGATTTTTTTTTTTTTTTAATTTATTTGACAGAGAGAGACAGCGAGAGAGGGAACACAAGCAGGGGGAGTGGGAGAGGGAGAAGCAGGCTCCCCGCCGAGCACGGAGCCCGATGCGGGGCTCGATCCAGGACCTGGAATCATGACCTGAGCCGAAGGCAGACGCTTCACCGACTGAGCCACCCAGCTGCCCCGAGAGCGATTTTCTCAGACTTGTTCTTCGGCTGCAATCTCTCAAGAGAAACATTTTCTAAGACCAAATTATCTACAGAGAGGACTGGCAACACCAAAGTATTATGTCCGCTATTTGATGAAAAGACAACTGAGAATTCAGAAGACTGTCGCAGGACAATTCACTCAAAAGAAAAGCTTGAGTAGGAAAACAGGTGGCTTATAATAATGCAGTCATTTAAAAATACGTTTATTTGCTTATTTAGTTGAGTGTTATTGCTTAAACCAAGTCTGTGAGACCTGAAAGGAGGTGCAAGAGCTGGGGAGCCAGCCCTTCCCACCCGGCCGCCTGGGGGTGCGCGGGGCCCAGGGACGCTCACGGCCGCGTCCAGGACCGTTTCCCGGTTCTCAGTTTGCCGGAGCCAGGCTGCGCTCCAACCCAAGCGTTAAAACGCTGCAGTCCATCACCGCCTTTTCGATGTTTCATCTTGACTCCCCCCCCCCTGCCCCCCCCCCCCAGCCCTACGTACCCCGCGGCTTGTCGGTTCGGACATTTGGTCGGTTACCACGGGAAAGCCCCTGTCTCAGCGCTGAGCTGCGATCCTGCAGCCGCGCCCCGCTCTCCCTCCTTCTCCCTTCCTCGCACCCTCCTTTCTCCCTCGCTTCCTTTCTTAACCAGGGAAAGTCGACCCCGCGTTTCTCAGGGCACCTGTGCCACCCAGGTCCACCCGCGCGACCCGGGCCCCGGCCTGCGCTTCACTCCCAGGTCCCTCCGCGAAGGCGCGGGCGTGGGCGCGCGGGCGTGCGGGCGTGCGCGCGCTCGGCGTGCGGGGAGACGCGCACGTGGAGCCTCCGCGAGCTCGGGCAGCGTCGGGCCTCGGAGGGAAGCGCCGCCTGGCCTGAGGCCCCGGGGCTTCCGAGTCGGCGCCAGTGCGGTTCCGGAGGCGCCCACGCCACAGCGGAGCCTGCTGGCCAAGGGTAGGAGAGTGACTCCGGGAGCGGGGGTGGTGCGCGCGCGCTCAGGAGAGTTGAGCAAAGAAGAGCGAGCTCCTACAAACCGGAGGAGCGGGAGGAGGAGGAGGGAAGGTGGAAAACATTTGAGGGGACATAGCTTGGCATCAGAGCTAGAGATATTCAGAGAAATGGTGGGGGACAGATACCCAGATGGTGGGAAGGCCAGTAGTGGGGCACTGAATCCCAGTCAGGCGGGATGTACGGGGGAAGGAACTTGGTGCATCAGAGGCAGTTGGCCATTATACTCTAATAGAAAACAAAAAACAGAAGTGACATCAGTGCCAATAGCAGGGTTGGAAGCTCCACGAGCCCATCCCTAAACAGAAACACCAAAAAGATTAGCGTCAGAATTGACTTTGTGGGAACTCTGGAAAGTGGTCACAGGTTTACAGCAACCAAGTGAACTCTTGATCAAGAAAAAGATGACTTAAACACAGCATAATGGGGACATCACTAGCAACCTTAAAGGAATAAAAGGGATCGTAAGAGAAAACTATGAACAATGTATGCTAACAAACCTAAATAAAATAGACAAATTCCTTAGAAACATACAAACTAGCAAAACTGACTCAAGGAAAAAAAAAAAAAGGAAATGTGAACAGACTTATAACAAGTACAGATTAAACCAGTCGTCAAAAACCTCCTGACAAAGAAAAGTCCAGGACCAGATGGCTTCACTAGTGACTTGTATCAAATGTTTAAAGAAAATTAACACCAGTCCTTCTCTAGCTCTCCTAAGAAATAGAATATTGAACACTTCCTAACTCATTTGATGGGGCCAACATTACCCTGATAAAAAACCGGGCAAAGACATTATAAGAAAAGAAAACTACAGACCAATACCCTTGTGAATATAGATGAAAAAAAAAAAAATCCTCAACAAAGTCTTTGCAAACCAAACCCAACAGAATGTTAAAATAATTACACACCATTATCAAGTGAAATTTATCTCAGGAATGCAAGGGGTTTGACATATAAAAGTCAATCAATGTAATATATCAATAGAATGAAGGAAAAAACATACCATCATGTCAATGCAGAAAAAGAATTTGAGAAAATCCAACACTCTTTCATGGTAAAAAAAAAAAAAAATCAAAGTAGGAATGAACAGAACTTCTTCAATCTGATTAAGGGTACTTTTGAAAAAACCATAGGCTAACATCATAATCGGTGGTGAAAGATAGAGATTTCCTGCTAATATCAGGCACAAGAAAAGAATGCCTGCTTTTGTTTCTTCTATTCAAAGTTTTACAAGCAACATTGTCCTGAAAGTTTTAACCTGAGAAATTAGGCAAGAAAAAAAGAAATGAGACATCCATATTAGAAAGAAATAATAAAACTATCCTTCTCTGCAGATATCATGATCTTATATGTAGAAAATCCTAAAGAATCCACTAAAAAACAATTAGGGTTAATAAACAATTTTAGTGAAGCTGCAGGATAAAAGATCAACACTTCAAAATCAGTTGTATTTCTATACATTAACAATGAACAGTCCAAAAAAAAAAAAAAGAAAACAATTCAGTTTTCAGTAGCATCAAACAGAATAAAATAGGAATAAATTTAACCAAATACATGCAATACTTGTGCACTGAAAATATGAAACATTGCTGGAATTAAAGACTAAATGAATGGAAAGACATCCTGTGTTCATGAATTGGAAGACTTAATATTGTCAAGGTGGCAGTAGGACCCAAAATGATCTACATATACAATGCAGTCCCCATGAAAATCCCAGTGGCCTTTTTTTTTTTTTTTTTGGTAGAAATGGGAAAGCTAATCCATAAATGCATATGGAACTGCAAGCGACCCCAGATAAAAGCTTAAAACAGATTAAAATAATTTTGGAAAAGAACAAAGTTGGAGTACTCACAGTTCTCATTTTCCAAAACATACTACAAAGCTACAGTAATCAAATAGTGTAGAACTGATGTAAAGACAGACATATATTTCATGGAATAGAACTGAGAGTCTAGAAATAAACCAGTACCTCTATAGTCAATTGATTTTTGACAAGGATCCTAGATCATTCATTGGCAAAGAATAGCCTCTTTAACAAATGGTGCTAGGACAATTGGATATCCACATGAAAAAGAATGAAGTTAGAGTCCTACCTTATACAATAGGGAAAAACAAACTCAATCAAAATTAAAGTCTTTTGTGCATCAAAGGACACCATCAAGAAAGTGAAATGACAGCACATAGAATGAGAGAAAATATTTATAAATCATATGTTTGATAAAGGTCTAATATCCATAATAGACAAAGAACTCTTACAACTTAACAACAAAAAGAAAAACAACTCAATTTAAAAACGGGCAAAGGACTTGAATAGACATTTCTCCTAAGAAAATACGTGAATGACCAATAAACACACGAAAAGATGCTCAACATCTGTAGTCATTAAGAAAATGCAAATCAAACCCACAATTAGATACTACTTTATACCCACTAGGATAGCTTTAAAAAAAAAAAAAAAAAAAAAAACACCCAGAAAATAACAAGTGTTATTGAGGATGTGGAGATATTGGAACCCTTGTATATTGTTGTGGGAATATTTATTGGTGCAGCTACTGTGGAAAACAGTTTGACAGTTCCTCAAAAAATTAAGCAGAGTACTATAATAGGCCCCAGCTATTCCACTCTTGTATATTGTTGTGGGAATATTTAATAGGGCAGCTACTGTGGAAAACAGTTTGACAGTTCCTCAAAAAGTTAAGCAGAGTACTATTACATGACCCAGCCATTCCACTCCTAGGTATATACCCCAAAGAACTGAAAAGTATTCAAACAAATGCTTGTATACGAATATAGCCCTGGTCACAATACCTAAAAGGTGGAAACAACCCAAATATTCATTATGAGATGGAGTAAGTAATGGAATACTACTCAGCCATAAAAAGGAATGAAGTCCTGGTACATGCTACAACATGGATGAACAGCAAACACATTAAGCTAAATGAAAGAAGCCAGACACAAAAGGCAACATATTGTATGCTTCCACTTACATGAAATGTCCAGAATAGGTAAATCCATAGAGACAAAAGAAGATTAGTGGTGGCCAGGGCCTGGGGACAGGGAGGATTTAATGGGTAGGCTTAATAGGTGTAGGGTCTCCTTTGGAGGTGATCGAAATGTTTTGGAACTAAATAAATGGTGATGGCTGCACAACATTGTGAGTTTATTAAATGCCAACAAATTGTACAGTTCAAAATTGTTAATTTTATGTAGTATGAATTGCACCTTAAAAAAAAAGTCATGAAGGTATGGTACCCATACTGCAGAGGAGGCAGCATGGCCTGTGTGTGTCAGCTGAAGTTAGAGCCATGTTCCTCCCCCTGCTGTGGTAGAGAAGCTGGAGCTGCTTTTGGTTCAGGTGGTGGTCAGTAGCTACTTCACAGCCCTCTGGAGCCACTGTGGGGGAGTTTCAGAAAGCTGGGTGGGGCGTAGTTGGGGGGCAGCTCTGTCAGGACCCCCCAGGCCGGCTCTGTGGTTGTGGACCACGCTCTGCTGGCTCTGTCACATGCTTGCTGCGAAGGTTAGAGCAAAATATCCTAAACCTTGAGAGGCTCAGCTCCTGCTGCCAGATACGTAATGGAAGGCCAAGCGTGAGTCTGTCAATCTGAGGTCTCCATGGAGTTTCTCTTCACCACTTTTTTACCCCATTTCATCCATCTGAAGACCCAGGTCTTGACATTTTATCATCCGAAATCCAGAAGTCTTACAATCCATGCTGTGTACTCTTACTGTGGCATGCATTTATCTTTTGGAAAAAATACTACCTTCTAGTCAATGAAATTGGTGTTAAAATTTCTAGTCATATGTTTGTGTGTTCGTTAGTTGATGTCTTTCTCCTCCCTCCCCCTGGCAAGGTGCCATAATAGGTGCTCAATAAATGTTGACTGAACAAATGAGTAAACAAAAAAACACTTTTTTTTTAAAGTGAACCCTGGCACTACCGCTTGATGGCCGTATGACACAGGAAAGGCCATGTAACCCATTTAAGTTTCATATCCTTAGTTCATTAAATGTCTGTAACAACAACAGCACCCTGGGGCGTGCGAGGCTGGAAAGAGGAAGTGCCCACATAGGCCTAAAGTTCCAGAAAACTCCAACCCAATAATAAAAAGGCAGAAACAGTGTTTTTTTTTGTTTTTTTTACCTTTTATAACAATGTATAAATGAAAATACAAATGGAAATCTAGGGGAAGGAGAAGCAGTCTACAGTGTTAAAAAGCGCTATTTGATAAATGGCAACTAAGAAGGCAGGCAAGTTGGGTGGGGTGGGGTAATTTACTTGTTGATTGAAGATCAAACCATTTTGAGGTGTCTTTAGATCTCAATCATTCTTTAAGTCCGGGCTGTCTGCAGAGGGCAGAAAGAAAAAACACATTAGAAACTAGAAATGAAGGGTGTGCGACCCATCCCTCCTGCCCCTCATAGTCTCCCACCCGGTATTCAGACACGTATGAGCAAGGTTCTCAGACGGCTTCGCTGGCCCCTTATCAATATCCCCACCCCTCAGCACAGGGTCTGTCCGTCAAGGCTGGACCCTGTCAGCAGCCCGACTCCCCAGCCCCGCAGATACCGCCTGCACTACGCGGCTGGCTGCTCGGGCTCGCCGAGCTCCAGGCCCGCCAGGCGAGGGCAGGGAGGGCGCGGCCATGCCGCCGGCGGGCTTGCGACAGGAAAGCCCGGGTATATAATGCGTGCTGAGGGCATGCCACACACAGCGCCAGGCTCTTCGCGTATCTGTAGGGGTCTCTTGCACCTGACGCAAAGCCACTTGGCGACACGCGTAAGCTGAGGGCACCTGAGGCGCCAGAGCGGCTGGGCAGTATAGGGGGACATTCGGTTCCAGTCCTGTCGTCTTTTTCTCCAGGCTCCCTCTCCCAAACCCGCTAATGGCTTTCTAAAGTTTCTCGAACAAAATCCACGTTTCGACCTAGCATCCTTTCTTTGACCGTCCTCTCGAGTGATCTCGCCGTGTGCGCGCTCCAGCCGGCCTTTCTGTCCTTCACCGCCACAGTCTTTGCACTTGTACGAAGTGTACAGAGTGCTTCTGCCTCCAGTAGCTAATCTCTTTTCATCAGTCAGGCTCTCTGACCACCCTAAAACCCCCTTCCCATTCAGACTTCACTCTTATCCTTCACATTGGTTTCACAAACTGTCTGAAAATACGTTGTTTATTGCTTAAAGTCTGTTTCCCAGAATGTAAGCTCTATGAGGGCAGAACTCCCGTTTTGTCTCATTCACTTTAAGTCCCATCTAAAATGGAGCTGATTATGTAGGAGGATAAAGGGAAAGAAGGAGGGAGGGATGGAGGGGAGGAAGAAAGGAGTGGACGGACTTGTGTGCGTGGGTCAAATCTCGTAGTTTTGCTTATAAAGGGTTACTCTATTTATTTGCTGGTTGCTGGACTCAGTCCCCTAATCCTTCTCTTCAGCTCCTCCCGGTTCTTGCGCCGCGCAACCGGCCCTATGATTGGTCCTTCGCCCTGCGCTGTGTCCGGATGCGAACTTCAGTTGGTGGAGAGAGAGGGTGGGCAGGCTAAAGGAGATCTTCGAACTTCCCACGCCGAAGGCTCAAAACTCGCTGCATCTCTGGTCTAGGGCTCAGAGCAAGCCTCTCCCCTCTGTCCTCTCAGGCCCCATTAAATCCTAGAGGATCTAGTGCCCCAGTTCTGAGCCAAAATGGGATAGATCTTAGTATCTTCGAAGTTATGGTTTACCTGAAATATTCGCGTTAATTTCATATATATATATATATATGGTTCTCGCTTCAGAAAAAATCAGTAAAGTTGGTACTTCAGGCAGGCAGGAGTGGAAGTGGAGAAAGGGGACCGCAAGAGAAGAAGGCTTTGTGGTTGTAGAAGGAGAAGGCAAGGAGGATCACATGGCCATCTTCCCTCTCTCAGTGATCTCTCTCGCAGAGAAGAAAAAGCTTAAGAGAGGGTCTCTGTTTCTCAGAGAGTGTAGCAAATCCCTGGTGTAGACTGCCAGCGTTGGAGAGATCTCTCTCCCTTTGGCAGCTCTGGAAAACAACACCGCATAGAGCGGAGGGTCGAATTTTGTCAAAATTTGCAGTAGAGTTGGGGGTGACAGATTTCTTCCAGACGATGCCACGTTCAAATGCTTTTGGAAATAGCAGGGTTGGTCCAGCTCCCTATGTATGCTAATGCGCAAACTGAGGGTAGCTGAATGGATGCTGCTGCCAGCTAGTTTGGAGGAAGAGGGGCCACTAGATCTCTAGCCTCCGGAGTTGTCGCTGTTCCACAGTCTAGGGCTTGAGCTCTGGGGAGGGTGAGTGTTTGCGGGAATAGGGTACGGTTTGTGGGATGGGCTTTAATGTGTGGAAATCCATCTAGGCTATTTCCTGTCCGCAGCCCGAGCGAGGCAGTGCGACTGGGACAGTGGGGTTGTCCTACAGGGTGGCAGTGCGAGAGCTGAGGCAAGACCCAAGACCCTGCTCCCCTGGAGCCAGCGTTCTCTTCTGAAAAAAAGGAGTGCACTGGGCTGCAGAAGCTCTCTTGAGTTTCAACTCTTAAATCTGCCCCCTCACCTGCCGGGACCTTCTGCAACTTCCGTAAGGGCGTGGCTACCACCTTCGGTGCCCCCCGCGGCTGCGCGCAGGTACCCGGCGACAGCGCCGTGGCCCCGCTCCTCAGCCAGGTCCACGGGCAGGCGGCCCCAGGCATCGCGCACGTCCAGCCGCGCGCCGGCTCGGTGCAGCACCACGAGCGTGTCCAGGAAACCGTCCCGGGCCGCGTCGTGCACAGGTCGGGTGAGGGTGGTAGGGTCGGCGCAGTTGGGCTCCGCGCCGTGGCACAGCAGCAGCTCGGCCACGCGGGTGCTGCCCATCATCATGACCTGCCGGAGAGAGCAGAGTGGTCAGGGCAGGGACGGGTGGCAGGGGCAAGACTAAAGAAACTATTTGTGAAGCCCCCACCCCGTGCAGATGCCGGTGCAAGCCACAGGTGTCTAGTTACTCTCTATTTGTTTTCAGTTACCAACTCCCTTAGCCAGTTCTCCTACTCATTTCATTTTTCTGTACACACTGAATTCCATTATATTCTCCAAACTTTTGCTGAGTTCCAGCCACACACAGAACACTGCCAGAGGCACAGACAATAGCAAAAGGGTGAGGGACAAAATGGCTTGAACTACAGCCTAACCTCCTGTATTTCCCCCCTCATTTTGATGCAAAATTATGTAAGGCCCAGAGATTTTGTATGGTTTTCTTCTGTATATCCAAGCCCAGGACGAGGTAATTGTTAAAAAGTGAAAATGAAAACAGCAAACCTTTAATTTTTGTAAAACTTTTATTCTACACTTAGCCTCCCAGAATTTTAAAATTCACTTTCTTTAAGTATAAAATGAGCTTTGTCTAACCAGCCCCACAATTCCTTCTTGTGGTAAGCTAAATAATGCTCCCAAAGATGTCTACTACCTCACACTCAAAACCTGTGAATATAATACCTTACATGGGAGAAGAGATTTGGCAGATGTGATTAAATTAAGTATTTTGAGGAAGATTAACGGGAATTGTCAGGAGGAGTCCAATGTAATCACAGGTTTCCTTATAAGAAGGTTACAGAGGAAGGATCTAAGAATGGAGGTCAGAGAGAAGATGCAGGGGCCATGAGCCAAGGAATGCTGATGGCCATTAGAAGTTGGAAAAGACAGAGAAACAGATTCTCCTCTAAAACTTCCAAAAGAAATGCAGCCCTGTGGACCCATTTTAGACTGTTGACCTCCAGAACTACAAGATAATAAATTTAAGTTGGTTTGAGACACGAAAGTTATGGTAATTTGTTACAGCAGAGATAGGAAACTAAGAAACTTCTCAAGTTTACACTCTGAGAGTTCATTAAACAGGAGGTGCTCCCCTCATTTGGTTCATAAATCATCTTTGAAACAAAGTCATTACCAAAGAGGAATCTTTAAATAGTATCCACAATTACAGCAACCTTAAAATTTGAGTGTTGCATGGTGGATAGTGAAGACAGACAATTCTTTTTTAGGGTAACCATGTGTGATTATATTAGCTAGACAATAGTGACTGTATAAAGAGAAATTCCTTATTTTTCATTTCATTCTGTATTGAAGATGAATTTTTTAATTTCTCAAAACCAAGGAAACATAGTAAGTTATACTATAGTGGATGATTCTTGTCTGGAGAAAGTGAAACTGATTTAATTTTCAAAAAGAGAGAGACAATATCAGTGAACCAAATTACAGCTACAAAAATAAAAACTATTTCAGTGGATTAGAACAATTCACTGTTTTAAAAGAAAAACTGGGAAAGCTCTCACACCTTTACTTAATTATGCAAGACTTCTAACAGATTATGGTGTCAATTTCTAGAACAAAGGGGCCACACCCAAGGATACCATAATCTTTTGGGAGCTCTACTGCAAGTGCCAGAGCTAGAAAACACATGTCTAAAACCTGTTCTTAGAAGAAGTCACCTTCCACACACACACACACACACACACACACACACACACACACACACATATATAATACAGGTGAAAATATAATAGATGAAACATTGTGTTTATCCAGTGAAGTACTTCACCATTTAACTGATTTTAAAGGTTTTCATTACATTTTGCAGTATTAAAGTATGGAAGGAAACCTAACATTTAAATATTTAAATCTAAATAGCAATCCAAAGGAAAAAGAAAAAATCAATTAAATGAATATTTGTAGAGTGCTTAAACCCATTCGATAAGACATTATCTTTAATTAAAATTTTCTATAAACTAGTTTTATATTAAACACAAGTTTGGTTAGGATTCTAAACCAAAATCATGCCCCCCTTTCTCTATGTTCTTATCTTCCCTATTAAAAAAAATTGTTAAATCTAATTATCCAACTTTCTTTTTTCTTTTTGTATTTAAACAAATAAAGCCTCTTCTAACATATTCCAGAACTTCAAGGTCAAACTCACAGTCTCCGAGCAAAATTTTAGAGAAATTAGGAATCATGCATGCATTCTTTTTAAAGGACTCATGCTTTTCTTCTACCATCACACAGCCTCTCTCCTCTCAAAATCTCTTCGCACTTCAAATCCCAAATAATCTCAAGTTTTAAGGCATTTTGGTTTTATTTTTATATCTGTATTTTAAAGTGTATAAAATTTATCCTATGTAGCATAGTTTCAGGAAAGGAAGACTGACTTGTGAAATCTGTGAAATGGCAGGTACAATTACTTTCCTTTGTCTTGTTATGCTGGAATTTGTGCAGTAGGCTTTTGTTTCACATAGATTTTATTTTTCAGAATCAGAAATCACTGTGGACATTGGGAATAAAACTAGGGTGGTGACTGCCAGGAAGAAATCGTTTTTTTTAGCCTGGATTTAGGAAGTTAGTGAAGGCAAACAACAACCACAAATGCTGAACCACCCCCCCACCCCCACCCCTACACACAACTGGAGTGAGGAGGGGAGAAACGACATTTTTGAAGAGTGAGGAATTGAAAACTCTGTCCCAAATAAGTTAAGCTATAGCAAGCAAGTTAAAAATAACAAAAATTATAAGAGATACCTTCAAAATGGTGACTAAATTGACGACATTATTTCAGGCAAGATCACACTAAAGTTTTTCTTCATATGTCTGTATTACCTAAATTCTTAGAACAAGCATATATTTTCTTTACTTGGTTAAAGTAAAAATAAACACAATATATAGTTGCTTCTGAATAATTTCAACTGATATTTATTCAATTTACACAGCAGAAGGTTTCCACTGCAATCCCCCTCCGCCCCCCCCCCCCAAGAAGAGAAGATGATCAGCTCCCTTCGGGGATCTGAGTTCCGGGCTAGTGGACCCAACAAACCTTCCATTTCTTTAAAATCTTGCTTTTTACCGCAAACTTTCGCAACCGTGTATCAGATAAAGAACATACCTCGAACTGTATGAACACGAATAGGTTCACCCCCCCCCATCTCCACACCACTCTAAGGATCTGCACCCCACGTGCCTCCTCATTCCTCGTGGCTTCCTAAGCCCCCAGGACGTGGACACGGGGAGGTCTCGGTTCCAAACTCCACCTGAGAACTCGCCAAGAAGTCTCCCTTTTACCGAGAATCGAAACGCTGGCCTGGTTCCGACTCCCTTACAAAGCTTGTGCTCCAAAGTCGCCCGCCACCCCCTCCTCCCGCGGCAGGCCGGCTCACCCACCTGAATCGGGCTCCGACCTTGGCGGTTCCGCGCGTTGGGCGGCACCCCAGCCGCGAGCAGCGCCCGCACCTCGTCGGCCCGGCCCTGGGCGGCTGCGGTGGCCAGCCTGTCTGCGGAGGGCTCCATGCTGCTCCCCAGCGCTTGCCCCCTGGCTCCCTCCCTCCCTCCGCCGAGGTCGGGCGCCAGTGGCCCGCCCCAGCCTCTCGTGACCAGCCCGCCCCTCCTCTCTCCTCCTCCGGGGCCGGCGGAAGCCACCCCCCGACTCTGCCCCTCGACTCCTCCTGCAGGAGTCTTTCCATCCAGGAGAGCGCCGTTCTGCTGTCTTCCCAAGGAGGCGCCCTTCGCTCTGAACTCGCTGTGAACGTGACACCCCCTGAAGTCGCCCCACGCGGGGCCTCTGCTGTCGCGGTTCCGCGGCTCGCCCGGGGGGCTGGCGCGGGGTGTCTGACGAAGCCGGGGCAGGGAGGGAGCCCTGAGCCCCTCCGCAGCCGCCGCTCCCCCCTCCCTCCGCCCTCCTCCCGGCGCTGCGCTCCCCCCGCCCCCAACGGAGACGCTCGCGCTCTCAGAGCGAGTTCGCTCGGTTGAAGCGACTTTGCTCTCCTGTTTCCTGCCCCTCCGGTACAACCCCTCGCATTTGAAAGCCGCACAGGATTCCTAACCGCCAATTTCGAACCAGGGTGTTTGATGTCGTAGGCAAAGTATTGCTTCCTCTTTTAATCAGAAGAAACAGCTAACTCTTCCTCGTAGTCAGAGCCCTGACGAGGATCGGTGTCACCGGTGCCACTGCGAGGTTTCCCTACTTTTAGATAACTCTCCCCCTTCCACCATTCAGCACCTGGGTTCGCGTGCTGGGTCCACCATGCCAGAAATCCTTGCTCAAACATTAATTTTGGAGAGTCTGCCCACCCGCCAGCAGCCTGTCCACACACACACACACACACCCACCCACCCACCCACCCACCTGTAAAATGGATGACGAGGGCGAAGGTTTCCCAAACTTGTGCAATGCCTGGTACTAGTGCTCTGGTAAGGGCTGGCTCCGAGAAGATGAGGTCTATTTAACAGGGATGATGGAGATTTCTGCCAACAAGCAGATTGGAAACTGGCGAGAGAGTCATTGGGCTGATAGACTTTGCTCTTAATAAATAATTACTGCTAGGGGTGCCTGGGTGGCTCAGGTCATGATCCCGGCGTCATGGGATCGAGTCCCTCATCGGGCTCCCTGCTCCACGGGAGGCCTGCTTCTCCCTCTCCCACTCCCCCTGCTTGTGTTCCCTCTCTCGCTGTGTCTCTCTCTGTCAAATAAAGTCTTTAAAAAAATAAATAATTACTCCTAGACCAGAAAAAAAGTGCTCAGAGCTCTAGAAACAGAGTTGCTTAGTGATTCAGAGTCTATCACATTCACAGCCAGTTCAGAGTGAAGGGCGCCTCCTCAGGGAGACAGCAGAACAGCGCTCTCCTGGATGGAGAGACTCCTGCTCCTCTCCCGTCCCCCACATCTCTTCTTCCTACTGGAAAAGCCTCACTATTATCTTAGTTATAAAATGGGAGGCTAACAGTGGTCCCTACTTCATAGGGCTGTTGTGAGTTTTAAATGAATTGATGAACATAAGTTCATTTAGAACAGTGTGGCTCATCTTAAGCTAATACCTTTGCTCTTAAATTTTCTATTTTGAGGATTCTCTTACAATCTTGCTGTGAGTCACAGAGAATAAAAGGCTTTGGATAGAATTATGAATATTATATGAAAGGGAAGGCCAAGAAGACCTTAATCACTGAAAAGATAAAGGACACCCTCCACCGCCCTCATATTTAATGAAAAGTTAAACAGAACTAAGAGTATAACAAGCAAAAGAAAATCCAGCATGGTTCTAATTTTACCTGTGGTTATTACTTTTTTCCTGTGGCTAATATATTTTAAAATATGTATTATTTTCAAAAAATGGATCGCTCAGGCTTTGCTAATGCCTTAATAGCACATGCTTCATCTGCCTACTAGATAACACAGCTCTACTCAAAAGTTACATTTCAATCCCTAGTTGACTTCTCTTCAAGCCCCCAAAATACTTTCAGTTGCTGTTAGTTCAGGGAAAACATGTAGTTTAAAATGATGCCATTTGGGGCACCTGGGTGGGTCAGTCAGTTAAGTGTCTGCCTTCAGCTCAGGTCATGATCCCAGGCTCCTGGGATCCCAAGTCCAGTCCAGTTGGGATCCCTGCTCAGCAAGGAGTCTGCCTGTTCAGCGGGGAGTCTGCCTCTCCCTCTGCCCCTCACCCTGCTCACTCATGCTCTCTCTCTTTCAAATAAATAAATAAAATCTTAAAAAAAAATAAAATGATGCCAGTTAAGGGCATGTAGAGCATGTGAGTGTTGATCTCTGGGTCATGAGTTTGAGCCCCACATTGGGCTTAGAGATTACTTAAAATTAAAAAAAAAAAAAAAAAAAAACCTAAAATGATGCCAGTTAAAACTCTTATGGGATGTAAAATCTGTTCTAAAAAATGAATTGCTGTGCTTTCTATATTTTCTTCCAGGCACCTCTCTATTATCTGGGCAACAATGGTGTGGAAAATTCAAACTGTGGTTGAGAACATAAAATTCTTTAATGTAGGTATGGTATGATAGGGAAGGGGAAAATAGTGGTTGTGGTATTGGGAAGGAGGAACAGAGTTTCTTTATAATGTGTCTTGGTTTTAGACCAGTATCAAAATTAGCTTCCATCACTAAAACAATGGCTCTTAATCTTGGAGCAGGGGGAGTAGGGCTTTGATAATCTGTTGAAAGCTGTAGACCCTCGCCCCCCAAAATAAAGTATGCGATAATTTTTTAAACTAATGTGCTCATTTGCATATGTATTTTTCAAAAAGGTTTATATATTTATTTTAGAGAGAAAGAGCTCGCTCCCGCACAGGTAAGCGAGGGGTGGGGAGGAGCACAGGGAGAGGGAGAGAGAGAGAATCTCAAGCAGACTCCTTGCTGAGCTGGGGCGGGGGGGGGGGGGTTGATCTCATGACCCTGAGATCATGATTTGAGCTGAAATCAAGAGTCAGATGCTTAACTGACTGAGCCACCCAGGCACCCCTATTTGCACATGTATTTCTGAATATAACTTTTAGGGAATTCAGAAATTCTTCTAAAACCAACTACGGATTCCTACTCAAGAGCTCTTTAAACTCTTATGCAATATATTGGACTACTGTTGAAGGAAATGCGTGAGGGAACCATATAAAAACCACCTCTGGATGAATTATATACAGATGTGGGGGTTGACTTTTTCTAAGAACAGGTTTTAGACAGGTATATCCTAGCTCTGGCACTTTTGCAGTAGAGCTCCTAAAAGATTATGGCATCCTTGGGTGTGGCCCCTCAGGTCTAGAAATTGATCCCATACTCTATTAGAAATCTTGTGTAAATAAGTAGTTAATAATAGTGTAAAACTTTCCTAGTTTTTCTTTTAAAGAAGCTACCATACTCCCAATTTACTCTTCTATATCAGATCAGACCTGAGGGCCAGTACCAAGAAGAAATAGAATATAAAGCCCAGGATCCTGGTGCTGGTTATTCTAGCCTCAGATTGCCCATGTGTAAAATGGAATTGTAATATATTTCTCAGGTTGATTAAATAAGATGATGAAGCCAAAGAGCTTTCTGAATCCTGAACTTTGTTACATATTGTTATTATCGTTCCCCAACTTAATTTTCTTCTTCCTTGAGAATGTCATGGCCTTATTTAGGTTTGTGCTGCCTTGGCAGTTTTGAAAATCTATGCTATGAAATTTAAACTTGTTTCAATTTTGATCCATTTTTTAAGGAAAAGACTAACACTCCTTCATTCATTCGACAAATTCAGAGGCTAAGGGTGGAACATGGTGGTGGTGGGGTGTTAAACATGTGGGTTCTAGAGTAAGACTGCCCGAGTTCAAAGCTGTACTTTTCACTTAATGCTATATAACTTTGAACAAAGTTACTTACTGCATCTAGGTTTGTTTTCCCATCTGTATACGTGAAATAATAATAGTACTTGCCTCAAAGAGTTGTTGTAGGTGTTAAACTGGCATTACACGTAATGTGTGTTGAAGAGCAAATGGAAGCAGAGGATGACACAAGAAAATGAAAAGGGAACCAAACTTCTGATGGCTCCAGCAGAGGCTGCACAGATGCTGAAAACTGACCCGAGCCTTGGAGAGAGGTGTAGGAGTATAAAGACATAAAAGGAGGAGAAAGATGTTCCAAGCAGAGGTGAGAGCAGGTGAAAAGGCATAGAAGTTTGGGACCACTGAAAATCATTCACTGGGATGTATGGTAATAAGCTGGAGAAATAAACTCCTGGAAAAGAGCCTTCAGAGGAGCCTGGGAAGGGCTGCTCAGATGGTCAGAAGGAAAAGCAGGCGTGTATGGGATGGCAAGGAAGTGGGGACACTATGTGGACTATTTTTTCCCAGCTTAGCTGTGCTGGTTCACAGCAATGTCGGGTGATGGGAGGTAGAGGGAAGGGTGGAGGAGGCCTGAGCACACACAAGGAAAGGTCCCAGGCCAAGAGAAGGAAGCTAGAAGAGAAAAAAAGGGAAGTTGAAGACCCAGGCAAGGTAAGGTATTTCTAGGACCTGAGGTCCCTAAAAAGTCAGGAAAAAATGGAATACAAGGCACAGAGAGTGGTTATAAATTTGGATGCAGGAGATATAGCTAGATTTGAGAAAGGAGAAAAGGTCAGGGCAGGGAGGAAGTTAAAGGACTTCCTCTCATGAAGGAAGAGGCTGGCTTGTTTGCAGTGAGGATAAGATGGTGGGTTAGGAAGTGAGAGTGAATGGCACGTCTGATAAAGGGCTAGTATCCAAAATATATAAAGAACTTATCAAACTCAATACCCAAAAAACAAATAATCCACTTAAAAAATGGGCAGAAGACACGAATAGACCTTTCTCCAAAGAAGACATCCAGATGGCCAACAGACACATGAAAAGATGCTCAACATCACTCATCATCAGGGAAATGAAAATCAAAACAACAATGAGATATCATTTCACACCTGTCAGAATGGCTAAAATTTTTTTTAAAGATTTTATTTATTTATTTGACAGAGAAAAAGGGAGCAGCAGAGGAAGAGAGAGAAGCAGACTCCCTGCTGAGCAGGGAGCCCGATGCAGGGCTCAATCCCAGGACCCCAGGATCGTGACCTGGGCCGAAAGCAGACGCTTAACTGACTGAGCCACCCAGACACCCCAGAATGGCTAAAATTAAACAAGAAACAACATGTGTTGGTGAGGATGTGGAGAAAGGGGAACCCTCTCACACTTGGTGGGAATGCAAACTGGTGCAGCCACTCTGGAAAACAGTATGGAGGTTCCTCAAAAAGTTAAAAATAGAACTACCCTGGGGCGCCTGGGTGGTTCAGTTGGTTAAATGTCAGACTCTTGATTTCAGCTCAGGTCATGATCTCAGTGTTGTGAGATTGAGCCCTGCATGGGGCTCCAGAGTCTCCTTTGAGATTCTCTCTCTCCCTCTGCCTCTGCCCCTCCCAACCTCTCTTAAAAAAAAAAAAGAAGAAGAAGAAAAAAGAAAGAAAGAAAGAAAGAAAAAGAAAGAAAGAAGAAAAAAAAAAGAATTACCTTATGATCCAGCAATCGTACTACTAGGTATTTACCCAAATAACACAAAAATACTAATTCGAAGAGATACATGCACTCTCATGTTTACAGCAGTATTATCTAGAATAGCCAATTATGGAAAGAGCCCAAATGTCCAGCAACTGATGAATGGATAAAAAAGATGTGGTATACACACACACACACACACACACAGACACATACACAGGAATATTACTCAGCCATCAAAAAAAAAATGAAATCTTGCCATTTGTAATGAGGTGGATGGAATTTGAGAGTATAATGCTAAGGGAAATAAGTTGGTCAGAGAAAGACAAATACCATATGATTTCACTCATATGTGGAATTTAAGAAACAAAACAAATGATCATAGGGGAAATAAAGGAGAGTCAAACCAAGAAACAGACTCTTAACTATAGAGAACAAACTGATGGTTACCAGGGGGAGGTGGTTGGGGAGAGGGGTGAAATGGGTGATGGGGATTAAGGAGGGCACTTGTGATGAGCACCAGGTACTGTATGTAAGCAATCATACAATCATTAAACGTACACCCAAAACTAATATTAGTGAATCACTAAATTGTACACCTGCAACTAATATTACACTGTATGTAAACTAACTGGAATTTAAATAAAAATTATGTTTAAAAAAGGAGGTGAGAATGGTGAAGATTTAGAATATGTTATGAGGAGAGAGGGATGGGCTGAGTAGGACTTAGAGAAATATTTCATCAGCCTGGAGAACCCAGCTGAGGGTGGAGATCATGACACTCAGGAGAACCTGACTATTTTACTTAAAGAAAGCCTTGCAATGGTGCTACTCCAGTAACCCTACAAATCAAAGAATTTGGTGGAAAGGGTGGGGAAGTTTGGGAACACTGAAAGTGATTCACTGGGATGTATGGCGAGAAGTTGGAAAATAAAATGGAAAAAGAGACGTCAGAGGAGCCGGGAAGGGCTGCTCAGATTGTCATTATAGATGTGACTATTAATTTAACACATCACCAGAAAGAGATAAAAAGATATTTGAGAAGATAGTATCTTGAAATTAGGTTCTGGTTCTGACAAGGCATTGCAGGATTGGCAAGGTATGATATGCATTGTGTGCAAACATATCATATGATAATATTACTTTATTGGGAAAATAAAAGGTGTTGGAGAAGTAGCTCTGAATTGGGACCAAGTGACAGTCCTGATGTATCTAGTGAACTGCTTTTTGAATATGAACTCCTTTGAGACTATTTTTAGCTTCAATGTCCATATCTTTTTTTTTTTGAAGATTTATTTATTCATTTGAGACACAGAGATACAGAGAGAGAGAGAGAGAGAGAGAGCATGAGCAGGGAGAGAGGCAGAGGGAGAGGGAGAAGCAGGCTCCCCGCTGAGCAGGGAGCCCGATGCGGGGCTCGATCCCAGGACGCTGGGATCATGACCTGAGCTGAAGGCAGACGCTTAACCATCTGAGCCACCCAGGTGCCCCTCAATGTCCATATCTTTAAAGTGAGATCTATCTTGTTCTATTCTTTCTACTTCATGAGGTTATTATATCAAGTGAAACACACACAAAAGCTGTGTTTAAAAACATATATCTCTTTGCCATATCCAATATTAGTATTGTTACTAAACAGTTGTTCAAAATATAGTTTGAGGTTAAAAATAAAATATACATAGAATATCTCTGGAAAGATACAGAAAAGTCTATTAACTGTGGGGGAAGGAAATGAGGAACTGGGATGGACATGAGACTTTCTTTTTCATATTCTGCAACTTGTAATGTTTGAATTTTGTACTATGTGCATACATTAGCTATTCTAATTAATTAAATGAACATGATACATTTATTAGAAAAGTAAGAGTTGCCTTTCTGAAAACCATCATTCATGACTTTGACAAAGAGTAACTGAAGCCATATACTGTATGTCAGGTGCTTGGCTTTAAGCTATGGGTACAGAAAAAGAAGCGTCCTTAGTCAAGAGGGTGTACTGGTAACAACCATCAACATGTTTGCTTCTCTGGAGGGGGAAGGTGGTTTTGAAATGGGATGAGCCCTTGAGGGGAGTCTACATTAACAGTATAGGAGAAGGAAAATGCATTCTGATAACTGACACCTCAGACCTGTGTTAGCAGGGAAAAGATGTTGTATTTCAGGTTCTCAAGCAGATCCCATAATTAAGGAGAGCTTCTTAGGAAATAGCTTATCAGAGCAAGGTATTCTCCATGAAAGAGCTTCTGGACACAGCTGGGTTAAGTCTGAATGGATGGGCTCTAAGATTGAATGCTGGGTGCAACAAGATTATTTGAAGACTAAGGCAATGAGAGAATAATTTCATGCACCCCTTTAATATAGAAGAAGTTAATAATGTAAGGAAAAGAGAGCCGCAGGTCTAGCTCTACCGCCTATAAACTTGAGCAGGTCATACATTATTCTGGCTTCAATATCCCCATTTACAAAACAAGTATATTGATGATTGTGCCTCAAAATATTATTGTTCAGCCAAGAAACATGTTCCCCTCTTGAAGTGCCCTTGGGTAAGAATTCTGAAGTTTTCAGTGTCCAATCTGGGTATTTTAAATGGGAAATAAGGACTTCCTTACATGAAAAATGGCAAAGAAAGACTAGGTCTTCCTTTATTTATTTTTCCACAAGAAGAAAAGGTACCTTTAACATGAAAGGGAGACCCCTGAGAAAACAGAGCAGACCTCCAACAAATTTGCTGAGAAAAGAGGATCCCAGATTAGCTCTATGGAAAATTCAAGATGGAGGATGTTTCCTTCTCTCTTGTAATATTCTCTAAATAAATTCAATATAGCACAATTATTGAATATTTGCTATAAGTAAGGCACTCTTTAGGGACTCCATGACATCTTCGTTCACTCAGAATTACTGTAATTTTTCTCTTCCTGCTCAGACAGGACTTTGGCAAGGAATATAAACTCAAAATGACTTATTATAAACATGATGCATAATTATAGGTAGGTCACAACTTTTCAACTTTAGTTTCCAAAGTATTAACTGAGCATAGAATCTGCAGTACCTATCATCTTCCCAAAATCATTCTGAGGACAATTTAGAAATGTATTACATATTATATAGCAGATGTCTTTTCCTAAATTGTGTGCAAAACAAATGTGATTTTAAATCCATGAAGGAGTTTACTATTAAAAGTATCAATAGAGTGGGTTCTTATGAAATGAGGAATCTTTGCAGGTCATGAAAACAATCATTCCAGAATTCAGCTGTTTTGTAAATGTCTGCTTTTGCATATTGAGAAGTTTCTGAGGTGAATTACTTATATCTATCTGTCGCTATTTGGCCAGCTGAGAAAACTAAAATATTAGCATAGTTTGTGTGTCTGTGTACATCTATCTAAGTATCTATCTGTAGTATGTATTTGTGTGTATGTGTATAATTTGTTTACCTGTACAGATATTGAGAATTAGCCTCATCCTGAGGAACAAAATAAGTAATAAGGTATATAATTAAAGGAGAGACAGACAAATAGAGACAATAGGAAATTCATTCAAAATTGCCAAGAAAATTAGGGCGCCTGGATGGCTCAGTCGTTAAGCGTCTGCCTTCTGCTCAGGTCATGATCCCAGGGTCCTGGCGTCCAGCCCCACATTGGGCTTCCTGCTCGGCAGGAAGTCTGCTTCTCCCTCTCCCACTCCCTCTGCTTATGTTCCTTCTCTCGCTGTGTCTCTCTCTGTCAAATAAATAAAATCTTTTAAAAAATGCCAAGAAAATCATAATGGCTACCATTTATTGAACTCCAACTATGTGACAAGTATTAAACAGCTTTACCTATATCATTTCTAACCCCACAGCTGTCCTGTGGGATAGAGAGTATTATCCTTTCTTCATAGATCAGAAAAGAAGAAGCCCAGAGTGCTTAAGGAACAATGCACAAGGAGATGGAATTCGAACTCAAGGTTAACAGTTCTATCTGAGAGGTCAACACTCTCCCTGGTGTGTCTCCCTGTTGACTGATTTGTACAGTACATGGTGGACAACACTCAGCAATGCTTTCTTTTCATTGAGAACTGTGCCCGCGAGCAGGTGGCAAATCCTGGACTAAGATGACAGGATCTTCACTTTCAGAAACTACTGTGTTTCTGAGTGATGTACTGGTGGTTAATAATACACATAATGACAGAAATTTGGATCTTCATGTCCTTTAAAAGTCACTTAACTTGATCATTTTTGAATAATTTTTTCCTGATTATAGTTCACATGTGTAAACATTTTTTAAGAAATGAGATACATAAAGAAAATGAAAAATTACACTGCACAGAAGCAGTGACTGTTAACATTTTGAAATATTTTCTTTTTCCTTGCTTAGTTCTTGTAGATACAGTACAATTCTGAAATAAGCTTTTCCTCTCACTTATCATTAAAACATTTCCCTAAATTCTCTAAAATATCACTTCACCTGGGTGGCTCAGTTGGTTAAGCGACTGCCTTCAGCTCAGGTCATGATCCCGGAGTCCCAGGATCAAGTCCCGCATCGGGCTCCCTGCTTGGCAGGGAGTCTGCTTCTCCCTCTGACTCTCCCCCCTCTCATGTGCTTTCTCTCTCTCTCTCAAATAAATAAATAAAATCTTAAAAAAAAATATCACTTCATAAACACCACTTTTATTTATTTATTTATTTGACAGAGAGAGAGTGAGAGAGGGAACACAAGCGGGGGAGCAGGAGAGGGAGAAGCAGGCTTCCCGCTGAGCAGGGAGCCCGATGCAGGGCTCAATCCTAGGACCCTGGGATCATGACCTGAGCCAAAGGCAGATGCTTAACCAACTGAGCCACCCAGGCAGCCCTATAAGCACCACTTTTAACAGCTGCAACACATTCCACTGAGACAGTGTTATAGTTTACTTAGTGATGCCCCTGTTGTCAGATATTTTAGGGGTTTCTAATTGCTACAATAAATAGTATTGCAGTTTTTCAAAAAGTATAAGGCTCTGCCACATATTGCAATTTGCTTTTCAAAAAGCTACCCCCTTGATTTATAGATAAGAAAATGGAGGGGTGGTACATTGCCATGGTTGCACAGTTAATAAATATTTGTTGCAGGTCTTGAAATCAATCCTCTCTCCATAATCTTTCTGTGGCTACAGCTACTTACTCTGACTTGGAGAGATGTGGTTGGTGAGAATGTCAACCATATCCTTAACAGTCTTGGAGGAGACACAAATGAAGCATGATAATGAGACAATCCCAGTCTCTATACCCTCATAGACCCGTCCCTCCTTTACGAGCTCTGTGGGCTTGAATAGTTATGGGAACTTTTTTAAAATTTCAATTCAATTAATAAACATACAGTGTATTAGTATTTTCAGAGGTAGAGTTCAGTGATTCATCAGTTGTATATAATACCCACTGCTCATTATATCAAGAGCCTCCATCTTCCCACCTCTCAAAAGTGGGGAAAATAAAGCTTACCTCATAGGTTATTATAAAGAATAAAGAATGTCAGATATATAAAATCTAAGCACACAGTAGGCTCTTAATAAATAGAACTTCCTTTTTTGGAGAGTGGATATGACATTTACTATCGTGTTACTCATTTAGGCCATCAAAGTCAATTTCCTCTGGGGTATTTTTGTTGTTGTTACTATACATTCTGGTGGGTACCTGTGGTTTGAACAAGCCAACTCCCTTCCAAAAGGTGTGATTATCTTCTTTGAATTCTAACCCCCTGAAAACAGAGCTTCTTCGTAATAAAGTTGGCTGTGTTAAAACAAAAGAACTTGCACAAAAACCTTCATTAAATCATGGGAAGTAACAATGAAGCAAGTGAGTGTTCAGTGTTTTCCCTGCATTCTTTGCCACCCACCACCATTACTTGGTGTGCAGGTCATATATCAGGTACAATGGGGAAACTATAGGCAAAATTGAGGGATTATAAATTTACCTTCTTTAAACCTCTATTCCCAACCTCCCTCTTTTTCCCACTCATGGAATAGATTTTCTCCTTTCAAACACATATTGCCCTCTTAATTGCTAAGCATGAACACATATACTATTCTATTTTTGCTTATGCTGCTGATGTATGTATGTGCTACTAGAATGCAAAGAAATTATTGAAACTCACAGAGAAATAATATTCTTTTAAGTCTTCACTCTTGGGGGTGGGAGTTGACTGTTCATGGTTGATTGGATTTAACAGTGACTTAGGATATTCTAATTTCAGGGGGAATCATTTAAGTTGAAGATTTCCTCTTCAAATGGAGAACTGGTTGCCCTCTTTAAGAGTAGCCTGCCTTCTTGGGGCTCTATAGTTCTACTGTTATGTTCAAAACATTTTTTTTCCTGGACTTCTGAAGCCAAAATGTCACCTGATACTATAAAAGATTATAATAATTCTTGTTTTGGATCGCTCTTCCTCAAGTGACATTCTTCACCTAATATGTGATTCCTTCCTCTGGAAGGAATCAATTTCATGATGATATGTATCAACTCTGAATAAATCAGGAAATACTTACAGATGTAACATCTCCACTCATGTTTTCCTTTGAGTCTCTGGGTTGAAAGTACAGCTTTGGGGCACCTGGGTGGCTCAGTCGGTTGAGCATCTGCCTTCAGCTCAATGCGTGATCCCAAGGTCCTGGGATGGAGCCCCACATCGAGCTCCCTGCTCAGCGGGGAGTTTGCTTCTCCCCTGCCTGCCCTTCCCCCTGCTTGTGCCCTCTCTCTCCCTCTGTGTGTGTGTGTTAAATAAATAAATAAAATCTTAAAAATAGAGAAAGTACAGCTTTATATTTTTCTTTCTTATGGTTAAGATGATAACTTCCATACTTCATTTTTAAAAAGGCAATGATAACAGAATACAATTTATGTTTACTCTGCACCAGTTTTATACACCTAAGTCAATTTTTTTTTTACACCTAAGTCAATTTTGCCTTAAGGAAGTTTACATAATATATCTCATCTTTTTGATATCCTCCTAAATGTAAATAATTGCATGCCACCTTCCAAGGCAGAGATTCTGAAGGTTCTGAGGATGACTTTAATCTTTCTACTCCTCTTTCCTTGCGTTCTCTCTCTCTCACACACAGAATTTTTTATACTAATTTTTTTTTTTTTTTTTACAAAATTCTGTGCCAACACTATTGATTCAGATGTTTAGACTGGTGGCAACCTTCTGGAGGAATTAAGAGTCTACTACCTCAGTGTTCCCTCCAGAAATTATTATTATATTGAGTTTTTTGATAATTGAAGGCAGGTCAATAACTTTTTTCAGCTTTCTAAAACTAATTTGATTTCTTCATCTTAGAAAGCAGAGGTCATGAATATTGTTTAACATCTACTTAATGATTATGAATACTACAGTTCAGAGTCATACTGTAAAGACCATCATATAGGGTTTCTGTACCGGCATGGGTTAAAAAAAGTAGGCAAATTTACATTGATTTCATATGACACCTTGGAATGTGGCAGGGATTTGAACTGATAAATATATTTTTATTATGATATGTACATTTTTAGAAGTGGGGTTCAGGAATTTCCTGCTAATTTGAATAATTAAAGTCAAATTAAGTAGGCACTTACTGTAAAAGTAAACTAATGTGCTTTTAAGGGCATAGTTTCATTTGGCATTTTAACAACAACTGACAAATGTATGCCAATTGAAAGTTCCTAATGTATCTTTACATATACTATTATATCTAGTTTTTATTAGATGAATACTATAGGCTACTGTCTCAGGTTTACAGATGAGAAAATGGAAACACTAAGTGCTTTAAGTACTTAGTCCTAATAGTACACAACTAGTAAGTAAAGGAAACAATCTAATCCCAGGTCATGTATTTCAAGAAAGTGACTTTTCTACTTCATACTTAAGTGATTCTTATGCTTGTGCATAGATTTCCCATTGATTGCTCTTAAATCAAAGTGGGGAATAAGTAATTTATACTATATATATAATATTTATATTTATATAATAAAAATATATAAATAAATATAAAAAATATTTCTATAATAAAATTATAAGGTGGTAAGTGTGGGCACTTGGGGCAAGAAGCACACCAGTTCAACTGTACATGAATTACTGGTGAATGACTTTTGGCAGACCATACAACGACTTATCTGAACCCCAGTCTCCAGTCTATAAAACGAGAAAATAAAATCTCTAAAACAGAAGGACAATGTGACAATTGAATGAGATGATGTGAGTTGATGTGTTCTATTACTGTTAGGCCCCTCATAATTATTTTGAAAGAAGAGAGAAAGCAAACTTGACCGTAGGCTTTTGGAAGAAAGTTTCAATAAAGCTTCTTTTAAAAATCGTATGTTCCATGAAATATAATCAGCTTCAATTATTCAGCATGTAAACTGAACCGAGTAAAATTCCAAGTGTCCCATGTGGTATGGACATTTAGCAATTATTCCGAAGTTAAAATACACTATTTGTTCTACAGGTGAGAAAGATTTGCTGGGGGGAGTCGTCGTTCTTTGGATGGCTGTTGTTTCTTTAAATTGAGTGAAAGAGTTGTACAGTTGCTGAGTCAGAGGATCTGGCAGCCTCAGAGATTCAGAGCAAGAAAATGGTGGCAATCAAAAAAAAGAAAGAAAGAAAGCAAAACATAAGCTTCCCTAATACACAGCAAAGTAGGTATAACATGAGACAAATTGTACTTTAAAGGCAGGAAAATGATAATTTGGAAGGCATAATATTTTAGTTTTTCTTAGAATGGCTAATTATTTTTTAGCTTACATTAGTTACATATATTTCCTCTCTGGTCGTTGTGCTTTTGCAGAGATACAGAGACCCCATAATTTTGTCCACAAGTGCTTTATGCTCTTTTGGCGACATTCTACGGCAATTTTGCCTTGATCTATAAATACCATTTAAACCTGTGAAACATTTCTCTGTTTTGTTTTTCCTCTCTTCCATCATTTTAGATTATCATATTTATCAGCCTGGTTTCTGTTTGGATAATAAAATGAACCGAGAGAAACCCCTTATTATCTATCTATCTGTCTATTTGGAACTATTCATCGTATGCAAGCAGGGATAAGTACGTATAGTGTTTCAAAAAGATAAAATTTCTAAAATATCATAAATGTTTTATGTGGAAATTTTCTGTCTGGTGCTACAAGCTTTAACACACAAGTATATCCTGTTACAACCTTCCCCCTCCCCAAGATATGTTCTGATAGTAAAAATCTGGCATCTAAAAGATAATCTTCCAATTCAGATGAAGGATCACATAATAATAAAGAGTCTCCCTTATTTAGTAAAATAGCTCCTTCATTGATAACTCAGACTCTCAGTATCCTTCCTGGGACCCAAAGTGTGACTGACTGATTCTAAAATTTAAATCTTACCTAAAAGGCCAGGGCCTTGATTTAAAAATAAATAAGCAAAAATAAGGTTTAAAAAGCAACACTGTCCATATTTGCCAAATGGTGTTGCAGAAAGGCCACCTGTAACAGAATGCCCCTCAAGCGCTTTTTAAAATGCAGATTCTTGGGACTCACAGCAAATATGCTAAATTAGATTTTCTGGGAATGGGCCCCAGAAATGTATATTCTAAACAGCAGTTCAGGTAATGATGCTGCTAAGCCTTTCCTTAGTTCGACTTCTCACTAATCTCATGCTTAAATTGAGAAAGTAAAGGCATATTTATTTACACCACTCTGATTGCACAATTTTATTAGTTTCAGTTTGTTTAAGAGATTACGTATCTTTGTTAATATAGTTCTGAACCCCTACAGAACCTTTCTTCCTACTGGCTTTGAAACCATTTAAATTATTCTGAGCCCCCCTTTTTTTGAGGTGAAGGGAAAAACCGAGATCTTGTCAAACAAGAATTAAAAAGTCATTTGTGATAACATTTTTATATTTTCATGAACAGAGCCATTATAAGACTTACAATATAAAAAATAAAAATCAACTTATTTTTTGAAGGACCTCTGAGGCACCGGAATTTTAAGTCTTGTGGTGGATGGTTTTAATTTTTTTCCCCTTTATTACTTCTTTCTCATTATGTAGGTCTGCCCAGTTGCAGCAATCATTCTAGGGCTCATGAAATAAATAACTGCACTGAGAAGCAGAGATTTTCTTCAATTTTCCTTTCTCTAAAAAACAAATGCTACTAACCCTTAGTAAGTTCAACAACTGTCAATGTACGTACACATTGAAATAACATGAATTAGGATATGGTGAATCTGTGCAGGTCCCAAGTTGGTGGGCATTTTCTAGGATGGAGGAGAGCCTTATAGAGGCCTTCTTTCCCCTACTGAACAAAGCCTTTATTTATTCCCAAGGTTTTCTCCATTGGTTGGCTTACTGTCATAGAAGTTGGTCTTGTTTTAATACTTACTGACATTTTTTTTTTTTTTTTAACTGAGGGGAAGTTCTCAAACCTGAGGAAAGCTGCAGTATGAGAAGAAAACAGTTGAGAGAAGAATTTGAGGCAACTTCTTCATCACTGGAAAAATACTACGGGTCATGCTCCTTACCCTCTTGTAAGGGTACGAAGGAACAAAGGAACAAAGAGGAGGAGGCCTTTTCAATACTCTTTGGTCGCCAACTGGCTCGGAAGGGATAAGCTGCCAAGTTTTGGACACTTTCCCCACGGTGTCTCGGAGTCAACCTGATCCATTCCCTGATCCTCCCCTCTAGAAAAAAGGGCTAGCTAGTTCCAAGCTGGGGAGGTGACCAAGAGACGTCCTCGGTCCTACCTTGCACCTCTCTTGAATCCATGAGGCCACCTCAGCCTCTGCCTGCCCCCACTTCCTCCTCCATCTAGTGAAGCCCCATTCCCGCTCTACGTGTAACCCCTGGTCTGTTACTCTGATCAAATCTTACTTGGAGAAATAGTTGGGGTGTGGGGCGAGGCCCAGGGGCGGCTAAAAGCTGAAGGGGTGCATTCGCGGAGTGGGATGATCAGTGCCTCTCAACTCTTGTCAGAGAGTCCTACGCCAGCTGCCAATTAAATTTCCAGGAATCCGCAGCGTCTCTAGGAATTGAGAGGGTGGGGAGGAGATAGGGTCCTGGAGGCTGGTTGCAGCCGGGAGGTGGGGGAGGCGAGGTCCGAAAAGCTTCGAGTCTCGAGTCTCGCTTCCTGCTGGCGGGCTCTTTCTGGGGTTCTGGGGAGGCCCGTTGCAACCCCCGCCCGGCTCTGGGAAGCGGTGAGCCCCAGCTTGAAGTGGTCCGGAGAGGACTCGTGAGAGGAATTCCTAGAAGGGGGCAAGTTTTGTGACAGCAGGCCTAACGCCCAGGCACTTGGGAAATTAACACAGCTATGCATTTATCGTCTAGGTAAAAACGAAGTAGGTTGTGAATAGGCACGGCTAGCGTTAGTCTTAAGTCACAACTCTCTCGTGCTTTCTCCAGACTTTACAAGAACCTTCTTATATATGATACTTGCACAACTCCGTTTCCTCAGTCTCCCCCAGTCTAACGCTAAGCAGGCTCTAGTTCATCCGTAACGTAGGATCATTTCAGGCTTCGAAAATGACCTATGTTTTTTACTGCTGACGGTCATCACACTTTGGAAAACTGTAAAGTATAACGAAAAAATTAAAGATTACCAATCCCAGTCCCCCCATCCTAAGGAAAGCACTATAGGTATTTTGGTACATAAACAGGGCGTGTATGTGTGTGTGTGTCCAGAGAGAGGAAAAGAGGAAAAGCAAAAATAAGAACTGTTTACTGTTTTGAATCTTGAAAAATCACCTAACCTTATAATGTAATCATTTCACATTCTATTAAATATTCTTCAGAAATGATTGTCTATAATATTCCAGAGTCCAGAATATTCCAGGCCATTATTCCAGAGTATAGTTTCATGTCACAATTTAACATCTTATTGTTAGAATTCAAGGCAATTTTCAATTTCTTGCTACTATTTATCTGTCTATTGATCTTTGTCATAATCTTTCTTTCATTGGATGATGCCTACACAGAGAATAGTTGAATAAAATGTATGAATATTTTTTTCTGATTAAAAAATTTTAAAGTAAACACTATGCCCTATGTGGGGCTTGAACTCAGGACCCCAAGATCAAGAGTCATGTGCTTTAGGGACTGAGCCAGCCAGGTGCCTCCAAAAATGTATGGATATTTTAAAAGTTCTTCATACCTACAATAACAATGTCCTTGCCAGTGGGGTGTTTAAAAAGTGCATTAATCTCATTAGTCAATAAACAGACACAATATTAGTGATCATTATGTGAGAACGAGAATTTTGATATCTGTAGTTTTTTAAAAAGCTATTCAATACAATAATTTTATATTTAGAAACTGAAAGAATATCCATTGTTTACATAATTTAAACTGTAGAAATAAAGCACCACAAAAATTTTTTCTCAAGTCAGATTTTGCAGCAGACAGAAGGATTCTCTGGCCTAAGGTATTTTAGTATGGAGGGGGCAAGTGAGATTGTTATGCTTCTCAAAAAGGATTAAAAATTAAAAAGAATAAAAATACTGGGTCAAATGTTTAGCCTTCCTTTAAGAAAGTATTTTTAAGATGATTTGGATCACTTTACTAATAGGAGTCATTCACGTGTTGGAAAAGTGGTTTAGCTTAACTCTACTATGGTAGTTACTAGTGATGAACTACCATGTAATTAAAGAGACTTATAAAATATTACGAACATAGACAAGGTTATGTCCTCCCTACCTTAGGATGACAATGGACTTTTTAAAATTCAAGATTCCCCAAAGAAGTAAATGAATATTAACGTTTTGGTTACTGAAAGTGTCACTGTTTCTTTAGAACATAATACAACCTGGGGATCATGTACACGTTGGGAATAATGGTTTATGCTAATGTACAGTGCTTACCTTGAGAGAACGCTATGCTGTTAAAGGTGATAAAAAACCCTAAGGGTTCCCAAATAGGAGTAAACAAATAAATGCTTCATGTCATAAAAATACAACTGTTTTGTAAACACACCAAGGTAGAAGTAACAAATCAATTAATGTAATTCATCAGGCATGTGTGAAAAAGAAACTAGTAATATGGAATTTTATTATATACATTTTCCGCTCATATAAAAATAAAAAGTCATAATGAACATAGTTGCAGAAACCTTAAAAATAAAAAATAATTACATCTTATATATTTGTATTAATATTAAGTAATTCATACAAATAATTTTTTAGCATTGTGGTTCTTAAGAAATTGAATTAGTCCCAATATAATTACCATCCATATATATTCTTAAGTCAGTATAACCATAGGCATAATATATATTTATGTGAAATATATCATCAAACATCACTTACAATACTTCCATATGTCACATATGTGTATAATTTCACAAATAAAGGATAATTGCACAACTTTTTAAGACATAGTCTATTCTACCTAAGTTGTGTGTCCTGTCTTCAGATATTCACTAAAAATTGGGCCAGATATTTACTAAAAATTGGGCTTTTCAAATAGTCAATACATTTTTTTTAAAGATTTTATTTATTTATTTGACAGAGAGAGAGAGAGAGAGCACAAGTAGGCAGAGTGGCAGGCAGAGGGAAAGCGAGAAGCAGACTCTCCGCTGAGCAGGGAGCTGGACGTGGGGCTTGATCCCAGGACCCCAGGATCATGACCTGAGCCGAAGGCAGCCGCTTAACCAACTGAGCCACCCAGGCGCCCCTAGTCAATACATTTTTAAATAACTTTACATATTAGTCCTGAAAATTGATTTATACTTAAGTAACAAAAAATAAATGGCTACTTTCCATGAGCCTATTATTTTTATATTTTTAACATTTCATAAAAATATAAAAATACTATATCTAACTTAAAGTAATTACAGTATTACATTGTGTAGTCCTAAAATAGAAAACACATAATTATGATATTTACATAGATTAAAATTTTCTACTTTGTTATTAGAGATTTCCAGAAGCAACCTAATACTTTAAGTAAATAGCTTTAAGTAGAGAGTAATAGTAACAACTCTGATATTCAAAAACATATGGTGGCTAAACGTTCGCTGGTCAGAATAAAGCACCATAAAAGAAACAAACAAACAGGGTCTTGTTAATGTTTTAAAATGAACTGAAGTTAAGTCCAGCAACATAGCATGAAATCCTTTACAAGCTCTTACTAATTCTTTTAAAAAACTGAACTTTCATAATAATATGAAAAAGAAAATGTGTATTTACCCTATAAGTTGTTTGTAAATTTTTTAAAAGATTTTATTTTTAAGTAATCTCTACACAAACGTGGGGCTCGAACTTACAACCCCGAGATCAAGAGTTGCCGGCTCTACGGACTGAGCCAGCCAGGCGCCCCTGCTTGTAAATTTTTGTGAATTGAGGCACCTAACTAAACACCCCTAGTTTTAACAGTTTTACACTTACATGACAAAGGCCTATTAACATTACAATAAAAAATAATTCCCCTTCCCCTGGCCTTTGCTTTTTCAAAACATCTATACCTGGGGAAAATGGATGCCCCAAGTAAGGTCACAAAAATGAAGCTTCATGAAATTGCTTTTAGATTTATATCCAAATTCTAACTAGGATTCTGCATATTGTAGCAATACAGATTTTCAATTTTTCTGGTCATAGGAAATTACACCGAGTAAAGATTTGTCTGATGTGAGGACAAAACTACCTAGGATTTTGTTCTTCAAGTAGGCCTCATTTTTTAAAAAGTGTTAATTGTGGCCTGAGATGATTAAAATATGATCTGTTGTGATTGCTCAGACTCACCATAATAGGTCTGTTTCTTGCTAAACATTTTGCTAAGACCAACCTGAGCAGTTTGAATCCGTTAGGGCTCCAAATATGAGATCTCCATCTTACTACCAAAGCCCAGCTCTCTATTGACCACAAAAGCAAGTGTTTGCTCCTTCGATCAATGTTACTATTTCGGGAAGTCAAACCATGTGCGAGCACCCACCCTGGAACATCCTCTACCTACTGTAAGCAGAGGGTTGACCTGGCAGGGGAGAAAACAGGTGGCCCCCATAAAACCAAGACCGTTAGTAATACTTTCCTCGGGGGCGAAATAAAGTGCCCTAGAAATACACCTTCACTGTGTGTGTGTGTGTGTGTTGTGTGCTATGTGGGGTGTGTGTGTTATGTGGTGTGTGTGTGTGTATGTGTGTGTTTAATGACTCCCACCCAGGAAATGCAGGAGTGATTGACTTCTAAGGTGGGTTAGAATCTCCCGCTTCTCCCCAGAGTTTCACTGGATTGAGGGGGTGTGTGAAGGGGGCTCTGGGCTCAAGATATTCGGAGCACCGCACCTCTAAGTAACTGTAACCCGAATGGGGAAAGAGGGGAGGGGGGCTTCCACCCCTAGAAACCTCCTCCTCCTATCCTGGTCCGGAAGATGGTTTATCTGTATTAAATCATACCAAACAAAATCTTCCACGGGCCGACTGCGCCCGGGACTTTTCGAGGCCTTTCTTACCTGCTCTTCCAGGATGCGGCTGCTGCGGTCTGCGACGGCTCCTCACTAGCTTTAACACCAGGGCCGCAGCGGCCCGCACACCCGGCTCTGCCCACTCACCCGAGGGCCGCGTGATCCGCACCACAAAAGCCCTCACTCGCGGCGGGCCACCAGCGCGCCGAATCCGCACTGTGATCAAAAACGCGCGCACCATACTCCGGCCGCCGCCACCTCCTCTGTGCTCCGCGACCGCTGCGCCGCCTTTTGGCATCAGAGGTAGGCAGCGCCGCGCCCGCCCCCCGATCGCCGACTGGGACCCACGCACCGCCCCCCGCCCATCCCCGCCCCGCAGGCGCGCCCCCGCGTTCCCTGCGCGCGCGCGCGCCCCCAGACCTCCCCCCGACCTCAGAACCGTTCTGCGCCCGGCGCGCGCGGGAAAGGCCGGTGGTGAAGCCCGAGGGCTGCGCGCGCGCGGGCAGCAAGCACCCGAGGTTCCCCTCCTTCCCCCCGCCTCCTCTTTCCCGCCCGATCCGCGCTCTCCCCCACCTTCCCACCCTCCGCGCCGGCGCCCCACGCGGTGACAGCTCAAGGGCCTGTCGCCAGAACGCATATCCAGGCCCCCGCCCCCTCGCAACATTTGTCACCTGACACGGCCGTAAGCAGGAACCACCGCGTTGCGGCCGCTTCCAGTCCTGCTCGCGCCCGGGTTCCCCAACCCCCTTCTTTTATTCCTCGCGCCACTCGCTAAGGGTCTTCCATCGCTCCAGACCGGATTATTCAAAAGAGAAAAAGAAAGGAAAAGCAAGGTCATCACAGCGCTGCATCAGCCATTCAGGAGGCTGGATGTCGGTTTTGAAAGAAATGGCGCTAAGCTCCACTTCTAGATTTGGGAAACGAGCGAAATTAAAGGAAACCGCTGCCTGCAGCCGACGCGACATCTGGACACTGAGTGGCGCTGGCGCCGCCGCAGCGGCGGGCTGGGCGCCCCACCAGGTAGGTGGAGCCGAACCCCAGCCCCGGGGTCCCTGCTGGGCCGGGGGCACCTCTTCCACCCTCTGCTGCCCGCGTCGCCGAGGGCGCGGGGCTGGGCGGAGAAGCCGGGCAGTTTTTATTTTCGGTTTTAACCTCCGAGAGGCAGCGCAACATCTGAACGCTTCTTCCTCTTTCCTCCGCCCGCGGCACTCCCCTCCCCCATGGGCTGCTCCCCGCTTTTCCCGGTTTCCCTGCGGCAGCCCGATTCCCGGCCGGCAGCCCCCCTCCTCCTCCTCCACCCTCCCGGCGCTCCGGCACCCTTCGCTTTCGCGGCCGGACTCCGCCGCGTGGTCGCTCTCCCCGCTCCTCCCTTCCTCCTCCTGCCCCTTTTCTCTTCCACACCACTGATTCTTTATTGCTCGGCCATCCTCCCTCCTCCTCCCGCTTCCCCGCCGTGGTCCACTCAGCACAGGAAAAGCGGGGGAAGGAAAGGAAGCAGCAGCATAAAGGAGGGGTGAGTCGAGGATACAGAGGCGGCCTGAGGACAAGGAGCTCGGTTCCCAGAGCGCAGTCTGGCAGGTCCCTGGCCGCGGGGCTGGATGGAGCTCGCACGCGGGCTCGCTGGCTCCACCGAGGCGGGGAGTCGAGCCCAGGACGCCGCTTTCCGGCGGGCGGCGCTGACTCGGTGCCCCAGCCTCCCCCGCCTGCAGTCAGTCGCGATCGATCTAGAGCCTCGCCCGCTGCAGGCGCGGCCTGGCCGGCGGGCGTCAGGCAGAGGATGTGCGACTAGCTAGGCCCAGCCTTCGCGGAACCTTCAAGGTGGCCCGCCGCGCTGTGGCTTCTCCTTGTGCCCGGGCCTGGTGGTTTAGCGGCAGAAGAGGACCTCAGCATGAGAGCCGACGGGGCCTTACACATCAGGTGCCAAGCTCCGCGGTACGTGGAGACAGTGGGGTTTGCGTTGCCCAAGTCACCGTACACTACCGAGAGGCCAGGTCTGGCGGCAGGCTTCTGCCCGTTCTCCATCCCTCCCCTCATCGCAGGACTTAGCCGCCGACCAGGCCGGTTGCATGAAGTGAGACTTAGGTACCAGTCTTAAATAGCTACTCTAAATATCTAGATCTTCACGAACGCGCCTCTCCCCTCTCCTGTGGGATTCGCTCAGGATTTCCCGAGCACCGTGTTCCCTGCTGGGGCTACTTGCCACCCCTCCGTCCAGAGGGAATCCCCTTTCTCGGTCTTCATAGGCTAGCTCTTTCTCCTTCAGATCTCAAGTTTCCCTGCTCAGAGACTCTCCCTCTCTCAGGCCCCATCTTATCACCATGGTGGTTTTTTTTTTTTTTTTTTTTTTTTTACCTTTTTGTATAGCATTTAGCGAACAAATTATCCTATGTAATTGTTTACTTGTTTGTGGTTTGTCTCTTACAGTAGTCTGTAAACTCCATGGGAGGCAGATCCTGCTCTCTTGCACTACACCGATGACCCTCTCCCCCCCCCCCCCGCCCTCCAAAAAAAAACTTCATAGAGGGGATGGATTAATAAAAATATACAATTATAATGAGGGGATTTCATTTTATGGCCCAGAGGAGGGGCACTTTAGAGGGTGGGTAGTTCAGAGGAAGCATCCTGGAGGAAAAAGGGAGCTGCCTGATTCCAGCATGGTATTATTGAAGGAACCTGGAGAAGTGGAAGAGTGAGGGTTTCCAGGCAGGCGATTAGCTGTGGCAGTAAACCATGGAAGAAGACGTGTGTTGCACATCTCCTGAAATTATTAGTTTCCAGAGAAAAATTGGAAAATTTTTATATAAAATTTCTAGAGAAATTCTGTTTCCAGAGAAACAGAACCAATAGGATGGGTGTGCGTGTGCCTGTGTGTATGATTTATTCTAAGGAACTAGCTTATCTGATTATAGGGGCTGGCAAGTCTGAAATCTGCAAGACAGATAGTTGAGGCTGGAGACCCAGGGAGGAGCTGATGCTGCAGTTTTGAGTCAAGCAGCCTGGAGAAGGAATTGCTTCTTTGGAAAAACTGTCTTTTCACTTAAGGCCTTGGTGAGTGCTGCACACATTATGGAGGGTAATCTGCTTTATTCAAAGTCTATGGATTTAAATGTTAATTATACTTAAAAGTACCTTCCCAGCAACATCTTGACTGGTATTTGACAAAACAGCTGGTAGTGTAACCTAGCCAAGGGGACACCTAATATTAAATATCATATTATCCCATTATGTCTGGGGTCTGCTGAGCCTCAGTTTTCCAGACAAGTTTAAATTCAGGAATCTGTCTGTATTGATTGGGCCCATATAACTTAACCTGTAGCCCTTTCATCTTCACCCAGACTTGTTCTGGGGATAAGGGAAGTTGCCCACTTCAGAGGAATGCCATTTGAGTAAGAGCATTAAGTAAGGTCATTCATTATACAATAAGCTCTGTGTTCAATGAATATAAGTTTTAAAATTTAAACTTAAATCCCATCTTGGTTTTCCCCTGCTGTCCAGTACCTGTGTTTTGTAAGTTGTGGCATGCAGGGGAATTCTATGCAATTTTAATAGTAGAGTAAGCAAAGTACAATTATGTAGATGAATCTTTAGCAAAACAACCAATTTGTGGCATTACAAAGACTTTTGGAATTCCAAATGACTTTTGGCTGTGTGCTCTTCAAAAAATGTAGGACCAAGGCCTGAGCATTAGTATGTGTACACCCTTTTACTTGTATTACTTATTGTATCGTACAGTGGCCCTTTGAATTTGGGATTACTGCTTCTATTTTACGGGTGAGAAAACTGAAGCCACAGGGGCTCAAATCTTGGACAGTCTATGGCCAGCAAGTGCTAGGGCTGGAATCATCAAGAAGGTTTTTGGACTACAAGCCTTGTGCTCTTTCTGTTGTACTAAAGGCTGGAGTCAATAGGGAATGAGCTATCAGTGGGTCATTTGTGCAAATAGAGAATCACTGAATGTGATTTCTTTTCTTTGCTCTTTTCCTTTGGCCTAAAAAACTGATCTCTTAGATCTTAGTTTTTTTTTTTTTTTTAACTCATAAGTTTAAGGCATAGATCTCTCTTAGATTTTTTTTTTTAAAAGATGTTATTTATTTGACAGAGAGAGACACAGCAAGAGAGGGAACACAAGCGGGGGAGCAGGAGAGGGAGAAGCAGGCTTCCCGCGGAGCAGGGAGCCCGATGCGGGGCTCGATCCCAGGACTCTGAGATCATGACCTGAGCCAAAGGCAGACGTGTAATGACTGAGTCACCCAGGCACCCCCAAAAATATACTTTTTTTTTTTTTTTAAAGAGCAGTTTTATGTTCACAGCCAAAGTAGCTCTTAGTTTTTTAATGGAGGAAAATTATTTTCTATTTTGGATCAGCAAATTCATCCCACAGGCAGAGATAGAAGAGGATATTTTACTTGCTTTGTGCCACTGCCCCCCCACTCCCATAATGTCCAGGATATTAGTTTCTTCTCTCAGGTAACTCTTGATGATCAGAATTCCGTGAGAAACTTCCATAATACTGCACATGTTCAAGCTGAAAACCCCAAAGGCATAAGACAAAAGTCACCATAAGCAAGATTTTAAAACTATCATTTGAACATATGACAAAAGATTAACTTTTAAAATATATAAATACATATATGAACAAAAAGGTAAACCAACAGAAATATGAGCAAAGAATACAATGGGTAGCTTATAGTAGACCATATACAAATGGTCAGAAAAATATATGAAAAGATACTCAGTTTTATTCACTGGTAAAGAAAGGTAACAGAAACCATGACATATCTATGGGTGTGGCAAAAATTTAAAAAGGAGTGATAATGTTGGTAAAGTCGTCAGGAAACAATCACACACACTATTGTAACTTGGTGTGATTGTTTTAGAAGGCAACTTTAGACTATTTATAAAAATTGAACATGCATACGTGTCCCTTTGACTTAGCAATTCCTCTCCTATAGCTCATATAAGTATGCAAAGATACACATACATAAATATATGCATGGAAATATATATACTATATATGTACTGTGTATATATATGTATGGAAAGAGATATATGCTATGCATGCATGCATGTATTTGTGTTTATGATATTTGTATTTTTATATATACAGATATATGTTTATACACATATATAAAGATACATGTCCCTTTAACTCAGCATTTCCACTCAATAACTCATACCAGTATGAAAAGTATGTATCTATTTATGTGCATATATACACACACTCATATGTAATATTGAAGATATACAGACACACATATATACACATGCACGTATAAGTTTGGAAAGATTTTACACAGAGACACACATATGCACACACACTTTGTGTGCATGGGTGTGTGAGAGAGATATATTCTTTTTTTTTTGAGAGAGAGATATTCTTAACCCTTGAAGTTTCCCTCCTATAAATTTCTGCAGATAGTTCATGTAAGAATGCAAAAAAGATTCTTTACAGCATCATATATAGTAGCAAAAAAAAAAAGCAAGAAAGGAAAAAGGAGATAATTTATGTGTTTGCCAATAGATTTCTTTTTTAAACTGGGTTTCACCCATAAAATATAAAATTATACAGCCATAAAAAAATGAAGTGCATCTATCTGTCCTGCTAATGGAAGTTGTCTAAGATCTATTACTAATCAAAGAAAACAAATAGTTGTGGGATAGTATGATCCCATTTATGTTTTCCAAATGTGTGTACTGTGGGAGAGGTGTTTACAATGATATGTACCTATATTTCTGGAAGGTTAATTTAAAACATTTTAAAATAGTGGTTACCCCTGGGTAGTGAGAATGGGGAGGGGTAGTGAGGTTTTAGGAGATTTTTACTTAATTTTGTTTCTTTTTTGTACTGCTTGAAAGTTTACCGTGAAAGTAACCACCACAGACATCTCAAATGTAGAGATGCTAATTCTGTAGAGGTCTACAGAATGGTCAGTAAATCTAAATTTTAGAACATCTCTCTATGTAGGTGATTCTAATATGGAGCCAAGATTGAGAACCATGTCCCTATCTGTTGGTCTCCAATGACTGGCGGGGACAGCACTATCTTTTTAAAGATATAATAAATACCTGAGGTGAATGTAAAATGAAATGTCATTTAATTTTTCTCTAGAGAGAGGATGACATTACATTTTTTTGTTTGTTTGTTTACGGTGATATTTAAGCAGATCAAAAGGCTCCTGCAATCCTGGATAGATTTGTATGTGATAACTCTATCAAAGGCAGTCCAGAAATTAGAAAGTAGTAGAAGACGACCGAATATTTTAGGGAAGGTTAGTGTTTAAAACTCTAGGTGGCATGTTAGGAGGAGATACAGGGGACTACAGACGTTTCTCCTGTGCCCTAGGAGAGGTGGTAGAACCCAGCAACTCAGACCCACAGGTATTGGAACTCTAATGCCTGGGGCTTCTGAGTGGGAAAGGGATTAACAGGTGTTTGGGGTTCCTTTGTAAACTTCCACTGTAACATAGATGGCTGTGAGTCAGCATGTCACCTTCACACATCTCTCAGGGATTTTCCCCCACCCCCGGCAAAATCTTCAGACTTCAAATTAGTCTATCAGAGTTGGATTCTCAGTTTTGATGTACATGCTGATTTATACTAGTGTGCTTGGTATGTAATCCATGCTAGTTACATATTATTTCATTAGTAGCACTTGTTTCAAAGCAAATTTGTGGCAAAATTAATAAAGAAATTATAAATATATAAATATATAAAATTTAAATATTTAAATTAAATTAAAACTTAATTAAAACTTAAAAATTTAGTAAATATATATAAATACTTAAATTTGTATATATTTATAATTATATATTATACATTATACATATTATACAGTTATATAATTAAATATAAATGATAAATATAAATGACTTACAAAAGTTACCATTTCTAAAAGTAAAGTAATTCTTTTCCTTATGCAAGGAATGATATTAAAATCTTCTGAGTGGGGGAGTCAAGAGGCAAGAAAGGAGCCATCCTGTTTGTCGTAGCTGAACTTGAGAAAAGTTTTACAGAAAACCAAGGCAGTAGGGAATGAGCAGATTCTGATTATTTTAGGCCTGGGAACATTTTGCAAATCCCGTCAGTATGTAGACCATATAAGTTTGTTTTGATTTGATTTGATTAATTCTGTTGAATTACTGACCTTGCACAAAACACCACCAAGCTGTTCCTCCTTGTATTCCTTTTGTTGCTTTCATCTCCTTCTCTGCCCTCCTGAATAGCGACAGGTACACATTTAGGTGATACAGAAGTCTTCCCTAACCAGCTGGTTTCTACTATCCCCCAGGCAAAATTTAAGGACCTAAAGTTTCAAGGAATCCAATAGAAACAAACCAGAAAGTACAGGCCCCTAGAAATGGGTCTGTAAGATCCATGACTGCTGTTTACCAAGTTACTTACCTTTGAATGACTATATATTTTAGCATTTTCTCACCTTCGCACTTTGTTCTTTCTGATATCCCCAACCTTCTCTCTCTCTCTCTCTGTCTCTCTCCCTCCCTCCCTCCCTCTTTTTAAGTAAGCTCTACAACCCAGCGTGGGGCTTGAACTCACCACCCCAAGATCAAGACTCAGAAATCAAGAATCACATGCTCTATCAACTGAGCCAGCTAGGTGCCCCAGCCCAACCTTTTCTCTTGGTTCTAACTCCTAAACCAACCCATTCTAGGTCAGAATCCCTTGTTATATGCTCATTTTAAAACCACTTTTTCTTTCAGAACATTTATATTAGTTTGCAATGCCTATTTCAGCATTACTTTATAAATCTATTTGGTCTACTTGCTTATCTCACTTTAAGAAACTAATTCCTCTAGTGGCTTTGAGTGGCATTAAGAGAAATGCAAAAAGCAACAGGGAAAATGAGGTAAAACAAAATGAAAAAGACCTGAACATTTAAACTATTAATTTGGAAAGCATCTTTTCTGCTCCTAGTTCTCGCAAATTTGTCTCGCAAATTTGTCTGTAATTTTTCAACTAACTGGTGGAGGTGGTGCTTAATAAAGATTTTTTTCCCTCCCAAGGCTCCAGAATTTTAAAATATGTCTTTCCTCTCTATTCTTCTATGTGTCTTTCCTTGACTCTTAGTATGGCACAATTATTACTAATAAAATGTAAGACCCCCACTACATTCATATATGCCACAAATTCATAAAGGGGTAAAGCTTTAGTGATGGTAGGGAACTTTGGAGTTATCTAGTCTAATTCCCACCTTTTATAGATGAGGGAAATTGAGGCTAATCAAAGTCACAGGACTCAGGTCATGTAGTTGGAGAACCACTACTGGGACCCAGGTCTTCCATTTTTCCAATCAGGTCCTAACTTCTCTTTCCTTCCTTCCCTCTTTCCTTCCTTCCTTTCCTTTCCTTCCCTGGCATTATAAATAGGACAGGAGAAGATCATGGAAAGTATTGTGACACAACTATTGTTGCTCCTTCAAATAATTTTTAAACTTAAAATTGTATTATTTTCTTACATATGTTCTATCATCTATCATCTCTATGTTCATATCTATTTGTAGCTTAGTTAACTGAACACTGTGAAATTATACCAAGCCCCAAATTATTCAAGTTTTCACAGAAAGACTCAATAGGTTGTTAATAATGAAAACTTAGGACGTCAGGGGCACCTGGGTGGCTCAGTCATTAAGCGTCTGCCTTTGGCTCGGTCATGATCCCAGGGTCCTGGGATCGAGCCCCACATCGGGCTCCCTGCTCAGTGGGAAGCCTGCTTCTCCCTCTCCCACTCCCCCTGCTTGTGATCCCTCTCTCGCTACATCTCTGTCAAATAAATAAATAAAATCTTAAAAAAAAAAAGAAAAAAGAAAACTTCGGATGTCAGAATTAGGTTGTAATTAGCTGCTAACATATACATGAAAGCAGATCTATTTTATTTTATTTTTAAATTTTTATTTATTTCTTTAATCTCTGCACCCAATGTGGGGCTTGAACTCATGACCCCAAGATCAAGAGTCAGATGCTCTATCTACCAATTGAGCCAGTCAGGCGCCCCAGACCTCTTGTATTTTAAGTGACACTGACTTTTGCATTTTCTACATAAGGCAGTCCACAGAAGTGCTTCTTCAGATGACTTCTATCATTTTTCCAGATCACTGATTCTACTTGCTCTTCTTCTGGTAGAATCTTGAACTGTGTCTTGAACATTGGAAGAATTATACCCTATTATAAAAAATAATCAACTAATATTTCTCTATCTTGTTCTCATCAGGGAAATGATACCTATCTCTCCGGTTTACGTATTAAATGAATATATTTTAATATATGCCTGGCACAAGTTATGTGTCAATAAGTGCTTACATATTTTTTCCAATAAGAAATGCTCTGATTCTCAACTAACTTTCCCCAGTAATGTGTTCATTTGGGTATACGGAATTGATGGGGAAGTAAAGACTTTTTTATTCAATTTAAAGAAACCCCTTCTTTTGGTCTCTCAAATTAGTTTTTTTTTTTTTCTGTTTCTCTCACTCTCTTTCTCACACACACCCCATAAATCTTTTCCTAGTATGTGTAGCAGTTTTTTTTTTTTTATAAATTGTTGTCGGTATCATTTATCAATAATTATTATAAAGAGTGAGAGAAGTGAACCTCTTTGAGTCTTTAACATTTCTCAGGAGTTAGTGGTAAATCCATGATCATACATTTTTAAACCAAAATATCCACATCTTTGAGTCCAATCTATTGTTTTTTCTTTATTAAAGCATTGAAGTATCAGTTGTTCCAATGCTGTAAGGAATCAAGCAACACTGGACATTAAATCCCAAAGCAGTACACCTTTAGTTTGCTCAGCAGATATGAAGACATTCCACGAGCCATCATCATATATTTTAAACAGTTTTATACTCAATTTACTCTTTCAGTAACCCTTTGGAAAATACCTCAAAATAATTTACTGGGCAAGTGCATCAGTTTTCTAAAAGATATTTGGAATATTTCATAGTTTGACCCCCTGAGACACTCTAGTAAAGGAAACGGTCAGAAAATCTAACAAAGAAATAAATAGGTTAAGGATGAATGGGTCTAAGCTTTAGCACTGTGACAGAGCTTCATTTAAAAGCTGTATTTCTTCCTCACCGAGGAGCACGAGTTACTTTGTTATTTAAAGCTTCCCCAGTGAGAGTGTTACTGAAGAACAACTCAGAAGTACAAAATATCACAAAATCTTTTCATCTCCGGGGGGGGGGGGGTTCTTTATCCTATCGTATATAGATGAAGCAAGTCCTTACAGTTAATCGCGACAGTTGCTCTCCCTACAATCCACCACGTCATCTGTGCGCTGACTTCTGGAACTCCCCAAGAATCTCCCCTCGACTGAATAACAAACAGCAAGCACCTGCCCCTCTCCGGGAGCTGTTCTGTGTCGTCTTGACCCAGGGATTGTAGAACCTGTGGGCAAGTTCAAGGTGGCTCTCGCATCCTCCTTTCCCGTCACTATCCGGTGGAACTGGGCGCAAGTCCCCAGGGCTTCGCAGGTGACTTGGGTGGCAACACACAGCCTATAAAGCCTTGGGCACCTGCTGATGCCCTCTACTGTCGAACTCGTCTTTGGCATCGTTGTCTTCTCCTCAGTCTTCAGAGGTTTCCTTCTAGCCCCCGGCGCCTCAAACCCAGGTAGGGGCTGCGGATACGCTCCTTCAAGGTCAGAGGGCAAACGTGCCATCTGCCTCCTGCTCAAATGCCAATCATCGCCGCCTCCCACTCTGCCGCCAGCGTCTTTCCAGTGAAGTTTGGCAGACACCTGGGGTCGTTAGGGACTTTATAGGCCGCTTTTTGCCAGAAAACCCTGGACAGTAAACGACACCCGGGAGCTTCACGTTCAGCTCCTAAATCTCTCTGGAAATCCATTTGCACCACCTCTGCTTTTGGCTGCGCCGTGAGTGTGAGGGCGGGATCCAGGGGAAAAGAAGAAAGAAAAAAAAAATGTATTCATGGTCCGCTTCTCCTCCCCCACGGTGAGTCAAGTCTCTTGGAAGGCTTGCAGGCTTTCCGCCGCTCCACATTTGTAGCCTCCCTTGAACTAAGTTGGGGGTGGGGAACAGGGGAGAAACGAAGTGTCGTTGTGGGCGGCTGGGGGTACCTGCCATCAGTCTCCTGCAGCTGCGCGCAGGTACCCGGCGACAGCGCCGTGGCCCCGCTCCTCAGCCAGGTCCACGGGCAGGCGGCCCCAGGCATCGCGCACGTCCAGCCGCGCGCCGGCTCGGTGCAGCACCACGAGCGTGTCCAGGAAACCGTCCCGGGCCGCGTCGTGCACAGGTCGGGTGAGGGTGGTAGGGTCGGCGCAGTTGGGCTCCGCGCCGTGGCACAGCAGCAGCTCGGCCACGCGGGTGCTGCCCATCATCATGACCTGCCGGAGAGAGCAGAGTGGTCAGGGCGGCGGTGGTCAGGGCAGCAAGATGCAGGCCTGGACCGGGACAGGTAGAACCGTTTCAAAGAAATACCTATTCATGAAGTATCCACCTAACGCAGGGGCGCTTACAAGTCTCAGGAGTCTGGTTATGCTTCCTTTGCTGATGCAATCCCAACACCCTCCCCCCTCTCCCCTTTTATAACTCTTTACTCAGTCCTAACTGGGTTGCATTTTATTTTCCAAACATGCGGAGACAAGAAAGAGCTGATAATAAAGCTCTAATAGTCGTTGCGCGAAAAAGAAAATTTTGATTTCTGTTGGAACATGGGAATCTATTTTGTTAAATGATTTATGGGCAGTTACGTCTAAAATGTCTTGATGTCTCTCCCACCTCAGCCATGATCCGGATCTAAAAATATTTACTAGGCAGTCAGCTGATATTTTTAAGAGAGAAATGCTTTAGAGGAGAAATAATGTTTTATTTTTTAATTTTTTAAGAGTTTATTTATTTGACAGAGACAGCCAGAGAGGGAACAAAAGCAGGGGAGTGGGGGAGGGAGAAGCAGGCTTCCTGCAGAGCAGGGAGCCCGATTTGGAGCTCAATCCCAGAACTCCGGGACCATGACCTGAGCTGAAGGCGGATGCTTAATGATTGAGCCACCCAGGCGCCCCAGAAATAATGTTTTAAGTTGTTTAGTTTTCCTCTTATATCCCCTGTGGGAGGCTTTTACATTTCATTGTCATATATGTTTGCGCTCATAAACTGAATATAGTCTGACAGTTTGAGCCAAAATTGGAGATAGAGGGGAAAAAGTAATGTCACGTCTAGTCTTATAAGATGATGAAAACAAGTTATTTTTTTAACATGATTTACCATTTTTAATATTTTAAGTTTACATTATAGGTAAGGGATAAAGTTTAAAGGGTAATATATTTAATGTAACATAAACACTATATTTACATTGTACAGGATTTTATAATGTAACAGGATTTTATAATGTTAGATAGTAAATAATTTGCTGTGTAAAAAAGAGCTCGGATGTTAGTGAAATCAGAGCAATGCATAATTTAGAAAAAAGATGTTTTGGAGCTGTAAGCCTGTAGCATCCACTTGTGTACATGTACATTATACAAGCATTTACTTTCTTATTTTAACAATAAAACAGTTTTTGATAACTAAATATCCAAAACGGAGTTCTTTATTCTTGTGAGTTTATGTATTTTAAAATGGACCATGTAATTGAAAGACAGTACTTTTTGTTTCATGAATATTAGAAACATCCATTTCCTCCCTTAAAAACCATGATATGTTATCATTTCCACTAGTGATGTATGTCAGATATTTCATATATAGAGGGAAAAAAAGTGGTTCTTAGTATCTCAGAAAATGATGAATTAAAACTATAATTAAAATCTCTTAAAATTATTAATATCATTTGACGTCTTTAATAACTACAATATTTTTGCTGCTTTAAACTATCCCTCATTTCTTTTTCTTTTCTTTTTTTTAAAGATTTTATCCCCTTATTTGAGAGCGCATGCATGGTGTGTGCACACACACAAGCAGGGGAGGCAGGAGAGGCAGAGGGAGAGGAAGAAGCAGACTCCCCGCTGAGCAGGGAGCTGGAGGTAGGGCTTGATCTCAGGACCCTAAGATCATGACCCCAGGGGAAGGCAGATGCTTAATCGACTGAGCCACCCAGGCGCCCCAAGCTATCCCTCACTTCTTATAACACTTTTCTAAGAATGCAAAAGGAATGAACATATATTTCTTTAAAAATCTACACAATTAATAAGATTCCTTAATAACAGCTTGGTTCTAGAACGTGACACTGAGATCAATACTAACCATCATAGTCAACAATAAAGCACAAAACATTACCTTGGATTTTAAAGGAATTAAAAAAAATCAGTACTAATTAAAGGGATTCATAAACATACTGAATAAAGGATTTTAACAATGAAGAGGCGAATTATTTATGTAGACCCTCTGCCATTTAAAAAGGACGTAAAAATTGCTGCAAGCATGCTTTTGTAATCTAATCACTGTATAATTAAACAAAAATCTATGAAAGCATATTTTTCTTATGTAACACTCAAGAGACCCTGCTAACGTAAAAGGAATTAAGTTCTGTGGTCGAGGAATCCTGGCTTATCTCTTTGTATTCAGTTTTCCTCTATGAGAAAAGAATAAGAGAATTTCATATTGCAGCCTAGAAGTGCACGGTAATTTTTTTCATGCACTATGATTCTGCATGATTCCTCAAATCTAATCCAGATTGTGTAATTTTGTCATTTAATTATCTCTATCAGTGAAAGTTGATCGATATTTATTGAAAGACACAAAAATTTTCCTCCCCAAATAACCCTCCCTTTCCCCCCAATTGAATTTATCCCTTGCATCTGTGATCACAAGACAGGAGAGGGAATATTGACATTTTTTCCACTACTAAAAAGAAAACCAAACTGAAGTAGTGGTTTTTTTCAATCCCTTTCTTTAGGATCCTTGGTGGGGGAGAACCTGCTTTACACCTGGGCGCCACACCTCAAGGAAGAGAGACACAGGTACGTTGGTGAAGATCTCGGTCCCAGCCGCGTCCCACGGAGGCCGCTCCCCTTTGTTCATGCGCCCCCTGCCGGCGAGGCCCCAGGGCCCCAGCTACCTGGATCGGCCGCCTCCCGAAGCGGTTGACTCCGTTGGGATCCGCACCGGTTTCCAGGAGCTGCCGCACGGTCTCCACTTGCCCCTGCGCCGAGGCGTTGGCCAGGCCCGCGTCGTCGCCACCACCACCGAGCATGCCCTTGTCCTCCTCGCGCATTTCGCAGGCCGCAGACGCAGACTGACCGGGATAATCCACCGCTGGCCGCGAGCGTCGCCACACTCCCTTGTTCCCCACCTCGTCTAGGCGCCGTCTCCCCTCCGTGGGAAAGTTCAGGTCAGCTTCAGCCCTCTTTCGCCGTCCTTCTGTCGCCTTGGAGGTCCTTGCAATGTCGTGCCACTCGTGGTTAAACCGGGCTTTTCCCGGCTCACTCCCGGGGAAAAGCGCCTCGCGTGGCCGCAGCCGAGCGCAGGGCGCCTCCGGCCGCCGAGCGCGGGCGCGTCGCAGCGTTCTCACTGCGGAGCCTCGCTCCGGCTAGATGGCGAGCTGGCTGGGAATGAATCCGTTTCACGCTGGGCGGCCGGGCAGGGCATTCCCCACCCCCTTAGGCTCCGCCCCCTGTCCGGCCGGCCGGCGCTGGCACTTCCCACTCGGTTGGCCGGGAGGCCTGGCCGGCAGATGACGTTACAGCCGACGAGGTAGGGGCGGGAGGGGGGGAAGCCAGCCCGGACTGTGCTGGGACGCATGCGCCAGACACCGGGCGTGCGGAGCTTGCTGTCCTGCTGGCCCAGTGTCCTGCAAGGCCTTAGCTAAGGTTTTGGAAAAGTTGAATTAATGCAGTCAGCTCCTAATCCCCTCCCTCCAGCAGGCGGAGCAGAGGATTTCTATTCCTTCAGCCCTGTGCCAGCTGGTTTCATTCTGGAGACGTTAGTCGTTCCTTGTGCAATTGAACGACTGGCTAAGAGGCATTCAAAATAACTTCGTCTCCCCTAAGATTTCTGAAAGTGACATTTTTGCACCTGTCATGCAGGTTAAATTCATCCTCAGGGAGTACTTGAACTTCACTAGCTTCACATCTTGCATCAACCTTAGCAATTTTCTTTTGGGTGTGTCTTCTTAGTTGAATTAGTCAAAAATCAGTCACAGTGAAAAATCCTGAGAATCCTGTTTTGAATGTGTTTTTTATTCTTTTCATCTTTGAATAATGGATACACACACACACACACACAACTCCAAAAAACAAACCTAGTTTGGGAATGACAATGGCAACCTGGTACACGTGAGACTTTTAAAAAATATAAATATGTATTTTAAGAATCTGAGATTCCAGTTTCATGATATTTGAATAGTATTATTTTTGTTTGCACTCTTACCTATTTAAACCCACTTCGCAAGTATTTGATTTTTATTTATCATGAGTAATAAAGGAAATTTATGCAGTAATAATGAAGCATAATAAAACAGGGGTGTGGTGCTGGGCCTGTCATTAAACAGGATGAACCTGTCATTAAATCCTCTTCTGAAGATTTAAAGGCCAATTGCCTTTCTTCCCAATCTTCCTAGGTGTTTGAATTAACATATGTATTGCTTTAAAGATTTAAAAAATTGCAGCTGATGTTCGATTAAAATAGGAAGAGAACCACAAGTTATGTATCTGTTGTCTGAAAGCTTTGGTGAGGAACTACATTAGACTGAGCTTCTTCTAACACGGAACAGTTCTTATTTACAAGTTAATTTTGGTTCAGAGTGCAGAGGAAGAGTGCCTAAGGAAGGGCAATTGCTTGCTTACTCATAAATGGGAGTTTGTTTCACATGTTTCTTTTTTTTTAATTTTTAAAGATTTTATTGATTTATTTGACAGAGAGAGACACAGCGAGAGAGGGAACACAAACAGGGGGAGTGGGAGAGAGAGAAACAGGCTTCCCGCTGAGCAGGGAGCCTGAATGCGGGCTCGATCCCAGGACCCTGAGATCTCGATCTGAGGCAAAGGCAGACGCTTAATGACTGAGCCACCCAGGCGCCCCTCACGTGTTTCTTCTAGCATACCTTAGCTTGGGCTCCCCCTCCCCAATCCATTGAAGAATAAGGAAGAGTTCTTCAAAGACAGGGGAGCATAGAAGTGGTGGTTAGGGATGAAGATCTACTGACTGAGACAGAGTTGAAATCCACCTGGATAGGGAAGGGAAGGAGGCAGCATTGATAATCTTACCCCATCTCATTTCTTAGTTTTCAGCTTCTTAATTTCTCTATCTTTCCCTCTTATTTGAACCTCCACTCTTATCTGAAAAAGAAAAGTCCTTTTATTTGTTGATGGTGGCTCCATTTCTTGGTCTGGCCAGAGGAATAGAAGTCTACTTCTGGTTGAAAAGCATAGATGAGCTGTTTTTGACCAGTCTTTGGAGCTAGTCCCCACCCATGGTGTATTGTAGATTACAGGTGTGTAGGCAGAATGGGAGAAGGAAGAGGAAATATAGACAGTGGGAAGCCAGAGTTTTGAAATGGATGGCATTGTTTCTTTGGCAGTCACTCTGAGGGGCTGAGTCATCAGACTGATAGTGGCGGATGTGGTGGCAAATGGACTCAGTCCAGAGTATCTTCATCAGAACAGCCTAGCTACCCTGAAATTTAGTGCATAGCCAAATGTAAAAAGGCAGGTTGCCTTTTAAAGGAGTGTTGTTGGGGTCTTTCTTCTAACGGATCCAGTAATTAAATTAGTTCAACAAAATTTAGCTCAGTATGTCCTATATTCCGGGAGTCCACAATTGAGTAAGATGTGGGTGCTAGCTTTTAAGAAAGTCTCCCTGGTGGCACTCAAAACTAATAAATAGAGAGTTTCAATTTAATGCAATAACTTTACTGAGGATGTATCTAAAGGATATTTTGGGAGTAAGAAGAGGGGAACTTAAATCAAGATGGAGATGCAGAGGAGTTACCAGATGAAGAGTCTCTAAAGAATGCATCAGAAAATATTTCCTGTGTTCTAGATTTGAGCTTTGGATTTCTCTGAAACTTAGCAAAAAGGTCAGAAAAAGATAGCATGAGCCAATTTTTGAGCCACTTTCTTAAGTGGTAAGCATGGCCAAAGTGTCTGAAAAAATGAAAACTATTTGGAGTTGATAAGGAGATGGAAGAAAATTGTTTTTAGTTGAAGGGGACATAGACAAAGAGTGGTAAGATAGAGAAAAAGCCAATTAGCCGAATGTCTGAGAATCTTCCACGAGGCAGATATGTGAGCTTCCCTCAGTAAGTTGACTGGGAAAGAATTTTGGGCGGGGGAAATGTTGCTAGCGGTACGCGCGATTACTAGCACCACGGACAGCGTCTTCCTAGGAAGCGCATCTAGGTGGTCCTAACCCACTCCAGACTGAGAATTCCTGAGAAAGCTTCACACTTGATCTTCCAAACCCCTTTTCTCCCCTGAAATTCAAAGAATCACATGGAAACTCGACGGACTAATTTACAAAACATCTTTACAATGGACTGCTTAATCTGATTTCCAAATATTACTGGATTATCTAATATTTTCTATGTAAAGAACATGAAATCGTCTCTATATTTAAAAGAAGAGAGGAGAAATATACTTAATGTCTACCCTGTTCCAAGTGATTTACAAGTATTTCATTTAACTCTCATAAAACTCCACTGCAAAATGTATCAGTTTCTCAATTTTACAGACAAAAGGATCAAAGAAATTAAGTAACTTGCATACTAGTTAAGCATTGTTGGAGGTAGGGTCTAACCTGTGTGTCTTCAAAGCCTCTACCCCTAACACTACATAGTGTTTTTAGCAGCTGTCATGGTAGGCTTCACTGGAAAAAAAAGTGCAATGAACTGGCTTATAATTATTTTCCAGCCTACATTGTGTTTTCCAGATGGTTCACCTCACAGCACACCCTTAATAGACTTCAAAGATGACATTTCACATGTAATACAATAGCACATTTGTCTTGGACAATAGGGTGAGATAATGAAACATTTTACCTCTCCCTGAAACCCAGCTGTCTCTAGGATGAAACACAACTTATTGTTAATGCTTGAAACACATTTAAGAGATGAAGTGGATGAGAACATAGCGGGCAGCTGAAACTTAGAATTGTCACAGCTATGCCATTTAATAGGGTGGATAATTTATAAGTGAGAAAAGGGAGAAAGTAAATGGTAAAGTGGCATAGAATTTTGGAGGTAAATAGAAGGGAATGAGTAGAGGGGTGGCTGGGTGGCTCAGTCAGTTAAGTGTCTGCCTTTGGCTCAGGTCATTATTCCAGGGTCCTGGGATTGAGCCCCATGTCGGGCTCCTTGCTCAGCGGGAGCCTGCTTCTCCCTCTGCCTGCCATTCCTCTGTTCGTGCTCTCCCTCCCTCCCTCTCTTTCTCTCTCTCTGACAAACAAACAAATCTTAAAAAAAAAAAAAGGGAATGAGTAGAATCGGTTTCAATATTACAAATAATGCAAATTTCCAGTGAAAATGTTCATATTCTAGTTGGTGAAACTATATATGAACTCACTATCAAAGTGTGAATACAAATCAATTTGTATTTGTATGACCCACCTCCCATCAGGAGACTTGATTCTCTCCATTTCATCAGTTGAGATTTATGCTTCAGGATTCATAGTATATCTCTTTCTATATTCCCATATTTATTTCTTTCCTTTTTTTAAAAGAAGATTTTTTTTGTTTATTTGAGAGAGAGAGAGAGTGCACAGCAGGGGGGAGGGGCAGAGGGAGAGGGAGAAGCAGACTCCCTGTTCAGCAGGGAGCCCCAGGGAGGGCTTGATCCCAGGATCCCAAGATCGCGACCTGAGCTGAAGGCAGATGCTCAACCAACTGAGCCACCCAGGCGCCCCTCCCATATTTATTTAAGTTTAATTGAACAGTGGACATTTTAGCATCTATATTAGTTTTCCAAGGCTGCCATAAAACAATACTGTAGACTAGTTGGCTTAAACAATAGAAATTTATTTTCTCAGCTTGGTTTCTCCTGAGGTGTCTCTCCTAGGTTTGCAGGTGGTCACATTCCTGCTGCTTCTTCTCATATTCATCCTGTGTGCATGTAAGTCCCTGGTAATCTCTTTTGTGTGTTCAAATTCCCTCTTCTCATAAGGACACTAGTCAGATTGGATTAGGACCCACTCCAACAGCCTCATTTTAACTTAATCACTTCTCTACATGCCCTATCTTCAAATACAGTCACATTCTGAGATACTGAAGGTCAAAGATTTAACATATGAATTTTGGGGGGACACAATTCAGTCTATAATGGAGTCTTTCCCAATTTCTACACATACCATTTTTATTAATTTGTTTATTTGAACAAGGGTAAAAATAATGTCAACACATTGAAATTTGTTGATATTGACACCAGTCTCTTGTGTCTCTTTTATATTTTATTTATTTATTTTTTAAATATTTTATTTTTAAGTAATCTCTACACCCAATGTGGGGCTCAAACTCACAACCATGAGATCCAGAGTCACTTGCTCTACTGACTGAGCCAGCCAGGCACCCCAATTTGTGTCTTTTCTAATCTATAGACTTTTCTTTCTTTCTTTCTTTCTTTCTTTCTTTCTTTCTTTCTTTCTTTCTTTCTTTCTTTCTTTCTTTCT